>NW_023270447.1:59625390-59794279 GCF_011800145.1 Mirounga leonina
AGAAGAGAAGAGAAGAGAAGAGAAGAGAAGAGAAGAGAAGAGAAGAGGAGAGAAGAGGAGAGAAGAAGAGAAGAGAAGAGGAGAGGAGAGGAGGGGAGAGGAGGGGAGAGGAGAGAAGAGAAGAGAAGGAAAGAAAAGAAGAGAAGAGAAAAGAAAAGAAAAGAGAAAATGGGTATAGTCATTCACTGCTGAGAAGATTGTGAAATGGTATAGCCTTTCTGAAAAGCTGTCTATCAATATGTATCAACAAATTTTTAAAAGTTCCTACTATCTGACCCCATAATTTCTTTGCTAGGAATCTAACCTAAGGTAATTATCAGAAATTCTCAAAAATATGTATGCTTAAAAATGTTTTTTAGTGTGTTGTTAATAATAGCGAAAGAAAGAAAGAACCATCTAAGTACCTATAAAGGGAGAATTGTTCAATAAATTAAAATGCAAAGAAATAACAAAGGAAACAAGTGAAGAAATATTTTAACATCATTGGGAAAAGGGCATTGGAAGTATATTTAAACAGAATTAGAAAATGTTCACAATAGAGTGATTAAGTGGTAAAGTCATGGTACAAATGAAATTTCGTATCCTGGATTGAATCCTGGAACAGAAAAAGGATATCAGCTGAGAAACTGGAAATTCAAGTAGACTTCGTAGTTATAGTTCAATAGTTTAGTTAATAATAACATCATACTGGGCGCCTGGGTGGCTCAGTTGGTTAAGCGACTGCCTTCGGCTCAGGTCATGATCCTGGAGTCCCTGGATTGAGTCCCGCATTGGGCTCCCTGCTCGGCAGGGAGTCTGCTTCTCCCTCTGACCCTCCCCCATCTCATGTACTCCCTCTCTCTCATTCTCTCTCTCTCTCTCTCAAAAAAAAAAAATAATAATAACATCGTACCAGTGTTAACTAATTCTTAGTTTCGATAAACAGAAGACGGTGATCTAAGATGTTAACATTAGGGGAAGCAGGATGAGGGGTGTATAGGAATGCTTTATTGATCTTTGTAATTTTTCTGTAAATCTGTAATCAACATTTTTTTGAGGCTTGCTACGTGTCAGGCATTGTGTAAACTGCCTTTCTTACAATATTTCATTTAATCCTCATTACTCTCTTATGTGGTAGATACTGTTATAGCCCATTTCAGAGACGAGGAAATGGAGGCTCAGAGTCGCATAGTTTTTAAGTAGTAGAGCCAGGATTCGAATTCAGATACTCCTGATTTTAATGTCTGTGCTTTTTCAGTTGTGCATTGCAAAAAGAAACACCGAATCAAATGGTTAATAGCTGTTATCTTGGGGAGGTGGCATCCTGTTTCTTTCTTTCCCCCCTTGGGGGTTGTTGTGGGAAGAGAAAGGATAGGGGAAAGAATGGGCAGGACTTCCTACCTGATGAGGCATGGGTGATAAATCGAGTCAAGAATTGAAGAGGGCAGCACACGTGGGCGCTCCTTCCAGCGAGGGGGCCCGTTTTGGGGGATGCTGGGGAAGACAGTGACTTGGGCTTCTGCTCTGCTGGGATAGAGGTGCTAGGGGATGGCCAATGTTGCCTGAACAGCCTGAGTGGGAGGTCAGGGCCTGCCTCAGGGTCCCCATAGTTCTGGGGACCATGGTTTACGTATGCCATGTGACACTAGGAGAAGGCACACATTCAGGGGTGGAGGGAGGAGATGAGATGAATGGGGCCCACCTAGCCAGGGGAAGCAACCCGGTGAGGCCTGGGAACTTCCTGAGTGTCTCCACTAAGTTGCCACTGAAGCCGCTCACAGGCTTATGTTGTACTAATGATCCATATGATACAGACCGCTGATATAGTTCGGTACAGCTCCTGCTAGTCTAAGCCGGGGGCCGGGACAAGGTGAAGCGGGGATGGGGGACAAGTCCTCAGCAGATACAGTTTAGCTCTTTGGAGAGGTTCCTGCTCCTGAGGGTGGAAAAGCAATTTTTCTGCATCTTTTTAGAATCTCTGGCTCTCCTGATTTCCCCATTTCTTATTCTTCCCATCAGCTCATCACTGCTGACAAGCCCTCAGATTCTCCCTTGGTGCCCAGGGGAGGAGCTTGGCCCTGTTGTCCCTGAGTTCAGAGGACTGAATGCTGCCCAAACTGGGCAAAATCAAGGGCAGCTGCTCAGCGGCCTTCCCAGCGAATGCACCCCGAGACTGGCACATAGTGGGTTCCCCTAGGGGATGTATCCTAACCCCAAATATCTCCCCCTGCCTCCTCATCAAACCTGCCTCACACAGCTGCAGTTGGCAAGGTCAGACCTGGGCCCTCTGGGTGTTTTCTCTGAACTAGCCTTGGGCCAGCTCTCCAAGACCCCCAGGACCTCCTGGCCTTGATAAGGGGACTGCGGAGGGACACCGATCAGAAGCCAGGAAGGCTCAGGCGTGCACTTACGCTCTCTTCTCGGTGGATTTGCTCTATTTCTATCCATCTGGGCAACTGGCCCTTAGGGCCTGAGGGCCTCCCAGGCTTCTGCCCTGCAGGGGACAAACTCCAAACTTCTCAGCTGGCTCCAGGTCCCTGCAGGGCTACAGGCTGAGGACAGGGATCCTATGGTGGCTTGGAGCCCTCGTTGCTTCTCTTTTTGGAGGTTGGACAGATGGAGCCCAGGCATAGGATAAATAAACCAATTAAATCTGAGAAAACAATGTCCTGCTACTTCTCTCCAGAACCACTGCCCACCCCCCGAGTCAGACTGAGGGTGGGTCTGTCTGAGAGCTAAGAGGCTGGTATGGGGACTCTCCCCGTCCTTGCCTAGAGAGCCCCTCCTTCAGGCTGGTGCCTGCAGCGTGGCGTGTTTTCCTAACGTGGTGAACACATGTCTCTGGAGGATCACTGTTTTTCTCTCTGAGGTCCTTCAGTTACCCTGGAGGAAGGCATGGGAGAGGCCAGGTGTCCCCCAGCTAAGAGGCAGGGAGAGGAAGGGGAAAGGGTTGTCAGACTGGGGAGGCAGAATGGGGAGGGGTGACAGATCAGGAGGGTGGAGGCCAGGGGAGAGAGAGGGAGTCCCAGACTTCAGAAACTTGAGACTGGTGAATGCCTCCTACCCCCGGACACACCGGGATCAGGCTGAGAACAATGTGATGCAAGAGAGAGATGATCCCTTTTGGACTCTGCCCCTTTTGAGAACCTCAGAAAAGGTGGAGAGAAAAAAACCCCACCGTAGATGAAGTTTCCTTAGGTATGCCATGCCTCCTTTACTTAAATTTGACCTGCCTTTAGCACTGATTCACAGAGATCCTTCTAGATGTAAGGTGCTGTGTTAGCTGCTGGGGCTAGAAACTAACAAGACATGGCCTAGCTAGAGGAGAGAGCTGTCCCGTGTACTAAGCATGACAAGGCTACAGCGTGTCTGGTCTCATAGTGGCCGTGAACAAAGTGCCCATATGTGCCTGGAGGGGTTGGAAGATGGCACAGAGGAGAGGACCTCTGAGCTGGGTCCCAAAAGAACCATCGGAAGTGTACTGAACAGAGGCTGAACCAAGGGGTCGGGGTGGGGCGCTCAGGTGGAGGGGCACACTCCAGGTAAAAGGGTTTGTGCAAATGCTTGGAGGCTTGGAGGGCTTGGGGATTATTCTAGAGCAGTGAGGAGTCTTTGGCAGGCTTTAGACAGGTTTGAGGATGGCATTCTAGCAGCATCACGCTGGCAGCAGGGTGAAGGATGGGGGGTAGAGAGAAACACTGGATGGTGAACACCAGCTGGGAGGATTTTTAGATAATATAAGTGAGGCATGTTGAGGACCCCATACTGAGCTAAGTCAGTAGCAGGGGCTAGCGATGAGGGGACGTACAGAAGGGATGGTAAGGAATCCACAGGACACAGCGACTGATGGAACGCAGGAGACGTGAGGCCAAGAGGGAAGAGAGCGAGGAGGCCTAGGTTTCTGGCTTAGGTGCCTGGAAGAAGGTGGTGCTGTTCATGCTGAGAGAGAAATAAAGGAAAGAGAACAAGTTGTGTGTGTACGTGTGTGCGTGTTGAGGCGTCGTAATGCTGTGAGGCGTCGTAGCACTGGCCCAGGTGGCGATATTCAGTATGCAGTGGGTTTGCGGGTCTAGAGCCTGTATACCAAAGATCACTCCAGGATTTCATGACTGGGTAATTGAAAGGATGATAATGTCATCAACAGAAATAAGGACCACTGAAGGGGAATTATGACGGGGGTGGGGGCTAGATGATGGATTGAATTTCATGATGTCTATGGGACATAGTGCTGAAGGTATTCACCAGGCATTTGCAAAAATGGGATCAGAGCAGCCCGAGGTCAGATCTGGAGCTTTATATTCAGGAGTCCTCTAAGTAAAGATGATAGTTGCAGCTGCAGAACGGATGAGATCATCAGATGCAAGTGTATACTGAGAGCAGAAGGTCAAAGACAGAACGCTGGGAGACACCTACTTCTATTTAGGGCGGGAGGGGGGCAAAAGCCAGAGAAGGAGCTGTCTGCAAGAACCGGGAGCGTGGAGAAGAGTTTCCAAAAGGCGGCTGGCAGGTGAGCCGAAGGGTTGCTGAGAAGGGCAAGGGCGAAGAGAGACTTAGGGATTCAGACGCATGACCTTTCAGAGAGCAGATCCAGTGAAGAGGCAGGGATGATGGCAGAAATGAGCCAGTGCTGAGAAGTACAGGTGGTTAAGTATAAACAACCCTTTGAGCCACGAGGCAGTGAAGGGTGCAGATTTTGAAAATGGGAAAGACTTGGCCCGGTTGCATTTCTGTGAGGCACACAAGGACGCATCTCCACGTCAGGCGTCTCACACGGCTGTCGGCGATGCCCTTCCCTCGTCCTGGGGCCTCTCGTGGTCATGGATCCCTAGGGCCAGAGTGCTGGTGATCCTGGAGGAAGGAGACCCTTCCACCTGTGACACTCTGGAATGCCTCGAGGCATTCCTCCCTTTCTGCCCCGATTCCTCCTTTCCTTTGCAAAACAAACATTGACTGAACGCCTATTCTGGGTCACCTGCCGTTAGGTGGCCCAGGACACCCCCGAGGGGAAGCAGGTGGCCAGGCTGCCGCAGTGAGCGGTGCGAAGTGGGCAGCAGGAGGTGTGGGGAGAGGAGGATAGCTCTGAGACAAGGGGACTGCAGGGGGGACACCAGTCAGCAGCCAGGAAGGCTCAGGCGTGCCCTTCCGCTCTCTTCTCAGTTGTGTTTGGCACAGAGACTGGGGGCCTTCGGGATTGACTGGAATAGGGCTGAGGGGAACGAAAGGACAGATGTGGCCTTAGGAGTCCCAGCTTTGGGGTGCTGGCGCTGCGGCGGGCTCAGGAGCGAGCCCCGAGACCTTTCTCGCCGGCTCACAGCCAGAGCTGGGGGCGGCAACGGTTCTGAAGCAGGCACTCCATCTCGGGGTAACGTGATCCTCTACCGCAGGGCTCCTCTGATGTGGGCTGCTTGCCTTTTACAGCATTAGGGGGGCAACATTTCATGGAAAATTCAATAAATCCCCCTGTACAGCCAGACGTCTGTAAACAATGGCTTCCAAATTCAATCAGGCTGGGGACCCGCAGCAGCATTTATGAGCTCTAACGTGGAATATTATATAGGGGAGTGAGTGGTGGGGGCTGGGGGAAGGCCTTCCTGGAAGATGAGTGCTCCTGTGTGGCTTCTGCTCTCAGATCCTGGCAGCGGAAGGGATTCGCCAGGCACAAAGCCTGGCCGCTGGGACTCCTGGGCTGGGCCCACGGGCCCCTGAGCCGAGGCTCTGGGCTGGGCGAGGAGGACGAGAGAATTCGGCCTTCGGTACTGGCTATGAGGAGGCTGAAGGGTTAGAACAACCAAGGCTGGGAGCGAGCCGCCCACCTGACCATGCGCGTGAGCCCCCACAGTGTGCTTCCTGTCTTGGTCACGGGGGAAGGCCCTACAGCTTTCAAATCTCCTTTCTATCGACCTTCTACCCCTTTGGTTCCACCGTCTGGCAGTGATCGTTAGAGAACTAGTCCGTCTCTCTTGCTCAGGTTCAGATGGTTCCTCACCTAGTACAGTCTTCCTGTAGTAGGGTCGGGCCAAGGACAGGGACTTTAACTTTGAAAGGATAAGGGGGTTGATGCTTTAGGGAAGCTGAGGTCTCGCCTGCTCTTCAGGCCCCCCCTAGATTTCTCCTCTCCTTTGCCCTTTTAACACTCCAAACTCTGGCCCCCTCTCCCCGCCTCTCCCCCTCCACAGTTGTTGCCTCTGAACCCTCTGGCAGGCTTTCTCCTGCAAACTGATATGGGACATTATGGGGCAGAGGAAAGACCCACAGCTCTGGATTCAAATCCAGTTCATGTACCAGCTATGGGTCTTGGATAAGTCATGTTCTCCTCTGACTCTCAGGGTCCTCACCTGTGTGGGGAGAATAATATTAACTGCCTCACAGAGCGCCTGTGAGGTGAGATTGGCCAATGTACATAAAGCACCTGATGTTCTGGCATGGAATAAGCATGCGATATGCTCTAGCTTCCTTTTCTGAGTTCCTCCCCCTCCTCTCAAACCGCCCTTCGATGAAGCTTCTGCTAATCATTGGAGACTGCCTTCCATGCAACCAAAGTTCCCAGATGTTCCATCAGCTCTTGTCTCACGTCCTGCACACCTCTCCAGCTCCCTTGTGGTTGGCTTTCCTGTGGGCCTGAACCCAACAGGAAGAGCCTCAAAGACCACTGTAGGCCCTGGCCACCCTGGAAAGCCCATGTAAGGGGTGGAGGCAACTCTGACGTGTGCCAACACTGAGGTAGATTTCTTAGAGACCTGGGAGGTAAGCTTCCCGAGGGCAGGCGGTTTTGGCCGCTTCGTCTCTGGCTCTTTTCCCAGTGTCTAGAGCAGTGCTTGACGTTTGGTAAGTGTTCAGTCAGTATTTCCTGAATGAATCAATCACTTCAGTTTGGGAATCTTCCTGTGGTTTTTCTCTGGTTCTAGAGGGAGAATGGAGAGTTTGCCTTCTAGAAAAACAAACCGCAAACCCTCTTGAAGGTCAGGAATCCTCTCTTCCCTTGAAATGTCCTTGGAATGTTGGCCAGGCTTCCTCCACGGAGTGGGCAGGGAGCAGAATCCCTCCCGGCAAGGATGCTCCTTGCAACCCACTGCTAGAAATGTGAGTTTTGGGAGGATGAGGGAGAAAGGGTGATTCTTGCAAGCAAGGCTCTATGAAGGCTCTAAGGCTAGCCGCACCAGGCCTTTAAAGACAACGGATTTAACTTCTGCGGCTGCGGCCTGGATATGCACTTCCATTCCCCTGCAGAGGACAGTTCCATACAGCCCACCCCCCTCCCCCTTGTCAATCTTAAAATACAGGGCAAAAGGGAGAGAAAGGTTGGCCAGCCCCAGAATAATACTAAGTAGCATTTATAAAGGATTTATCACATGCCAGACTCTACACTCAACACTTCATGCCTTAACTCGTTGAAACTTTGCCTCGGCCTATGTGGAAGGTACTAGTAGGATCCTCATTTTACCTATAAGGAAACCAAGGCTTGGAGAGGTTAAATAACACGCCAAGATCACAGGGCCAAGAAGAAAAGGAAGAGAATGGGACCCTAGATCTGTCTAGCTCAGGACAAGCTATTAATCACTACATTCTGTTGCCTCAGAAAAAGGTGGAGACCAGTCTTGGCTTGAATGGTTCTGAGGCCCTGGCAGAGATCAAGCATTCTCCATCTGCTTCTGCTCTGCTCTGCTGCTACCCCCCACCCCCAACTTCAATTTACAGCGGGCAACCGAGATTGTCTGAGAGAGGTTATCTCCTCTGGGCCTCCAGCTCTCCTGCTGGGCACTCCTGGGGGAAGAGAAAGAAGGTGGGATGGGACCAGGGGAGAGGCCCAGCTCCCTGACCTGAGCTACAAGGACAAGCGGGCTGCTCTGCTGCCCGGCTGGGACAGTACCAGCCACCTGGGCACCCTCTGCAGTCTCAGGCTTGGGATATAGGCTCTACCACTGTCAATATCCCACCCATCTGGAAGGAGGAGATCCTTTAAGATTGGAGCCAATGTTGACCTTTTGGTTTTCCATTTGGTAGGATGGGGGAGAGGGTCCAAGGAGACAGAGACATCTCTCCCCACACAGCCAGACACCCAGCCTCTGGGGCTCTGGGATTCACTCCTCGGGCAGTCATGCAAAATTACTGTGGTTTTTTTCCCCAAAATGTCCAAAATATGATATCATGTTCACCGTACACCCCAGTCACATACCCCTGTCCATGAACAAGCAGCTTCAATGTTGACTTCGGTGACTAGCTGGGTCTGTGCTCTGGCTTTCTTTCTCTCTCTCTCTCTCTCTCTCAACTCCCCCTCCCTCTCTCTCTCATTCTCCTTGCTAGCTGCTGTAAGGATCAGTCCCCAAAGAAAAATGCCCAATTTGTCATGTCATGTCCAGCTGTTAACCTCCCGTCGGTAAGCCATGGGGAAGACTTACTTTCTCCTATTTATTTATTTGCCACTTGGACAATAGAAGGCCCCAGGCCTGCTGAGTTCTCCATAATAAAGCCACCAACGATCTCCCCCATCACCCCTCCCCTCCCCCCACCCCCATGTCAACAACACTAGCCAACCTGCAGGTGTCACTGGGCATTAACCCCGGGCTTAACTCTGGCTCTGCTGAACCGGAGGGAAGGGGGAGGGGGTAGTGAGCGAAGGTGGGGGGTCTGACGGGGAGGTCTCTGCACAAAGAGGAAGGCCTGGGGATGGGCTGGCTCATAACCATCCCTCCGGAAAGCTCACTGTGCTGAGGCTGGGGGAGGGAGGGAGGGATCAACCAAATAATGCAGCTCCTTCTTCCCAGCCTCCCCAGTGGTCTCCAGGCAGAGCCTTGGCCAGCCGGTGGCAGGCGCCGGACTCACCGCACCTAGCAACACTGCCGAGAGACGGGGCCCTGCAGGAATGAGGCCCCGTGTGGCTGGCCCTAGAGTAGGCCCCAGGGAGGGAAGGGCTGGGGCAGGGCGGGGAGGCTCAGACCCTCCAGGCTCCAGGCTGCTCTGTCACCCCTTCTTTCTCTAGCACTCCCTTGGTCCCCTCTCCAGGCTTATTTGGCCCAGCCCAGTTTGCGAAAGGAGAACGAAGAACGAGGTGCTCTGGGGCAGGAACTGCTAGAACTGTCCAGGCTGGGCTGCCAGTTCTCCTGGGGATTAAACAAGGGGGGGGGGGCGTAGGGGGATGGGCTGCTTTTTAGTCAGTTGCCCTTCCTTCTGTTCAGATGTCAGAGTGAGTTACAGATCACACCAAAGTGCAGCCCCCATGGCCTTTCATCTGGGGCTCCCAGGCCCATGGTGCCAGTACCACCGTCCTATCTCCAGGGACCCAAGCTTCCCCTGGGACAAACCGTGGAAGGGAAGCACAGACTAGGATTAGCTGGATTGTCCACCCAGGCCATCTCCCCATAGTTTCATACTGCCTATTGACCCCTTCTCCACTCCCAACATCCTCCCCAGCCCACGAGAGACAGCCCGAAGCACAGAGGCATTAGCAGGGCATTTCCCAAGGCTAGTCACTGGGGGTGCTCGGCGTGTAACCCACCCCTGACTGCCCTTAGTGAGGTCTCGACCTTGGACTAGCAGCACCCAGAGACAAATGAAAGACTTGGTCAGCCTCTGCCCGCTGAGATTTCTTAATTAACTCTTTGTTTCACAGTAAGAGCTCGCTATTTGTGCATCAGAATGGAAATAACCAGGAAAGGGAAAATGATGGTTGACTGTAAACATGTCTTGAGGGTCCACAGGGGTCTGTACAGGTACCCACTCTGTTCTTGGCCCAGTGCTGCCATTATTTAATGAGAAGCAGCTAGAGAGACTCTGGGGCCTTAGAGGACCAGAGTGCAAAGATAGAGGTCAAAGATCAAGAAGACCAGGCAGCCACAGGTGATCAGCATTAGTTAGGTCAAGTCCAGACTCTCCTGCAGCGCCTGTCCTGGTTGCCACCATGAGGGAAGCAAGGACTACCTTCCATCTGGGGACTTCAAATGCTAAAAATTTTTCTCAAGAGGAATTTCTCAATATTGCATTTTGTAAAATGACCTATGTCCAAGAGATGTGGGGTAAGAGGGACGCTAACAGTTGCCAGGGCCCAGCCTGAGGTGACCAGAATGGGAAAGTGTCTGACCCAACTGGAGATGTTCAGATCACTGTCCAGTGTGGGGGGCTCCACGGGCTGCCTTGAAAAATAACAGCATCCAGCAGGGGCTTGGTGACACCTATCCAAGACAGAAAAGGGGAAGATTCTATGGCCGGTAAAAGATGGGACTATGAAATAGGTTTCTGAGGAGCCTTCCAATTAGTGCTCAGAAGTTATGCTTCTAGAGATTTCAGGATTCAGTCTAGGAGACAAGGTGTACAGAGGAACAAATCCAGACAATGGTATGAGATGGACCTGGACTGGACTCCCAGCTCAGTTGATTACTAGCTACGTGACTTTGGATAAGTTACTTGACTTTTCCGAAGTTCAGTTTCTTCTTCCATGAAATGAGCATAAGGATACCTAACTCCCGGTTGTTGGGAAGATTGAGTGAAATAATCTAAGCGAAAACACCTGGAATAAAGCCTGGTTTACGGCAAACCACAGCAACTGTCAATTACTGTTTCTTTTCCTTGTCTGAAACTTCCTTGGTTCTGTCTCCACCTCAACAAGGACAAATTTGTTGTCCCTCGTGGCCACCATGGAAGGGGGAGATGTGTTAAGCGGCACCTGGCTCGTCCTCTCAAAGAGTTTGATCTTTCTCCCTCCCCACTTCTGCATCATCCTCGGTTCTGGGCAGAGACATTGCAGTGACTGGTTTGTGCGGGAGGCATATACACATTTCTTATCTGGCCTGAATAGCAGGCATTAAAATGCATTTTGGTTCACCCAGGACAATAAAGAAAAAAAAGGAAGCTTTAAGTCACTAATAAAAATCAAATGTAGGCAGTTTGCAGGAGTGATCAGCTCAGAGCTTTGCTGTTCTCTTGTTAAGGGTCTGGAGCCATAAATAACTTCCCCATAAGAAGGCAGAGGCGAGGGGGAGTGAGTGAGAGGGAACGCAACAACACAAAATTTTTCATTTTTCTCCATAAATCATTTCAGCGTGCGATAATATTTGTTTTTTCTAATGAGTCTCTTGTGATCCATTCCAGGAGCTAACATCAGGGCCTGTCAGGGGGTGATGTGTGGTACAGTTCAACGCTTTACAAAAACTGCCTGCTACACAGATTTTTTTTCCCCCCTCTCTTCCTTATGCTAAGTATTCATGAAGCCCATTATTCTGTGCTCCTGCTTTACGGATTCTTCCTTTCTGTCTTTCTCCTTTGGGCAGCAACTGCCCTGCTCTCTCCTCCCGCTTATGCTGAAGGGTTTGCTGCAGCCGGGGAAAGAGATGGAGGCAGTAGGAGAGAGTGGTTTGGAGGTATTGGCGGGAGGCCCTTAGGTGTAGACTTTGAGCTTGGGTGGGTGGAGGAGCATTCTTCAAAGTTCAACTGAAGCTATGTGAGAGAATGCCTTTTATATGCTGGATTTCTCATGGCCAACTATGATGGACCCTATCAGAGTGGGCAAGACCACCTGCCAAGCAAAAAGCGCCCAAAGAGAGCAGACACATTAACGGACACCAGATTTGTAAGAGAGATTGTGCGTACCACGCTGAAGAGTTTGGAGTTTATCTTATAAGCAAAGGGAGTCAACGAAGTATTTAACAAAGAATCAGAGTTATCTTTTAAACTCTCATGATGAGTGTGGAGGATAGATTGGGGAGTAGCGCAGGTTGAAGGGAGCAAGGAATGAGACCTGGAATCTGGAAATTCTGGAAGAGTGTTGCAGTGATACAGATGGAAAAAGGATAAGGTAGCAGATTCAGAAATAAGGGATTTTTAGAACAGCTTAGCAACCCCTACTCGTCCTTTAAGACTGATTTTAATATTACCTTTGCTGTGAAATCATTTCCGCCCTCTCCAGATTGGCTCACCCATTCCTCTTGGCTCCTATAATATCTTCTTCATACCTCTCCTCCCTTCAAACACTCATCACATTGTATTATGACTATTAGCTTGAGCTCCTTGGAGGTAGGGTCTGTGCTACATGAATCCTTGAATCTTACCATCTAATATGTGCATGACACATAGAATTACTCAGTGGTACTTATTTTGACTAAGCCAACAAACAAATAAAAAGAAGAGGGAAAGCAGAACTAGTTGTAGAAAGCTGAGGGGTTTAGGGGCAGGTGCAAGAACAGGAGCCACCCAAGGAGACTGAGAAGGAATGCTCAGAGTTAGGATAGATCTATGAGAGTCATGTCCTGGGCTCATGGCAAGTCATAGGAATAGATTTTTTTAAGAAGAAGGCAATGAGTGGTGTCTGGGTGGCTCAGTTGGTTAAGCATCTGACTCTTGATTTCAGCTCAGGTCATGATCTCAGGGTTGTGAGAGTGAGCCTGGGGTTGGGCTAAGTGCTCCATGGGGAGTCTGCTTGAGAGGCTCTCCCTCTCCCTCTGACCCTCCCCTTCCTCTGCTGGCTCTCTGTCTCTCTCTTAAATTAAAATTAAAATAAAATGAAAAAAAAAATTAAATTAAATTAAATTAAATAAGAAGGCAATGATTTTTGGTGTCAAATGCAAAAGTGAAATCAAATAAGACAAAGAGAGAAAAGTGTCCACGGGATTTGGCAATTCAGAGGTTGTTAGTGATCTTTGTGATGGCAGTTTCATTGGCGTGAGTGCAGGCAGAAGTCAGACCAGCCAGCTCACTTCCGGATGGGAAGTGAGAAAGCGTGGTCTCTTCTTTCAAGAGGGAATGTAAAAAATAGGGGTACTTCAGGGGAAAAACAGGAGCAAGGGGAGATATTTTCAGGAAGGAGGAAGGTTTAAAAAACATTTGTTGGGTAAAATGACACAGAAAAAAGAGGGTAAAAAAGAAATGACACACATACAGGAGAAAGTCAGGTAGATCCAGAGCATACTGGATAGCCACACCCGAAGAATATTGATCAGTGTTTGTAAAAGAGGTCTTCAGTGACATACAGCAGGATGATGTCCTTTGCTCTGTTCAGCATTTTTTATCAACAACTTGAAGTCAGAAACAATAAAGCTAACAAATGTATAAGTGAGACAAGGCTAAGGACAGCGAAGATGGGTTACAGAATCAGGATTCAAAAGTCACTTCCACAAGTTGGAACACAAGTGAAATTTAACAGAACAACTAAGTATTCTACTTGTAGGCTAAAAAAATATATAAAATATGAGAAAGTGTAGGTTGGAGGAATTACACCTTGAGAAGAATTCATGGGAAGAAGACCTGGGAGTCCTGGGTGAATTTATATTGCCAAAAGACTTCGGAAGACTTTGGCCACATTAATGAGGTACGGTGTATAGAACAAAGGAGGGCTGGTCACACCACAGCGCAGTGGAGATGGTCTGCTTTGACTTGGGCTTCTTACTCCTGGGGGGCCATTGATAACTAGGGCAGATTTGGTCAGGGTGGAAAGATGTCTTGAAACCATGATTTGTGATCAATGGTTGGGGCAGCTGGGGAAAGAATAATTTGAGAAATGTGATAGGAATTCTTAAATACTTGCCAGTTTATCACAGAGTAAAGAGGAGAGATTTCTTCTGAAGAGATTCAAAGGGCAGAACTTTAATCCCAGGGCAAGAATTAAATAAAGGCAAATTAAATTTTGGCCTAATATGAGGTAAGAAGTCTATGGACCCCCCTCTATGCATGGGTTTTAGGATTCCTAACGCCAAATAGAAAATGTTACATATATGTGAATATGTATTGGGGTCCATGACTTTCAACAAATTTTTAAAGGGGTCTGTGACTGACACACACACACACACATTAACAACCACGAAAAAGGGAGTATTATCTCTCAATTATGGCAGTTGGAATGGAACTATGGCTTCCAGAAGGAGCAGGCTTCCCATTACTAGATATGTTCAAACAGAGGCAGAAAGACCTAGTCAAACCTCTATCAAGTTTGGAGGTCTGATTCAGGAAGAGGTTGGTTGTAGACCATGCAAAGGAAGGTGTGCGTGGTGTGTGTGTGTGTGTGTGTGCATGCAGAGGGGTAGAGAGATAAAGGAGAAGGCAAGACAGAGGTACTGAGATAAACACTGTCATGGGCCGTTTCCATCATGTACTCACAAGAGCATAATAAAGCCCTTGTAATATACTAGAACTTGTGTGGTCCCGGGGCCTAATTTGCATACTAATTACTGAGTGCAAATGGGACTGAGGGGTAGGGAGGGAGGGTGGGGGAGGCATGCAGGGAGCGAGGGGCCTGGACTGTTTGCTCTGCCATTTCATATCATGCTAACAAGCTAATCCGGCGTGCAGTTAGCTCCTGATATATAACTGCTCATTAGTATTATAATAAAGTACATGAAACAACCATAAAACGTTATATACTGCACAAGTGTTGTTTTCTTGCCAATTATCTGCAGGCGGATTTATCACCACAGTTGTTTCGAATTCCCCTTGGTGAGGTTTGGGCGGAATAAAGAAAGGTGTTGGTAGCAGGAGCAGCAGAGGGGGGCCTTTTCAAGGGGCAGACCATGTGTTTTCTTAAGTAGCACTTACTGATGCGCCATTTCATGAGAGTGAAGCAACGAGATCCCATCCTTCCCCATCTCAGCAGCTCAGGGGGAAAGCAAGGAGGGTGAGCGCCGAGGAAGGCTGCAGGCCCGCGGTTCTGGACCCGGAGACGCAGTGCCCTTAGCCCTTTGGACAGCACAGAACCTCCGAGGACAGAGTCCTGTACCAGGCCCACAGGCGGTTTAATGAGACCTTGTAAATCCGCACCACTTGCTTTCCAGCCTTCCAGAGTGGTAGCTCAAGTAACCCAGTTCAAAGCAACACTTCGCCCCCACCGCCTTCCCCCAAAGCCCTCACTGAATGACTTGTAGCCCAGACAGCCTTGTTTGGGGAAGACGTTCCAGAGATCGGTGGTTCTTGCAAAGACTTGCCTTCTGCCTCGGCACGCTCCAGGCACGCCTATGACCCAGTCCCCCACTCCGCAGGGGAAGCTGAGAGTAAGTGAGGGAACCCCCAAGAATTTTCCAGCCAGTCCACGGGGCCCAGGTCACACCTCTTAAGGTCACTCTACTCCATCACCACCAGCAGACACAGGAGAGGCCCATCAGGGTGCTGGGGTTGGGAAAGAGAGAGGCCCCCTTCTCCGTTTTTCTGTTAGATTTTAAGAGCCCCCTTATTTAGTGATGGAGCAGGGAGAGGCTCTGGGGCCCTGTCAGCCCTCCTCACCCGGCCCCAGGCTGCAGGGGAATTGCGGAGCTCTCTGTGCACTTTGCTGGTAAAGTCCTTTCGGACTCTGCCGGCACCCATAGCATTCATAACCAGCTCCTGACAGCCTCACGGTCAGGAACGGGCCACAGGATGGAAGAAGCCAGTGCTTAACAGGGAGCCCTCCGACAGAAGCCTTAGCTAGGCCCTGTGTGTCCTCTCAGACCTGCAAGGGGACATTGACTTTAGTCATTCCCCAGGAGCTGTGGCAGGGCGAGGAGTCAATTCTGTCTTGCTCTGTGCTGTCTTGAAACACCAAAGGATGCATGAGGGTTCCAGGAAATGGATGTCAACTTCAAAAAGGCTGGAGACGTACCCCCAACAGCCACACTCCCTTTAGTGATCCATGGTGGATCTGCTAGTTCACAAATTAAATTCCACGACATTCCCAGAAGCCGCGGCCTCCTGAAGGGAGGGTATATCGGAACCCCTCCCCACATGGAAGGAAGGGATAGACTGAAGCTGTTCGGTCTACACGGCTACCACCCCCTTGAAGGCAGAAAGCTTTACTCCTAACAAGAGGACACGCTGTAACTACCCCTGGTCATATGTGTGTTTATGTGTTATAGACGTGTCTGTACCTACATGCTCTAAGTACCCCCTGGACCGCTCAAGAGCTCCCCTTTCTCCCTGCGAATGACATCTCCACTGGAAGAGCTTAATAATATGTCAGAACTTTCTGTTCTAGATATGCTCTTTGTTGTCTTTATTCTCTACACTCTTTAAATGTCTCTCTGAATCAGACTACGGCTGGTCAGAGAAATGACCACTGGACTATTTTATTTTTTTCTTTTATTTTTTTAAGATTTTATTTATTTATTTGAGAGAGAGAGAATGAGAGACAGAGAGCATGAGAGGGAGGAGGCTCAGAGGGAGAAGCAGACTCCCTGCCGAGCAGGGAGCCGGATGCGGGACTCGATCCCGGGACTCCAGGATCATGACCTGAGCCGAAGGCAGTCGCTTAACCGACTGAGCCACCCAGGCGCCCTGGACTATTTTCTAATACCAGAGACATGCTTTAATATCCCAGAGACTTTGGGTTGATGAAATGGAGGTTCACAATTCTCTCTCACATGCAATTCTGTTTCATTATTCAATTATTATGATAACCATGATGATGATGATGACAATGATGATAAAGGAATGACCACCTCATTGGGACACCTGATGGTCTCCAAGTCCAAGGACAGAACAGCAGGCGGAAGGGTGATTGTGTCTCTAGAACAGACTACATACCAGTGCTGTGGCAGAGTGTCCAACAGCTAATAAATGGTATTTGGGATATGGGGGCAATTGTTATGTGAACTGACCAAAGAATCAAGTTCAAGTTCTTTAACAGAGGCTACAAGACTTTCGGTGAACTGGTATCCACCTCCCTCTTCACCCCATCTCTTGTGCTCTGCTCCTCCCCCAATGCCCCTGCAATGCTGAATTGGGTCTAGTTCCCGCTAACAAAGGAGGCTTTCCTGTTTGCTCATTTTGATCCCTCTGCCTGGAAGGGCCACCTACTTTTCCCCCCGGCCAACTCGTCATACCTTAGGTTGGGCATTATCTCCTGCAGAAGCTTTTTCTGATACTCCACCCCTAGTCTGATCTAGTCTGCCCTTATGTGCCTGTACTTACTTCTATCTCAGTGTCGATCAGCAGCTTTGCAATCTCTGCAGGGCAGGTGTCTGATGCCTTACAGTCCTAGGACCTAGCATAGAGCCTGGCCCAGACCACGCACTTAGTACGTGTTTTTACTTATTGCAGTTTGAAAGAACCGATGTGAACTGAAGGTCTGTAAACTCACACCAGCATCCCAAACCAGATAGAGCCTTCAGTGGACTTTTCGTTTACTCTCTAGGTAACAACCACTAATCCAGCACGCATTAGGCACTCAAAGCCAGGTAGCCCCCTCCAAAACCAGAGAGCAGGGGCAAACCTCTGTTTCTGTGATATTGAAAGCCCTTTGCTTCATTGTCATCTGCTTTCTCCTTCCTTTGAGTCTAGTCCTTAAAGGCGCAGGTAGCGACTGACCCGGTCCAGGGACAGCTCCACTGTGGCTCCGTCTTGTTGCTCTGGGTGGGTCACCACTCCCGTTCCCTGAGGACCCTGGAAGCTCCCTCTTCCTCCCATGTGGTGGTCAGTGGGTCTTCAGGGGCTGGTTCAACGGAAAGCCCCAGGAGCCCCCTCTACTCTGGGCTGTTCCCATCTGCAGGAGCCTGAGGTGGACAGGAAGCAGGCTATTGATGCCCTCCCCAGGGTCGTGATGGAGAGGAACTGAGACCCCTGATGCAGCACCCCTAACCCTAGGTCAGTCACACGACGAGCACTGAAGTCATACTGTCCTAGTCCTTCTTCCCCATCGAAAGACACACTTTATCATGAGAAGAGGAAAAAAAAAAAAGAACATGGGCTTGGAAGTCCAAAAACACTTCTGTCTCTTCTAAACTATTCATCCTTGGGAAAGCTTCTTAGCTTTCTCAGCTTTAGTTTTCCTACCTATAAAATGGAAATAATAAAACCCACCCATAATGTTAATAAGGACTAAAATATTTGATAGAAGATATCAATATATGCAAATATCTGAAGTGCCTACCCCTGGTATACAGTAGGGACTCAATGAAGAGTAAATAATAATAATAATAAATGTAAAGGTCTGAATTTGGATCTAAAAATCCAACAGCACATGGGGTGCCTGGATAGCTCAGTCAGTAAAGTGTCTGCCTTTGGCTTGGGTCATGATCTCGGGGTCCTGGGATGGAGTCCCGCATCCGGCTCTCGGTTCAGTGACGAGTCTACTTCTCCCTTCCCCTCTCCCTCGTGATCTCTCTCGCTCTCTCTCAAATAGATAAATAAGATCTTAAAAAAAATAAAATAAAAAATAAAAACCCAACAGCATAGAATGGGGTGAAAGAGACATGATTCAGCAATGAACAGTTTGGGGTTTCGGTTGGTAACCAGCTCAATAGGAGCCAGCAGCGAATGAGAGATCCCACTGCATTCACAAAGAAGTGACAGGCTCACCCTTCTCCGCCCTGGGTCAGTTGCCTCAGGCAGCGCAGGTCCGGGCACCATCTCCAAGAGCCCCAACCAACCATATACGAGAAGACCTCCTGTAAACCATAGAGCTTTTACACATGGAAAGCACTACTATGAGCTGTCAGCAGCATATTGCTCAGTGGGGTAGAGATAATCTGTACTAAGTATGGTAGTAAACAGTACTGCAAGGCAGGGCAGGGGACTCAGCACCATAGAAAGAAAGCGGGGAATCATCAGTTTGTAAAAAAGGAAGCTGATAAAGGCAGAGGGAGCTGATTCTTCTATATCCCCCATGAAAAAAACCAAGAACAGGAAGGTAAAAGCTAATTTAGACTCCTCAAATTTGGGTTCTTTTTAAGAAAAGTATTTTCTAACAATCAGGTATCTAGACAAGGACTGCTTTGAGAAGTAATGAGCTCCCCCTCATAAGAGGTATTCAAGCAGAGGTTGGTTGATGTTAGTTGGTCCTAACAGAGGGAATTCAAACAGGGAGGTTGACACCAGAGCTCTCCTACCCTGAAATGTCATGGCTAGAGGGGCTCTCTCCCTCCTGTTCTCGGTCATCAAAGGGGCAGAGAAGAATCAGAAATCCTCAAATCGATCACTTATCTGATATTCATTAAACATCTACTACACACCAGGCATTGTGCTAGATGCTGAGAAAATAGGCAAAAATGAGGAAAAGACTATGGCCTCAGCGCTCTTACAATCTCACAGGGTTAACTATCACGACAGAGGTCCGGCAGAGTGCTTGGGCGCACGCCAGAGAGAAGAACTAAGTGCTGGGAGTCCTCGAGCTGAGTCTTGAAGAAATGCTCTTACAGGATGGAAAAGGGAAGTAGGAGTACAACAGGTGGAAGGGGCAAGTGTGCAAGGCCATAGTATTGTGCGCCAGCAGGGCACGTTTAGGGAGGATGAGGTACGTGGGAAGCGAGACTGAAGAAACAGGAGGGGTGAGGCACTTCGTGCAACTTACTGCAGACCTTGAATGTACGGTAAGGGTTACAGGAAGCACGGCGGGGACTGAAAAACAGTGACACAGTCACACCTGCATTTAAAAATGGTCCCTGGCACAGGCTGTAAGAAAGGACTGAAGTGGAAGGACAAGCATGGGAGGATGATTGGTGACTATATGCTCAGAATTGTTTTTTAAAGATTTATATATTGGGGCGCCTGGGTGGCTCAGATGGTTAAGCGTCTGCCTTCAGCTCAGGTCATGATCCCAGGGTCCTGGGATCGAGTCCCACATCGGGCTCCTGACTCAGCGGGGAGTCTGCTTCTTCCTCTCCCTCTGCCTCTCCCACTGCTCATGCTCTCTCTCTCTCTGTATCTCTGTGTCTCAAATGAATAAATAAAATCTTAAAAAAAAAAAAAAGATTTATATATTGGGGCGCCTGGGTGCTCAGTCGGTGAAGCATCTGCCTTCGGCTCAGGTCTTGATCCCGGGGTCCTGGGATCGAGTCCTTCTCCCTCGCCCTCTGCCTGCCACTCCCCCTGTCAAATAAATAAGATCTTTAAAAAAAAAGATTTATTTATTTATTTGAGAGAGCGAGAGCCTGAGAGTGAGTGGTGGGGAGGGAGGGGCAGAGGGAGAGAGAGAATCCCGAAGCAGACTCCCCACTGGGCGAGGAGCCCAGCCATCTCAGGACCCCAACAAAGGGCTCCATCCCAGGACCCTGAGATCATGACCTGAGCAGAAATCAAGAGTCAGATGCTTAACTGAGTGAGCCATCCAGGTGCCCCAAGAAGTTTTTTTCTAATTGTAAATGTAACATGTGTCCATTGTAGGTAATTTAGAAAACCAAGAGAACTCTAAAGTGAGTGACCTATAATCCCACCACCCAGTATAATATGTTGGTGTGATTCCTTTTATTTTTTTTCTATGCATAGTTTTAATTAACCTTATTTTAGGATCTCTGCTAATATTCTCCAAAATATTCTCTGAAATATTCTCCAAAAACATGATTTTTTAATGGCTGTGCAATATTCCATTGTATGATTTTACTATAATTTATGTAATCATTCCTTTGTTGTTGAATGTTTAGGTTGTTTTCATATTTTCCTGGCTATCCGTAATACTGACATGGTTATCCTTATGCATAAATCATTGACCACAGGTCCAGTTATTTTCTTAGAATAGATTCCAAATAGGAATTACTAAAATAAAGGGCATAAATATTTTAAGGCTTTTGCTACACATTACAAAATTGCTTCCAGACAGATTATACAATTATGTGCTTTTACTAATAGTAAAAAAGATGCCTATCTAACTCCACACTTATTAACACTGAACTTTATCATTTTAAAAGTTGTCCATTTGCATAGGCAAAATATTATCTCATTTATTTAATTTATACTAGCTATATTAATTTGAAGATTTTCCTATTTCTTTTGCAAACTGCTTGTTCATGCCTTAGTTCATTTTATATTGAGCTAGTAGTGCTTTTTATTGATTTGTAAGAGCTCTTTATATATTAGGAATATCAAATGTTCTGCTGTGTTTACAGCAAATCTTTGTTCTTCAAGTGGCATTTTGGTATTTGTCTTTTATTTTTGTTTGTGGTGGGACTTTCATTGTTGTATAGAAATCTAAAAGCCTGGTGACTTCTTCCATTGTGTTTATGCTAAGAAGGTCCTTCCCTAACTTGTTATACATATCTGTATTTGATACAGATCTAGTTATGGCTTATCCTTTGCATTTAACTTTTTAATTCATCTGGAATTTATTTTTATTTTTATTTTTTTTAAAGATTTTATTTATTTATTTGACAGAGAGAATGAGAGAGAGAGCACATGAGAGGGGGAAGGGTCAGAGGGAGAAGCAGACTCCCTGCCGAGCAGGGAGCCCGATGCGGGACTCGATCCCGGGACTCCAGGATCATGACCTGAGCCGAAGGCAGTCGCTTAACCAACTGAGCCACCCAGGCGCCCTGGAATTTATTTTGATATGAGGTATAAGACAAGGAACTTACTCCTTCGCTACCTCCCAATATTTCTTTTCCTTGTAGGTGAAAGAGGACAGGTAAAGGGCAGAGAAAGAGGGAAGAATCTAGACTGAACCAGGTTTTGCTTGAGTGTTTTGTTGAATGGTGCTTAAGGATCATTTAAGTTGCAGGATGAAAAAAATACACGGATGTCACTTTTGAATATGTTGCATATGAGGTGCCCTGCGAGGGTTCAAGGGGGAGATAGTGAGTTGGCAGTTGGAATATGAGGCAGGAAGCTCAGGAGAGAGGTTGAGGCTGAAGCTGTAGTCATGGAGTCATCAGTGTTCAGAGGGCAAGTGGTACCACCGGCATGGTTGAGCTCATGCAGGGCAGTTGTGTAAAGTCAGAAGAGATAAGTGAAGGTATTCTGGGCAGCAACCATGTGGAAGGGACATACACAGGAGGAGAAGCTAGGGAATGAGAGCGAGAAGGAGTAGATAAAACCCAAAGAAATGAGTTGGAGAAGCTAGGGAAAAAGAATTTGAAGAGGGGAAAGGTGATCCAAGTATCCATAATGTCGTGAGATCGAACATAGTCTACAATGGGCTGAGTGAGCTGGAGACAGGGCAATGGACGTGTGAGAGTTAGGACTGCTTTTGAACAAGTTTATTGGTAAAAAGAAAGGGGAAGATGGGGCAGTAATATGCTTGAACGATAGTGTGGAACAAGGTTTGAAGAGGAGACTTGAGGGTGTTTGAAGGTAGAGGGAAGGCGCTGGTAGGAAGAGGGACATTGAAGAAGACATGGCAGTGCAAGGTCTCAAGGAGCAGTGGTGATGGGCGCCAGGGCACAGGGAGAGGATTAGTACTGAGTCAGGATGCACGGCTGTGCAGATGGCCCTCTGGGTCAAGGGTAAGGTTAAGAGGGGAAAAAAATTGAGCTTTTGGCCTCTAGTCTCTCCGTAAAGCAGGAAATGAAGTCATCCAGGGAGAATGAGGTAAACAGAGGCAAGGAAGGAAATTTTTTGAGAGAAGGAAAGGCTTAAAACAACTGCTGTGGGGAAAAGGGAATTGATTCTAGGCCAAGCCGGAGGACTGGTGAGAAGCATTCGGGGCCCAGCTAAAGTCTGTACCAGGCAGAATGGTTGTGTGATTTTCTCAGTCCAGCATTGCAGGGTGGAGTTAGAGGAGAAAGCAAATACTTATGCGGAGTTGGATCTGAGATGGAAGAAATTCTTTAAAGAGATTGATCAAAGGGTCAAGGTTAAGAACAAAAGTGAGCCTAGGAGGGAATGATGGGCTTGTTGCATTAGGAATGGTCCAAGGATCGAGGGTCTCCATAAGGTCAAAAACCAGTCTCCGTGGGAGTGCGGAAGTAGCACAGATGTAGAAGGATAGAAGGGTCTGGTTAGAATGTGGGATTCCTGAGGTGAAGAAATCCTGGGACACAGTCAGACAGAGGGCTCCTCTGGCCTTCTGCTGTAGGAGTGCAGGAGACTGGAGCAGAGAATCTGGGATTTGGATGGTTCCTGTGGGTGTTGAAATTCCCAGGACGAGGGCAGGAATAGGGGCCGGGGAGATATGGAGCCAAGTGTCAAAGTTCACAGTGACCAGAGGGGAGATGTCATCAGCAGATGGCAATGACAAGAACAGGAAGAGACTGGTGTAGGCTCAGAGAGCAGGGCTGGTCGTGGGGGGCTGAGAGAGCACCTCACTGCTGACAGTACTGGGGGCCAGCAGGTTTGGGGCACAGGTGGGCCAGCCAAAGTGGGGCAGCAGCTTCCAGGCTCTGCTTATTTGGTTGGTCGGTTCAATCACGCATTCATTCAAAAGGGATGTGATGAGATGAGTCTGATGAGCCGTGAGCAAGGCGCTCGATGTTGTGCTGAGGCTACCTCTCCCAGAGGAATGCACCAGAGCCAGCAGCCTTTCCCCTTTTTGCCAAAGGTGGCCCCACTCTCTCTCAGCAAGCCCCCCACACCAAAGTCCTGCCACCAAAGCCAGGCAGGCCCTGACGCGGCTGATGGCCGGTGGGGGATCTTCTTGTTACAGCTTTTTCCCCAGAGATAAATAGGCCACAGTAAAAAAGATTGCTACATCCTTTCAATAAAGATTTTTTTTCTTTTCCAGACAGCTCGAGAAATGTTTTAAAAGCTTCTCACATTTCCAGTGAAACCCACAGAGAAGAATTTTGCTTGTTATCAGCCCTGGAAGCCTCTGATAGACGGGTGACATTTTTTTTCTTTTTCTTTCTCTTTTTCTCTTTTCCTTTTTTTCCACCAGCTGAAGAGAGAGTCACAGTGTGTTTTATAACTGGCTCTCTGCATTTCAAAAGCTCAACGAGAGCTCTCTGCTAACCCCGATAAGCCTTGGGCTCTTAGCGTCTTAAATACCTCTGACAAGCTATACATTACAGCGCTAATAATTTGCCAAATTTGCGCCCATAATATGATATCTGTAAAACGTCAAGGGCAGTAATGCGATTAGCGGTCTCAAATGAAATATCGAACATTCAGCGTTTAGGTCCTGAATAGGGGGAGAAAGGAAAGGAAATCAATTTCAAAAGCAGGAGGGAAAAAGGCGATAAGCGTGTAATAAAAATAGAGAGAGACGGAGGAGAGATGCGGAGGAAGAGAGACAGGCAGAGCAAGAGTCAGGACGAGATAGACCCGTCTGGTATTCATGTTTTCGGCAGGTAAGAGATGTAAAAAACTTTTACAAATTAGTTTGAATACGAAGCTGGGAAATAACCTTCGGTCACCACAGCAACTGGGTTTGGGGGGGGGGCGGGGAAGGAGAGAGGTGGGGGCCGGGAGCGGAGCGAGGGGTTGGCCAAGCCTAGGGAGGGCCTTTCACTCGCTGCCCCCAACAGCCCGCTTCCATAAAACACAGGAAGTTGAATTACAAGGAGTCTGAGGGTGGGCTCTGGCCCTGCCCCCACCCACCCGAGGTGGGAGAGTCGTAATGGACTAATTATCTGGCCAGCAGAGGCGGTGGCGGCGGCAGGCGCAGGAGAGAGGGCCCGGGCTGTCACATACCAGGCTCTAGACTAAATAACAACATCTCACACCTGCAGCTTTACGAGCCCTTGCCCAGAGAGGAGCGCAAACCCTCCCCTCTCCTCTGGCCCCTCCAGCTTCTCCCCAGGCGCTGTGGGCCCCCACTCGAGCCAGGCTGCCCCGAGGGCACCTGACGTGTGGGGGGGGGTCCTCACCCTTGCTGAGGCCTTGGCCCCTTACTCAGTCCTGGCAACCTGCACGTATCTCCGCAGGCGATGCCCCTTCTCCTGGGTCCGGCGGGTAATCCTGCAGGGCTGTCAGCAAGGCAGGGAGACCGGGCAGGTCAATGACCCATCCCAGAGTTCCCTGGGGAGCAGGTCTGTCTCCACCTACGGCCATCTGTCTCAGGCTGCGGGACTGTCTGGAGGATGGGGCTACACTGGAGCACCAGGGCAGAAATGACTAGGGGGTCCTCTTGGACGCGAGGGGACAGCAGAGGCAGGCGCCCTCAGCACATCTCTCTGCTTTGCTCTTTTCATTTCTTGCCCTAATACCATGATTCACAGAGAGAAGCACTTCTTTCAAAATGTGCTGTGCCTGCCTTTCTGCACCACTTGGTCTTGGAAGTGACCCCATAACCCTGAACCTCCCTCTTTTGCAAGGAGATGAGACAGAGCTGCCTCAAAAGAAGAAAGAAAACCGTGCTGGTGTAGGAGCTGGTGCCTCATCAAGGCGATGGCAGTCCAGGAGAGCAGGGTCGAGTCCTTTCCCCACTCCCCACGCCAAAGTCCCTTGGTCCCACGGTCACCCCGCAGGCAGCTGGAGGATGCCAAGCAGGATGCAGGCCAGCTCACCGAGGCAGAGAGGGCCTGAAAGGTGGTAGATGGGCCGGGTGGGAGAAAAGCAAACAGGCTGCCTGGGGCCTGCCCCAGACCCTTCCCTGGGGCGGCCTGGAATGGCCATTCCAGGGCCACTTCTTGCGGCACCACGAGCCATTAAAATAGGAGTGCTCGGGGAGCCATCAGCCCAGCACAGATGACTTCCCCAGATGTGGCAGTGGGGCAGGATGTGGAAGCCCCCAACCCCAAATGTACAGACAAAACATTCCCGCACTAACCATCCTCGGAAACCCCACAGCCCAGAGCCCCTCTTACAGATGCTTTCTAGACCATTTAGCAGGAGGCAGTGTTTATTTTTGAACATATGTTCTTTCCCATCTCTCGCCTCCGTTCTCCCTTACTAGTCCTTCCATACCCAAAGCCACCCTCTGGATGGGCTGCTGTTGGATGTTACAGCCGAGCTCCGGTGTGGCTAGCATGCTTTGTTTTGGCTTGGCTGTGGGCTTTAGTGTGTGCACGGGCACACGCATGCGCGCGGGCACATGCTTGCTCAAAGAGCCATTAGTGGAGTGCATGACCTATACAGGCTCAAAGAGGGCAGGTTCTTGGAGGTTACCCAAGTTTGTGCGCAAATCCTGAACCAGGCTGTAGGTTCCCTACTTCCCCAAACCGGTACACTAGTCAGAGATGGTTCCTGGACATTATATGCCTATTGGGAAGGCGAGATAAGGGATAGAAGGTTGCTGCCCAGAAGGGAAATTTTTGGCCTGGAGCTTGGAATGGGCTCTACTTGGTTCTCTATCCATGCACAGAGCCCAGCATATTGTCACGCTCAATAATCACCCACCCCCTCGACTGAAGCCTCCCTCTTTTCTTTAATAAAATAAAGTTCCCCAGTCCCTAAGTGACCTGCTCAGATTTTGCCCCCTTCAAGAAGCCTTCCTTGGGGTGCCTGGGTGGCTCAGTTGGTTAAGCGTCTGCCTTCCGCTCAGGTCATGATGTCAGGGTCCTGGGATGGAGCCCTGAGTCAGGCTCCCTGCTCAGCGGGGAGTCTGCTTGTCCCTCTCCCTCTGCCTCTCCCTCTGCCCTTGCCCCTCCCCCTGCTCCTGCCCCTCCCCCTCCCCTGCTCCTGCCCCTCCCCTTCATCCCGCTTATGCTCTCTCCCTCTCAAATAAATAAAATCTTAAAAAAAAAAAATAAAAATAAAGACGCCTTCCCTAACTCAAATAGCCCAGAGTTCTTTTTCTTCTAATAGATGTGGAGGCTCACATTTACTAGGTGCCACTTGTATTAGGCATTTTACATGTTATTTTATTTAGGTTTCAGAACTTTGGATATTATTATTTCTATTTTATAGACAAGAAAACAGGCTCTGGGAAGTTGAGTGATTCGTCCAATCCAGCGAGCAAATGGTAGAGCTGGAATTCAAACTCAGGTGTCTGTCTGAGTCAGAAATCCCATGATCTTTCCATTATGTGATAGAACTTCCCACATGGAAATGTTTTGCAAATATGTGTCATAGTCCTTTTAAAGTGTGGCCCCTGGAAAGAAAATAACACCCTGCACTTAGTCTAGCCAGGGCAGAGTAGAGAGATTTTTCTCAATAAAGCCCAAGTTTGTAGCCATCTATCCTACTTTGTTGTTTCATACATAGCTGACAGTCAACCAAACCCTCAGATTTTTCTCACTCTTGGTCTCCCCCTCACTCCATTCCCAGACACACTGGTCTTCGGTGCTTGTTTCCTCCGCCTGGAATGCCCACCTCTTCATTCATTCTCTTGACAATTCATTCATTTACTCTTTCATTCATTCAGTAAACATCAGCTGAGAGCTTCCTATATGCCAGGTATGGTCCTAGGCACTGGGAAGACACTGGTGAACAAAATGAGACAAGTCTCTTCACTGTGTACACAGTCTAGGGGTGTGATGGGCATTCATCGAGTAATGACGGAAAAAACGTGGGCCTGCGACTGAGATAAGTTCTGCAAGAGCCGCCCATGTTGCTATAGGAGATGTGACCTTGTCAAGAAGGTCAGGGAAAGTTGACCTACGGAAGTAATAACAGAGCTGAGATCTGCTGCGAACCACATCTCCTACCCCAACCCCCACTGACCCTTGACTTTGCCTAGAGAACTCCAGCAGTCTTTCAGGTCAACTTATATAGCACTGCCTCGTAGAGTCTTCCCTAGAGACGAGGTTAGATCTCCATTGCTCTCTATGTTCTTCTCTATAGCATTTCACTTACATTAATTATTTGCTTGAAATCTATCCTCTCAACAGATTGTAAACTCCATGAGGGCAAAGAATGGGCCTCCCTGGTTGCCTGCTTTATGTCCAATGTCAAGCACAGTACCTGGCATGTACTTGATAGCCAGTAGATGTTTGCTGGATGAGTAATCTTGCTTTCCCATCCTCTACTGGTGCAGCTGAAGTTTTGGATCCAAGCACAGGAATTTGCATTTATTAAATTTCACATTAGACCATCCCAGTTATTAGTATTCCAATAAATTTCAATCCGTCTAATATTTAGAATCCCTACTGTTTACCCTGAAGGTACCTGATACTGGGGATACAGGGAAACTTGCACAGTCTTAGCTCTTGAAGAGCTGACAGTCTAGTTTGGGAGACAGATAAGAAAACCAGTAGTTCTAGGGACGCCTGGTGGCTCAGTCAGTTGAGTGTCCGACTCTTGATTTTGGCTCAGGTCATGACATCAAGCCCCATGTTAGGCTCCACCCTTGGAGGGGAGTCTGCTTGGGATTCTCTCTCCTCTCTCCCTCTGCCCCTCCCCCCGCTTACACACACGTGCACTCTCTCTTAAATAAATAAATAAATAAATAAATAAATAAATAAATAAATAAGACAACCAATAGTTCTAGAGCAGTTGTTATGTCCAGAGAATGGAACTATTAAATCTGGCTGGGGGAAGAGGGGTAAGGAAGGCTGAACTGAGACCTACAGTTTTAATTTCAAATGGATACGAGGCAGGGAGGACCTTTCGAGAAGAAGAAGAAAATGTGTCCCGGCATAGAGACAAACCCAGGACATGTGAGGCAAATACATGGCAAGTAGTTCAGTTGACTCATGAGGGTCAGAATAGGGACTCTTGCAGATAGCTTCTTACAATTACACACACACACACACACATACACATCCCATAACACACACATTGTCTCGGACTTTGGTATTTTCTTACTGTTCTTTTTTTCCAATCTGAAGAATGTCTTCTTGACAGAAAATATGACAGAAAGTGGCTTCTGGTTATGTCTCTGTTAATCCAAATCCATTTTTCATACTAGCTATGAGTTATCTTTCTAAGATATGTATCTGATCATATCACCACCAAGACCCTTCCTGATTTAAACCTTTCAATGGCTACCAATTGCTCCCAGAAGTCATACGCTTTACTATGGCAAATAAGGCTCTTATCAACTTGGTGCAAGCTTATGATTCCAACCCCACTTTCTCCTCACACACACCGCTGTGAGCCACAGTGACTTTACTAACATCTACACTCGACTTCCAGCGTTATCTATTCTCTCTGAATGGGGAGACAGAGAGGAGGGATGCTGAAGAGGTCCACGGCTTGGATCTCTTACTACTTTCCATGGAGCATCCTGCTCCTAACACCATGATTCCCACTTGCTGAATTATTTATAGTTCCTTGAACACTTTTCTTTCTTTTGCCACTGGGCTATTGCACATGCTACTTCCTTTGCTTTGAACACCCTTTCTCTGGCTTTTAGTCAGGCTGGCACCTACTTCCTCCAGTTTTCAATATGCAAGTGAGGTGTTACTTTCTCTAGAAAGTCTTTCTGCCTCCACTTCTGAAGTCCCACAGAACTATGTGCTCATTTTAATAATGGCATAACTACTCTAGGTCATGATCTGTTTTCTTATCCATTTCCCTTACTTGACTTCAGCTGACCTATTGTCTTCTGTTAAGCATGTAGGACAGTGCTTGGCATATACTAAACTTTTAACAGGCATTTGTTGATTAAATGAATGGTCAAATAAATGAATAAATGAATGGATAAACTGATCACTGTTCCTGAAACACACGCTTATTGATGTTTATGCCTTCTGTGCAGGTCATTCTGCACAGACTAAACTGCACAAACTAAACTGCACAAACTGAACTCTTCATTTCTCCCTACTTCTCCCCATCCACCAGTGAATCTCCTCCTCCTCCACTCCCCTCTCCACCTCAGTAAATGGTACCTACGCCCATTGGTTCATATTAGAAACTTGAGAGTTTCTCATGGTTCATTTGTTCATTCACCATTTATTGAGCACCTACTCTGTGCCAGGCACTTTGCTAAACAGTGAGGACATGAACCGTCACTTCACAGAGTTCCCTGCCCCGTCAGGATTAAGCTTTTGAAGGCTCTCCATCTCATCTCCGAAAAGAACTTTAGGAAGACCACATGTCGCCTACCTGTTCATGCTGGTTTTCACCCACAGGAGGGCAGGATGGTGGAAAGGTAAGTGCTGGGGCTTTGGCGTCAGGAAGAGGTGAGTTTAAATTCAAGCTCTTCCTTATCCTGAACCAGTTTCAATTAATATTCTTTTTTAACAAAACATAGTATTTTAAAATATAATATTAAATGCCTATGCAATGCTTGGCATTGTGCAAGGTGGTGATGACTCAGTGGTGAACAAATGAGACATGGTACTCCCTGCACAGAACTTAGGCTTGTGGAGGAGAGAGACATTAAACCAACACACAAACAAACATATCACTACAATTCATCATAAACACTTAGAGACAAAGATAATAAATAGAAAAATAGGAGACATTTTTATTAGATTGGGAAGAGTTCTCTGGGGGAAATGGCATTTAAGCTAAGATCTGAAGCATAAGGACCCAGCCATGTGAAGAGGTGGGTGGGATGCAAAGACTCCCAGTGTGAGGGGAAGGTCAGGGCAGACAGGGAGCATGTCTCACTGTGTTAGGGATTATGAGCTTGACTCTAGGGGCCAAGCATCTTAAAGAGATTTCTGGGTTGCCCGATGGAGAGGCTGGATTGGGAGGTGGCAAGAATGGAAGAAAGAAATCAAGTAAGACTATTTCCGTCATACCAGATGATAGGTGATGATGGCCTGCTTGGGGGTGGTGGAGAGAAGCGGGGTAGAAGTGCATGCACTTGAGAGAAGTCTTAGAGGTAGCATGGTCAGGACTGAGTGATGCATCAAATGTGGGGTTGAGCATGAAGGAAAGGTCAAGAGTGGTTCTGGTTTCCTGTGCAAGCACGTGGATGGGGAGGGGGCTTGGGAAGAGTGGAGAAGGAGCAGATTTGGGGGGGGGGGATGAATTATTGGCAGCATTCCAGACAGGGAAGTTGGAGTGTCTGTCAGAGATCCAAGTGATGGTAGTCAACAGCCGGTGGGGGCTTCAGAGAAGGGTCTGAGGTAGACTTAGAGTGGGAACGGGGCTGGGGGGTGGGCGGGAGAGGACGGAAGAGTGAAGGGAGGGTGAAGGAATTCATTCATCTCTCCGAGCCACGTTTTCGTCACTTCTAAAGTGGGAGCAATAACACGAAATGAGATAACGTAAAGCCACCTGGCATAGGACAGGCACTCCATAAATACCAGCTTCCTTCCTTTCTCTTCCTCTTTCCCTCTAATTTATTCCCACCTTCCTTTCTCTTCGTAGTTCTTCAAGCCCTTTCCCTTTCTTACTGCCCCTACACAGTGCACACAATTGTCACAAAGGTGAGGAGAGTGAACTTCTTAGAAACTGCTAAGGAACTCAGGGCCGGGATTGGTCGACTTAAATTTCATGCTTTCAACAATTATGCTGTGCCTTCTGCTTGGAACGCCCTCCCCTGTGCTCTTCTGCTGCTTATCAAATTTATGTTCCCCCTAAAGAATCATTCAACAGTTTTGCCAACTCTGTGACGCTTTTTCGAGGTCTCTAGCTGATTTAGGTGCTTGCTTCTTCTAGGTGGTGCTGCAACTTGTTCAGACATCTATCCTGGCATGTATCATAGTATACTGAAATGATCTCTCCAGCTGGGCTGTCTCCTCCATGGACTATGAATTCCTTTAAGCAGAAACTATTTTTAAAGCTCTGTGTCTCCAGCATTTAACTTGGAGTAGGCTGTCTATTAAGAAATGTCTTGGGCACCTGGGTGGTTCAGTCGTTAAGCGTCTGCCTTCGGCTCAGGTCATGATCCCAGGGTCCTGGGATCGAGCCCCGTGTCGGGCTCCCTGCTCCACGGGAAGCCTGCTTCTCCCTCTTCCACTCCCCCTGCTTGTGTTCCCCCTCTCGCCGTGTCTCTCTCTGTCAAATAAATAAATAAAATCTTTAAAAAACAACAAAAAAAAGAAATGTCTCATGACCTCCAAGTCTCTGAGATTCCATAATTTTAAGCAAAAAATTTAGATGAGTGAAAAAGCCAGCACCACCCACAGCTCCTTTGGATCCTGTTAGGAGGGTATGCTCTAACAGCCAAGATCACGTCCAAAGGAGTCAGGCTGGAAGGTTTCAGCATCTCGTCTTCTGATCAACGCGCTGCACTGACTGGCAAGCCAAGTGGTACCCAGAGGCACCTGCAGCCAAGTCATTATTCCAGATCCCAGTGAAAGGACTGTATTTTAGGAAAATGCATGTAATTTACAATTTTAATATTCCTACACTGAGGTAATATAGGAGGACAAGGTTATCATCTCTGTGCTAAATGCCAAAAAGAAGGAAAATTCTGTAAGCTGCAGCTGTTCCCGTAGACTCTTGGAGCGTCTGCAGAGCTCGGAGAACCCTGAGGTTGCCAAAAGAGCCTTCTCATATTTTGTGATTTTCCTTCATGGAATGCCAGCCATTTTTTTTTTCTTTACTCACAATCTCGATTCAGCATATAAAGGGAAGTGACTTAAACAGTAGGTCTGGAGGGCTTTGACCAAACGGGATGCCTGGAATAGAGTAGGCATTCCATAAATATTGGCACAAATAAATGGTTCTAAAGCCCCAAATGCCTCCCTTTTTCTTTCAGAACCCATTCTCTGACCATAAAAGATCCCTTCCTCCTCTCTCCTCCTAGAGTGCATGAATCTTATGACTCATTTACATCACTTGCTATTACTGTACCTGACTCTGTACTGAGCACATGGGCCACACCCGATGTTATTCCAGAACTGTCCCCTGAATTGTATCAACTCCTCATCAGTTGGCATCTCGGTGACCGTCACAGTTCTAGAAGGATCACTCCATTGGATTCTAGCCACTGCTGCCCTTCTCCCACCCCCAGCGATGTCCACCCAGCGTTCTGGATTCCCTCGGTGGTCTTGGAAACTTCTACTTTGCCTGGGTTGAAATTTTTTTCTGTTCATTGAGGTAAAATGGAGAGGACATAGAATATTGCCTTGTCTCTGCTGCTGGTACCTATCCATTCCCATTCTCTATCAGTCTCCTGGACTCTCCTTTCGGAACTGGTTTCCACCGCTTTAGCAACTCCCTGTCACAGTCCTTGCTAGGCCTCCCCTTTCTAACTTTGTCCCCCACGACTGACCCATTCCCAAGGACAGACTCTTGCTCAGCCCAATCCTAGCCCCCTCATTTCTTGATTCCCACTGGACATGCCAATCTTTGCTTCCAGAGCTTAAGGGGTTATTGTAGAGCTTATATGCATGTAACTAGTGAAAGATGGACTTCAGAACCTGTAAAGCCTCTCCCCAATCTGAGATTCTGTGATTCCGGTACCTCACCTTGAGCTCACGTGAAGAAAACATTTGATTTAGTTTCATTCATGCATCTCATTACTACTTTAGTCAAAGGATATATATATATATATATTAAAGGATATATATTTTTTAAAAATCTAAGAAGTAGCTGGAGAGCTGACCAGTGCTCAGCTTGGTCCATACATGATGCTTAACCTCCAGATCAAACAGGGAGCTGCAGTCCATCTTGCAAGCCCCCAGTGGACCAGTCTACACTGGAAATGGTCACTAGCATTAAAGAGTTGATTGGAGTTTGACTGAAGAGCTTCTAGGACAGCTCATGGTGGAGACATTCTGAACTCCTCTGAACAAGGGATGAACACCTCACATTCTAGTTTCACTGCCTTCAGGCCACATTGCCAATAAGCAATGAAGAATCAATTGGTACCCAAGAATATTTTGGTGCTTTTTTTTTTTTTTTAAGATTTTATTTATTTGACAGAGAGAGCACAAGCAGAGGGAGAGAGAGGGAGAAGCAGGTTCCCTGCTGAGCAAGGAGCCTGATGTGGGACTCGATCCCAGGACCCTGGGATCATGACCTGGGCTGAAGGCAGCCGCTTAACCGACTGAGCCACCCAGGCGTCCCCCCAAGAATATTTTGGTACCCAAGACAAAAGTCTGGTTTCTCAGCATTTTATGCTCAGGAAGGTATGGTCTTCCAACACAGCTCCTGTCTCAACGTAGTTCTGAGATTCAGGGCCACCCATTGAACAAATATGGAAAGCCTGCTACGTGCTGGGCACTGTTTTGGGTGCTGGGATTATGGACTGAACAAGATAAAGTCTTGCATTCAAAGGGCTCACCGTCTGGAGGGGTAGGAATCATACACTAAACCAATACAATTACCTCATCTATTATTTGGTTCTATTTAAGATGAAGTGCTACAAGGATAAATACAAGATGCCAGTTGACTATATATTGAATCTGAACAAGCAATGCTGAGGCGAAATTATTAAGGGTGGCCTAAGACATTACTCGAATGGTTCTCTGTTTCTCCCTTCTCGTAGGCTCCTTCTACTTCTGAAAGAGAAACTTCCAAAGCTAACCAATACCTCCGACTGAGTAAGGGAGAGAATAGAAGGCATTGACAATGTAGGTATAAATGCGCGTGTACCTGGGGGGACAGACGCACACACACGCACCCGGCAAAGGAAGACCCGTGAAACATGCCCTGGGGGGAAGAAGAGGAAGAAAAAAATTGAAATCCAAACAGTCTTTTTCACCCCGAAAACATATAATTTTGTGTAAATTTTTACTTTAAACATCTCTCTTTTCCTGAGCTGTGATATGGGTCCTGTCAAAGCCAGGGCCAATTACTGCCATTAGGTTCCCATCATGTCACCGCTTCTCCCCCGTCAGGAAGGCCCTCGCCTCACAGGCCTATAATCTGCACTCACTTTCGCTCCATCACTTTCAGAAGGAACAAAATTGTTTTGTGCGTTTTTTTTAAAAAGGGCCTTTATTTGGCCCCTGTCAACTCTGAAAAGAAGAGAGAAAGAGAAAGAGGGGGAGAGAGAAAAGAGGAGAAAGAAAGATTGTTTAAGTGTTTAACCGTGAGATTGCCAACAGGAAGCATGGCAAGAGGCAGCCCAGCTCTCCTGAGGAGGGTCCAGACTTGGGGACCCCTGGGCCTTGTCCCTCCACTTTTTGGGCAAGTTCTTTCTGCTCCTAGAAGGGCTCCTCTCACAGTTGCTGATCTCACAGCTTTGGAAAGACTCCATCGGAAGATATCCTGAGGGACTGGCCTGGCTATGAAGCACCAGACCAGCTACTAAGAACGTCACAGGCCAGAATGTGGAGTAACCCTTTTGGGTTCCAAGCCTCCTAAGTCGCCGGCTGTGGTGGGGGCAGTGGGTCAGAGAGGACCCTCAGGGACCCCAGAAGATGCTGTTAGCAGAAGCTAAAATGAAAGCCGGCCCATTGGGACAGTCCTGCTCAGAAGGCGGCTTGGCTCGGTCCCTCCCTTCTTCTCCTCAGGTCAACGGACTACTCCAGGAGCACCGAGCTCACCGCTGGGGGGACTCTGCCTTCATCTGAGGCCCGGGCAGCACCTGAGCCCGCCGGTCCTCCTGCGCTGGAATTACCCCTTTCCGAAATCTGCACACAGTTATCACACCCCCAGCCTGGCCAGGCTGGCCCAGCACGCCACTCCGCTCCTGCCGCCTCCGTCGTCACTTAGCCAAGCTAAACAGATTCAGCTCCTTTAATCTTTCCTCATTAGCTGGCAATCTGGAAAGGAAACAAATGCTCACCCCATACAGGTTCAAGCTGTTGCTTTAACCTTGTAAAAGCGTGCGGGGCGCGCTGGGGCTGTGGAGTCAGTTAGGATCATTACCATGAGAGACCACTCCCTCTCAGCCAGCCCGGAGGGGCCTTCCCCACTCTTTCTGAAGCCACTCCAGAGTGTCACCTCCCTTCTAGGCCTCCCCTCTAGCTCTGCATCCAAACGTTGTGCGTGTAAGCCCCAAAGCCAGGTGGCTTCCCGCGCCTTCTCTGTGGCTCTCTTGGAAGAGGCAGGGGGGGGCTCACCCCCATATTCATTTGTTCGAGCCCAGCCGGTCCCCACCACCCACACACACACACACACACACACACACGCATGCACGTCAGTAGGTGCCCACACCAATGACTTCTTCAGGTTCCTGTGTTATCCTTCCCCCACATTCCCCTATCAGCTTCTTCAGCTCACACAGTCCGCAGCCCCCTTCCCCGCCCTGAGTCAGTGGGCTCAGAATCCTCTGTTCATTGGGAGGGTATCCTTCTCCTTGAATGGATTCTCTGCCACTGATTTTCCCTTTCTGTGCAGTCTTCACTTACATGTCTACACCACTGGCAAAAACCTGAACCTGTTTTAACAACAGCCACTTGGGGTGCACCCATTTCAACACATCTGTTGTTCTGTTTCCAATTTGATCACTTAATATTATTCTGTTTGGTGTGGTTTGGCCCTTAGGCACACTTAGACACACACGCACACGCACACGCACACATGCACGCACGCACTGCTCTCAGTTCTATTTTCCTCCCGAAGATGACAGATTCCTTCCCCCTTTCGCTGTATCTAGCTCCAAACTAGCTGGATGAACATTTTTAGGACTGTTGTACCATTTTTTAGAAGTCACATCCATTTCACTTCCCCAGGCTCCTGATGGCCCCTTTTACTTTCTATGATTTTCCAAGACATAATTATAAGTGGTTCAATCAGCTCCCCGCTTAGCATGTTCCCAGAACACTAGCCTTAATACCTCATGATGGATGTCATCCTGGCTTGCTGATTTGTGAAACCTTTACATTTTCTGAGTATTCTCCTACCTGCTTTCTATCAGTAACGATTTTTGCACCGTCTGCATTTACTTCCTAATTATCCAAATTCCTTTTTGTCATTTTTCTTTTTAAAGACTGATCTGAAAAATGAGCTGAGTATCTCTGCCCTGTAGGAGGTAAGATGAATCTCCCACTTCTCCTCATTTATTAACGGTCTATATGCTCGCTGGTCTTTCCCCCATCTTTCCCTGCCCCTCACCCTAGATATATTGCAAAACATGTTTATTCCCTTTAACTCTTCACTAGTTCAAGTTTCTCTCCACCTCCTCTGGTTTGTCCTCTTGCCCACAGGCCCCAGGATCTCTCCTCTGCTGCCTACCAAAGCCAATCCTTTTATTTGGCTGAATACTAGGGTGACCTCACCCAAAGCTATTCTAGCCAGCAAAACCTTTCTTTTCTCTTACTATGCATCAGAACTGGCTGAGATTCTAAGCGTTCTTCCAGCCTTCTCCTCCTCAGGGCTCCAAAATTGGACTGGCATCTTTGGAATACAGGGGGAAACTGAAGCTAGCTGCCTGCATTCCCTGCCTCACCTAAAAGACCTCAACCATCATTTCCATTTTCTCCCATCCCCTGCCTTGAAAGTGTTCTCTGCACCATTCAGCCTCGCTGGCTTCCATTATGGGGCTCTAAAGAAATTTTCTAGATGTCAAAGCAATACTTAGTCCTCACTTGTACCTCTGGAAAGACTTGGTTTCATTTTGCTCATTTTCTCTGCGAGTTGCTACCTTTCCTCTTTCTCCTTTCATTCATTCACTCACTCTTTCCTTCATTCAACATGTATTAAGGGCTTGAGTGCCTACCACAAGCACTGGGGATAGAGTGAACAAAATGGCAGGATGCCTGATCTCACAGTTCTGAAGGTCTAGTAGAGGAGACATTAAACTCTCTGAGTGCTATGAGAAAGTAAAACTGGAGGACAAGACTTACATTGGGAGGACAGGAAAGGCTTCTTTAAGCAGTGAAATTCACAGAGATGGGAAGGATGGGTTCTTGGGTGAAGTATACACTAAGCTGCCTAAAAGGAAAGTTTGAGTGTTTGATGAACTAAAGGAAAAGTAGTTGACTGAACACAGGGAAGGGGAGAATGCCCTGAATTGGGGCTAGGGAATAGTGCCCTAAACTGAGCATGAAATTCAAGACAAGGAACAGGCTTGGGAAGGAAAAGTATGCTCCACTGTGCCCTAGAAGAGTTGAGGGACTCATTTCCAGTACTTTGGGATATTCCAGTATCATCTCCCCTGATGCTTTGATGACAGGGGATGGTAAAAAAATCAAGTGAAACTATTGGATTTATTCTCTCTTTTGCCTTAGCTAATCAAGTGACATTCCTGATTTTCTCACCTATAAATGGGACTCTATGCTTGGCTAAAGAAAAATGCAAAGATACAATTTCATGAAACAATTCTACTCTGGAGTGAAGAGACGGGTAGGAGGGGTGAAAGTTTTGGAATCTTTGGGAATGGACGGGCAATTAGTAAGAGATCTCTAGGTGATGCTGACGTACCATCCAAGGGTTAATTTTTCAAAATTAACCCTGTTTCAGGCCCGGTTTCCTCGTTGTAAAAAAGGGATTAACACTATCCACCTATCTCCACGGAGCAAGAGAAGACTCACATGAATCCTTTGAAAACTACGGGGTGTTCTTCGGGTACTAGTGGTCAGAATGGTGAGCGAAGTCTTCACTATGGGGACCCAGGAAGAGCTGGGGGGCCCTGTGGTTGCTGTGTGGCCCACAGTGAGGAAGAGACCAGCAAGGCTGAGGAAGATCTGCTCCCAGAGCCCCAGGAAGATGGACGAGGCCGCGGGATGCAGCCCTGCGGATGTGAGGATGGTACAACCCGGACTCTTGGATGATGATTTCCGGCCGTGTTATAGTCTAGGTCTATTCCACATTGCCATCAAAGAGGGTTGCAAAGGTCTTGGAACACATCTAGGTCAAACACCACCTGAGCAGAATCCCTTCTACAAGTGTTCTTCCATGTTCTGGGGCACCCCTCCCAAGAATTGAAACTAAAAAGCAGGACTTCTGGAGGAAAAGAAGGGGTGATGTGTAGAGAACGGGGATAGCCATTAACGGGGCAGTTGCCCAGCAGTAACTCTGCACCCCACCTGCTGACTCCATGCAGTTCCCCCCATCTCTCCCAGGGTGTGCACTCTGGGGATGCATGCACAAATCCAGTCTACACGGGTGGGACCTCAGGTCAAGGACACCAAGAGCTTCTTTAGAATAGTCACCAGAGGAGAGGGTCCCTGGCTGGCCCAAGGAAACAATCCCACTGCTCCCCACCCCCACCCAACCCTGCCTCAGGAAGAAAGGTCATTCCCTCCTCCTCTTCTCCACAGCAGCTTTTCAAAGGTTAAATTCAACCAGCCCGCTCCACCCCCCCACGCCCACCCCCAAACAAGAGAGGAAAAGTTAATTGAAAATGCTGTTTAATTTTTCAGCTCCAGTGGATCCTACCCCAGCACAGATGGTCCCCCAGGACTGTCTGTCCCGAGCCCAGCTCCACCACTCTGTTGCCCACCCCCCCCAAGCACGGGGGCAGAGGCACAGCCAGCAGTGGCTCAAAGGGAGAAAAAGGAAGGGGGAGGGTGGGGGGGGGCACCTCCACACAAAAGAGCATTCTGAGCCCTTGGTTCCCTGGCCTAGGGAACAATGCTCCCGACTTGATCCTTTCATAAAGACTTTCTGGTGTCAGGAGACAGCCGCCCAGCGCCCAGGCCGCCCGCACAGGCCACTTCTCTGCCCACCACCAACTGCCGTGCTGGCTGGGCTTCATTCCGCACCCCCCTCTGCGGCCAGCTGGAAAGGAGCGCCGTACCAACCCCCACCCCACGCCCCCACTCCGAGCGGCCCGCCACTTGTTGCCCCCTAAAGGCTCTGACAGGGCCCCAGAGAGGCCAGCCAGCTGAGATGAAAGGCGACGACTCTAACTGGATTACCCCAACCAGCCCCAGGACTAAAGAGGCCAAGAAGCCCTAATTAAAGCCATCCCCCTGCCCCCTTCCCCCCCACCCCAATCACCGCAGTATTTCTCCTTTCATCCCAGGTTCTCCACTTTGTTCAAATTTCCGCTATTGATGAGTTACTAGGCTCGGGGTGGGGGGGGCGGTGAGTGGAGAGAAGTAGAAGTCTCCTCAGCGTCCTACAGCTTAAAGCGCTGGCTGTCAACATGCTTGGACTCTGTTGTCCCTCTGTTATAGCCAAGAGGGAGAAACCCTAGGGGGAGGAAACGGAGCTTGAGGCAAGGGAGCCAAAGAAGGAGAAGGGAATGGGCCCGAGGGTGAGAGGCCATCCTGGCTGCTGGTTGAATAGGTCAGGCACAGCCCGGTGATCTGCCCTGGTGACCAATGAGGGACTATGTGGAGAAGAGCAACAGTGATCTCCTTCTCCAAGGGGAGCCATGGGGCTGGGTGGGTGGGCTCTGCCTTCCTCCTCTCCCTTCCTTTGTACCACCCCAAATCTCCCCCACTCCCACCTTCCCTTCCTTGCCCAGAATTAGCCACTCGCCTTTGGCGAGAGAGCATGATGGGACATCTGCACCTCCATGATAAACCTACCACAATGGTTCTGGGTTTTGTATTAATCAGTTATCTCCTTTTGGATCTTCATAATCTCACAAGGCAGATATTTCTGCCTTCACTTTACACATGAAATTGGGAGGGAAAGATCCCAAGGAACTTCCATTGCCACAAGTTCACTACTGTTCGGCTAATCAGTGGCAGAACTAAGACAAGAGCCCAGGCCTCCTGACTCCTACGTCATGTTCTCCCCTCATCCAAACTCCCTGAATGTCAGAGAGGCCCAGAGCAAGCCGGAGTGCCCTTTCCAGTGATTCTGGGCTTGACCTTCGGGGAGAGCGGATGGAGGTTTTACTTTTCTTGGGTCATCCCAGCCTATGGGGCATTGCCAGAGGCTGAGAGACGACCCTCGGGGCAAACAGATGAAGGCTGGGAGCTCTCACCTCTGGGAAAGCAAGAGAAGGATCCAAACCGAGGGCACTTTCCCTCTTCTCCGTTCCCTGGCCTGTAATGACAGGCTTCCTAGGCAGACCAGGGAAATATGGGTCGGACAGCACCTTCAGCCTGCCTGCCTTGGTGTGATGCCAGGAGGGGAAGGGGGAGAGTCCCAGTGGTCCCTGGAGACCGTTTCCCTGTCCCACTATCAGAAGTTGCTGGCAGGCCCAGTCTTCCTGCACACCTGCCCTCTCTGAGCCCTGCAGGGCTGTCAGGTCGGTGAGGTGGCCCTAAGGAGACTGGTGTCCTAGCTGGTGCCAGCACCCCACTTCCTTGTAAGAAATGAAGGGGCAACCACCTCTGGGCTGGGATGCCCGGGCATTGCTTGGGCACTGGGTCCATGCAGAGGAAGCCTCGGTGTTTGTGTTTATTCTTTTGTTCTGTCTTGTTTGCTGCCCAGAGCAGAGGTAAGGGATAAGAGTGCTCTTTTCACCTAATTTTTCAAAATAAGGGGGCTAAGATGGGCTACCTTCCTGAGGTGTTAAGGGTGGGGGAAAATGATTCTACCAACCAGAGTGGGGCGGAGACTGGGCAGGGCATGGGGGGAGGGGAGTGGAGAGGATTGGAGGGAGGTCAAGGGAGAAACGAAGAAAGAGGAAAAAAGAAAAACCCAGCAGTGCACCATGTCGCATTGTTCATGCTCAGCCCTTCAATTTGCTCTCTGCATTCTCCTGCCGTGGGGAGAATGTTACGCTGGCTTAAGGGACAAATCAGACACAAAATAAAGACCAACACTCAGCAGTAAAGCAATTATCGCAACATTTTATGCCAGGACTGTTCCTTTTGAAGGCAGCCTGGTGCTACCCGCATGTACCTTAACCCGTTCCTAATAACCATAAAGTTACCATTATTTACGGTACAAGACATTAAATAAATAATGCAAACTCAGGCAGGCGAGCAGTCCGTGCAGAGCTGGGCAGGAAGACTTCCCTGCTGTGGGCCAGCCGCAGGGGTTAACAGGGGATGGAAGGGACGCTCCCAGCGACCTGTCTAGGCCTCACTCTGCCCTCTCCCCAGGGAGCCCATGAAGAGCCAAGAGGGCACACAGCAAAAGCAAACCAGAAGGGGAGGACAGAAATTAGGTAAGGCCTGATCTGGAGCCTAACCAAGAAGGAATCTGGCCCAGACCAACACGGCCCGTGGACTTGGCCAGGGTCCTGTCTCCTTGATGGTTGCCTGCGAGGGAGCCAGGACCTAGAAGAACTCTCTGGAAATGGTGTGGTAAAGGGGGTTGAACGGGAGCTCTGAAATCAGTCAGATCTGGGTTCAAATCCTACTGCTTCTTAAAAGCCATGGACCCTGCCTAAGTGGTGATCTCTTCCAGCTCCAGTTTCCTTAGTGATAAAACGGGGGGCATAACATGTAGTTTTGGGGGTTGCCATGAAGATAAATGAAATGAATGTAAAGCAGGGAGCACAGTGCTTGGCGCTTAATATCTATTTAACGTTGACTTTTTCTTTCCCTCTGAAAGGAATTCTTAGCCTCTATTTTTGGAGATCAAAACTGGTCATGTGATTAGAGCAATCTGAATCTGAGGATGCCAAAGGTTTCCAGCGCAAGGTGAAAGGGAAGCTGGGGTCGGGGAGAGAGGCCAGAGACACAGATTGGATAAAAGGATAGATGCCACTTTCTTAAGACAGAAATGGTCATGTGGCCTCCGAAAAGACACTGTCCATTGATGCTGAGAAAGATACTGATGCCAAGGAGATGTAGGTGCCGCGGTCTCTTGAGCCCTGTTCCTGAGATGTCAGATACTATCTGCAAAATCAAATATGGAAGAGGGGGCTTTGCCCTTTCCCCCCTGTCCCGTTCTAACCAACTCTTCATAACCTGTGCCCATCCAGAACCCCAGAGAACCAAACCGTGTTAGGTGTTGTTACAAGCCCGGATTCCTGACGGGAATCTCAAAGGAACTGGCCGCACTGGGTCGCCACTCAGTGCTTCCACCAGCCTCTCCTTCTGCCGCGTCCTATTCTCTGATTCTGAGCCCAGGAGGCCGAGGAGGATCACAAGGGCCTGGGCCCCAGGGACCCACGATAATGTGGTCCTTAAAGCTTCTGTGCGACAGTCATTAATGTTCACAGCCTTGGGCAGATGAGACCATGATCCAACCCAAAGACAGGTGCTGGGCTGGATTGGCCCACTGGCTTGGCTTTTACCCAGAGCAGGATATTTTTGAGGTGCATCAGGATTATCTAAGCAGGAGTAGTTGATCAGCATGCCTAGATCTTTAAGGAGCATCAGAATCAGGTGGAAAGCTGATTAAAAGACAAATTGCTGGGCCCACACCCAGAATTCCTGGTTGAGTAGGTCTGGAGTGGGGGCTTGGGGATTCGCATTTCTGAATTCCCAGGTGATGTTGACACGACCAGCCCAGGGACCAGGCTTTGAGGACACTGGCCTGGAAATCTTCCTCTGGTCAACTTTCCCAGGGCCCTCTCATCACCTCAGACCTGGCCCTGAAAGATGAACTGAAAGACCTGCTCTTGGAGGTGGGGATGGGGGCTGGGGTTGGGGGGCCTGGGATGGTTTTTTGGCTGCAAACCAGATGGAGAACAAAATCAGAAAAGTACTTTCAGTCTGCTGGTGGATGGAGGGCAGCAAGTTCTGGACATCTTGTAGCACATAAATATGCGTGCACACAAAAATGGGCTCATTCCTCTTTTATTTCCTTTAGCCAGGATTTGGAGTCCAAGCCTCTTCTTGCTCACTGGGGCGAATTTTCATCTCCGGAATGCTTTTCCTTTGTAAACATTTCAAATGTACCAGAATTAAAAGACACACACACACAAAAGTGACTGTAATCTTAAAAAACGAATTCACACATAGTTCTGTAGTATTCCCCTGTCAAACTAAATTAGATGTGATTTATGTTGCAGTGTGTTGTGTGCTGGGCTGATAGCATTGTTATCTCATTGGATTATAATGATCTCTTCCCGTTTTTCTATTCTAGACTGTGAGCTCCTTGAGGACAGAGACAGTTCTTATTCCCTCTTGTCACCGAGGGCCTGGCATAATGTTTAACACTAGGAACGTTTAACAAATATTTAACGAACAAATATTGCTCCGCGAGGAAGAGGCCGAACACCGTGCACGTGTTTATTAAATGTAAAAATGAGAATAAACCCATTCATCAATTCCCCTTCTCTCCGCCTCGGACTCTTTGCCCCTCAAATATTTCCAGGCTGGGGCGCCTGGGTGGCTCAGTTGGTTAAGTGACTGCCTTCGGCTCAGGTCATGATCCCAGGGTCCTGGGATCGAGTCCCACATCGGGCTCCCGGCTCAGCAGGAAGCCTGCTTCCCCCTCTCCCACTCCCCCTGCTTGTGTTCCTGCTCTCGCTGTCTCTGTCTCTGTCAAATAAATAAATAAAATCTTTAAAAAAAAAAATATTTCCAGGCTGGAGTCTGGGGTGGGGGCCGGGGGGATATCATTGGCAGGTCTGTAACCTGTGGAGCTAAGAGCGCATAGTGGTACCGTTTGGAGAACTGAGCACCCCGTAGATTCCTTCACAAGGATCCCCAGAACACCGCATCGTGCTGCAGCCGTACCCAGCAGCCTTATAAATTGGGTGTGGGGGGTGTGGGTGTGCACTTCTGCTGCAAATTCAGGGAAGAGAAAGAACCACGGACCTGGCCTGTCTCTCGCCCGAGGTGCTGAGCTGGGGAAGGGCTGGTCCCCACACCCGACTGGTGGCTGCAGCCTGTTTCCTGGCCAAGGGTCCCTCATCCTTTTTATTTTCCCCCTGTTCCAAAGACTACAACAGCGCCACGATTTTCTCTTTTATTGTTGGAGGAGTTGGGGTGCTGGGGAGGGTCAGCAGAGGCCCAGAGCAGGGAAACCAGCTGATTCCTGACCAACAGGGGGTCCTAAGCCACCCTAGCTTCCCTGCCTCCCCCCCAACCTAAGCCCGCACTTGTCACAAAGTCAGTCCTGGCAAAGGCGCTTTGGCAACTGGGGGTGGGGGAGGGGAGCGCGGGAGGGAACTTCATTCTCTGCTGGCTTAAAATAAGTCAAAGGCTCTGTAAGACTAGCAAAAAGGGAGAAAGAAGTTCCCCTGCTCTGCCCTGCAGTGCTTCCCTGCTGACCAGGTTCTTATGCTCCTACCCAACCAACACTCCCCAGGCTTCTCTGCGGGGCGCTCCTCCAGGGGCTTCCAGTGGAGGGAGATGGGATTCCTGCGCCTTCCTATGCTCTCATCCCAGTCTTGCTGCCAGCCTGGGGGTCCCACAGCTGACTGGCCTGCAAACAGGACTCCATCTTCGGAACCCACCCCCTCCCCCTCAACTTTAGCATTAACCTTTCTCTCTCTTACAACAAAAGCCAAACTCTTTCAAAGCCAATCTGATTGAAATTCAAAAACTTTCCAGGGCCTCGGCACCACTCTCTACTCCTCCCCATATTGACAGCCGCTCACCAGCCCCCCCCAACCCTCCAACCCCTCACCCCCCCAGCAATGCATAAAATAGAGGGACAAAGGGCTCTCCCACCCCCTTCCCCCAAGCACAAGACTCTCCCTTTGTATCATTGTATCACTTGAGGCTGGTGGAAAAGGAGAGCTGGCTCTGGGCTCTCCATTGTCTCCGGCCACCCCCACCCCCACTGCCTTCTGCAGCTTGGAGGCCTAATGCTGGGCCCAGCTTAGTTGACCAAACCAAGAGAAGTTGGGGCCCTCTATGGAGGCTCAACGCCCACCCTCTGACAGAAGGAAAGAGAGCCAAGAGCAAGTCTAGGCCGAAAGAGGGCCTGGCCACATGGCTCCCTAGCCACACATCCTGGGCTTGAGAGTGGACCTAGAACAGCAGACCCAAGCTTGCTCCCTTGTTTTCCTGGACACCAGATGGAGATCCTCCCTCCCTCCTTCCTCTTTAGAGACTCCCTCCCTCCCTCTGCTGCAGGAGCAATTAGAATGCTCTGGCAGGCTCTGGGGAGGGGAGGGGGGGCCCAGGTGGTGGTCAGGAGGCTATTAGAGAAGAGAAAGGCAGCCTGGGGACACCTCCCTGAGCAGGGTGGCAGCCACTGGGGAGGAAAAATCTAAACAATTTTCAATTAATTAATTAATTCAACAAGTATTTATTGAGCATCTACCATATGCTCACTGGGGAAATGGCTGTGAACAAAATAAAGTCCCTCCTTGCAGAGCTTACAGTCTAGTGGGAGAGATATAACCAACAAATTGAATCAATATTAAGGTATAAGTCTATATGGAAAAATAGAGACAGAAAAGGGCTAGAGAGCCCCAGGTGGGGTAGTGTTAATTGGGGGAGGGGAGGCTGTGTCATGAAGGCCTGCTGATACAGTCAGAATTTAGACAGAGACCTATCTCAAGGAAGTACTGGAAAAGGAGGATCCCAGCCTGAGGGAACAGCAAGAGCAGAGCCCTAAATTATTGATTAAGGAAGAGAAAGGCTGAAGTAGTGAGATCAAAGGGAGAGACTGTAAACTATGAGATTAGAGAGGAGCAGGGAGGCCAGATAATATAGGGTCTCTTATGCCTTGATAAGGGGCTTGGATTTTACTCTGAATGGGTGGGAAGCCAGAGGGGTCAGATAATTTGATTTATGTTTTAAAAGTTCCCAGGGCAAGCACAGAAGTGGGGAGACCTTATCAGGAGACTGTTGCAATTACCTGGGCGAGAGATGTTGGTGGCTTGGACCAGGGACTGTGGTAGAAATGAAGAGAAGTGGCCAGATTTTGGATATCTCCTGCTGGCAGAGCCAACAGGATTTGCTGGTTGGTTGTATGGAAGGCGTGAGAGAAAGGAATCAAGGATGACTTCAGGGTTTGAGGCCTGATCCAAATGGAAGACTGAAGTAGCCATTTATTGATTAGGCAGAGATAAAGAGGATACTTGTTTGGGTTTATGCACTTAGAAGAAAGAATGAGTAGTTCAGTTCTGGGCTTATCAATTTGAGTTACCTATTAGACATTCAAGTGGTAATGTCCAGTAAACAACTGGGTACAGGGTTTGAAGTTGAGGGGACAGGCCTGGGCTACAGATATACATCTAAGAGTCACCAGCAATGGCTGGTATTAAAGCCAGGAGACTGGATGAGATTGTCTAGGATAAAAGAGGAGAAATCTGGGTGCCTGGGTGGCTCAGTCATTGGGCGTCTGCCTTCGGCTCAGGTCATGATCCCAGAGTCCTGGGATCGAGTCCCGCATCGGACTCCCTGCATCGCGGGAGGCCTCTTCTCCCTCTCCCACCGCCCCCGCTTGTGTTCCTGCTCTCGCTATCTCTCTCTGTCAAATAAATAAAATCTTTAAAAAAAAAAGAAAAGAAAAAGAAAAGAGGAGAAATCTGTGGGTCAAATCCAAGGGTACTCCAAAGTTTAGAGGTGAAAGAGGGGAGGAGGAACAAGCAAAAGAGGAGCGAGCAGTAAGGTAGGAGAACCAAGGGAAAGCGGTGTCCCAAAAGGCACGTGAAGAAAGGCCGGGAGGAGGGAATGATATAGGTTGAGTGTGATGTGGACTGAGGCTTGGTCACTGGATTTGGCAATAGGGGAAGTCCCTGGTGACCTTGATGAAAGCTATTTCAGAGGAAAGACTGGGGAAAAATCTGACTAGAGAGGGTTTGAGTGAGAACGAAAGGAGAGGAGGGTGACAACAAGGATAGACGTAAAGGGGAGTGGGACCAATAGAAGGGTTCTTTAGAAGGTGGTCAATATTAACACGTTTGTCTGTTGATGGGAATGATCCAGCAGAGAAAGAAAATGTGATGATGAGAGGGAGAGGAGACAACTGCAGGGACAGTGGGTGTCCTTAAGGAAGTAAGAGGGACTGGGATCCAGAGCATAAGAGCAGGAGTTCTCCTTCTAGAGAAGCATGACAAATCACCCATAGCAACAGGAGAGAAAGCTCAAAAACGGGTACAGACACAGATGAGATGAGGTACATGAGAAGGTGGGAGCAGGTAGAAGTTATCTTCTGATGGCTCCATTTTCTCAATTAAATGAGAAGCAAAAATTAAGCAGAGAGAAGGCAAGAGGTAGACTCAACTAGGGTTGGAGTTTTGCTAGGACAGTATAATGAAAGAGAGAGGAGTAAGGGAATAGGTTGAGGGTACATACAAGGCAACAAAAATAACAGTGGGCCATGAAATCTGAGCTAGGTTAGGAGAGAAGTTAGGGCATGATGTGGTGAGGGACAGTGAAAAGCTGGTAAGACCAGTGGAGTATTGTCCCACTGCGATTGGAATTGGGGCACTTAGAGGCAGTGAATTGGTGGCGTGAGGGAAGGATGCTTAAAATGGATATTACAAAGGGGTACAGTTATTGGTAATGACAAGGTTTTGGGGATGAACTTCAGAGTCCCTGACTGAGGTAGGGTGGAAGACAACATTACTGGAAGACAGAAGGTCTAAGAACCAAGAGAGCAGGAAATTGGAAATGGTTCTCCGAGTGGGGTCCTTGGACCAGCAACATTGGCAACACAAATCTTTGGGCTGCACTCTAGACCTACATGATCAGAAAGTTGGAGGGTAGGGCCCAGAAATCTGGCCATCTCGGATGATTTGATGATGTTAAAGTTTGACCATTACTAGTATAGTGGGTTTCGATGAATTGTGGGAGTTGGGGTCAGATTAGGGCAGTAGTTCTCAACCATGGCCACACAACTTTAGAATCACCAGGAGAGCTTTAAAACTCCCAGTGCCCAGGCTGTCCTCTAGAGTCAGTGAAATTATAATCTGTCAGGGATGGGGACTTTGAGGATATCAGTATTTTTCAGTTTGTCCTGTGATTCCAGTATGCGGGCAAGGTTGAGAACGACTAGATTATTCTATATACAGAGCGCTAAGGAACGACACAGTCCAGGTGATGACATCCTCCTGGGAGCCAGGGGACTTTTGTGGTGAGTGCAGTAAACAGAAAGCAAGATGACACTACTCCAGGTAGACGGGGCAGAATTTGGTGGTGAGGCTGATTGTGCTAGCATGGAAGGTATGACAGTATTATTAGGAGCATGTGGGCCTCTGGAGTTTCCACTTTATACTTGCCAATGTGTCTTTCTCTTCTGGGAACCCAGAAGAAATGTAGTTTGGAAGAACAGACAGATCTATAAATGAAAGAAAGAGGGATGCTCACTGCCCACCAAACACACTCCATGGTGAATGCTGGCTTCCTTTGGGCATGCCCATGTCTAGGGAAGCAAGCACAGTCTGAGCCAAGTTCTGGCAAGGTCTCTGTTGATCTGCCGCTTCCAACCAGTGAGCTCCTTGGCCAGGCCAGGCTTTTCCCCAGCTGGTTTCTTTTCTCATGGAAGCACAAGCGGCTTTTCATATATCAGGCATCTTGGCCTCCACGTCCAGCCCAGATGCCTTGGGAGTTCAGATAAGAGAAGGAACACAATTAGCTTTGGAGGAAGATGTACCCTAAGAATTTAGGAGGCAACTTCTAGCAGAAAGGGAGGGTTTTGAGGGCAGTATAATATGTGCTTAATAAATGTAGATAATAAACCCAGGGATGAGGAGAATTATTGAATTTGGGGGAATGGGGAGATTATCAGGTACTGGGGAAAAGGAGTAAGGATGATCGTATAGTCATCATTTATGGTTTGGCCTTTATGCAGGAAGACTTGAGTGGGGGAGATTCTCTCATATAATAAAACAACACTAAGGCCAAAGAGAAGGATTATCACATGGTGGTGATGGGGCACTAAGGGATTATCACACAGAGGTGGATGGGAGAGATCGCCAGACACTGGAGTCTGACCATACCCTGGTGAGACCTGATGGTCACTTAAGATTCCAGATTAACCCACACAGGTGCATAAGGGTCCAAGGACATAAAGGGCAGGTGATTTTATATAGGAAAAGCTTGGTCTCTAAGCATAGGGTAGAATGCTGGTGGTGGGGGGAAGGAATTATCAAGTACATACATGCCCAGAATCACTAAGACCCTTGAGAACATATCTGGACCATGGATAAGTTAAGGTGGACACCATCTGAAAGGAGGGGACAGACATATGAAATATGTCTGTCATAGCAGCATTGTTTTATTTTTTTAAAAGATTTTATTTATTTATTTGACAGAGACACAGCGAGAGAGGGAACAGAAGCAGGGGGAGTGGGAGAGGGAGAAGCAGGCTTCCCGCCTAGCAGGGAGCCCGATGCGGGGCTCGATCCCAGGACCCTGGGATCATGACCTGAGCCGAAGGCAGACACTTAATGACTGAGCCACCCAGGCATCCCAGCAGCATTGTTTTAAAGGGACCTCCCTCCAGAGGTGCCTCAGGAATTCTGAGCTCTAAGGCTCAGAATTAATTTGAAAGGTGACACCAATGTAGCTCTTTCTCTGCATCCAGGGAAAGGGCAGAAGTGGTCAGAGGAGAAATTGTCCTGAGGGTCCCGCCCCCGTCCTCAGGCCAGGAGCTGTAACTGGCCGGGACTTTTCACCTTTAAAGCAATAGGCAAGTGGGCAGGAGGAGGGTGCCACTGTCTTTCTGTTCATCAGGAGTTCAGACGGGGACACCTGACACAAAAAGTGCAGGCACCTTTTGCGGCTCTCACGTGGTCATTCTCTGCCCTAGCAGTTCCTTGTTCTCCAGGGCAGGCTGCAAAATTATTCAGCATTCCTAAGTGAACATGCTTGATTAAGTTTCAATTTTAGCAACTTGCTAGGTGAACAGGGGAGGCTGTTTCATTGTTGGGGCGGGGGAGGGAAGAACTGGAATAAAAGCTGGGCTCTGGACCCTCAGCCCACATCACACAAATCTAGACACAGCAGCACCACCCAGGACGAGGGAGGTGGCAAAGGGTTAAGGGTGAAAAGTAAGAGCTGCTGATGTGGCGAGTCCCCCTTGCCTACTCCATGGCCCATACCTTTCTTTTACACCAGCTCTGCAGGGTGGGGTTGGGAGGGGGCACTGGTTCATTAATTTAAGCCTTCCTTTCTTTCCACAGCATTCCTCAGCCTGTGGGTTTTCAGCCAAAGCTCTTCAGAGCGGGTTTCTGCGTTTCATTCGTTCACTCATTCACTCATTCATTCTCATGCCATTCCATCCCTCTTCCACGGATATCTCATTCACTTCTGCAGCTTTAGTTGTGATAGAAATGTTAGTGACTCTAACTCTATCACCTGCCCAGACCTCTCTTCTGAATTCCATCCTGGGAAAGCTGCCCGTACCCCCAACTTCACCAGGATTCCCCCACAGACACCTAAAATGCAGTATGTCAAAAGCGGAACTCATTCTCTCTCCCCTTCACCTTAATTTGTCCTTTCATCTCAGTGGATGGTCCTTCTGTTCACCCTGCCGCCCAGTCTATCCTGGAGCTACTCTTTATTCTTCACTCGAGAGCCATCCTGCTCTTTCTAAAGTACAAATCTGCTGTGTTTCCTAAAACTTAAAACTCTTCGATGGTTTCCCATTGTCTTTAGGATTCGGTCCAAGCTCCTTAACAAGGCCGATAAAAGCCCCATATGTCTGGCTCTTGCCTACCTCTCCTGCATAATCTCTTGTCACTGTTTCATTTATCCATTCATTCAGTGACCATGCATTGAGTGCTTGCTACGGGCCAGACTGTATTCCAACTGGTGGGATATAGCAGTGAACAAAATGGATCTCTGCCATCTTGGAGCTCTAGCTATTCTGCTTTACTTTCTGTTCCCCTATCACCTCTGGGCCAAAGTTTATTCTGCCTAGAAAGCTCATTGTCTTCCTTCTACCAGAATGTCTACCTACTCCAGTTCCCCCTGACTAGCTAACTCCTATTCATCATTTAGGTCTCTCTCGCTCTCCAGACTAGGTTAGGCTCCCCTAACTACATGCTTCCAAAGCAACTTGCACCAGCCCCATCAAAGCACTCAACTTTTAACTGCTTTTTAAGCTATCTGTATTGCCATAAGACAATACATTCTTTGAAGGCAGTTTTCGACATCATCTTGTGGTATCCTTAGTGCCTAGCATTGTGGAATTCTGAGAACATTCATTTTGCCATCCAAATGTACTCTTCTTTTAAAATTTTTTTATTTCCTGTTCGTATGAATGGTGTTATCCGTTGCTCACAGGCACCCAACTTAGAAACTTTATCATGAATTTATTTCTTCTCACTTGCCCATACATAAAAATCTTAGCTAAGTCCAACAGATCCTCTAGCTCTGTCATCTCTCTTTAGTTTATCCCCTCTTCTTTATTCTCACTGTTACTGTTCCAGTTCAAGTCCTCAGCTTTCTTGTCTTTTTAAAATACATCTTTATTGAGGTGTCATTTACATACCACACAATAGACTCATTTAAAATGCAATGATTTGGATACATTCAGAGAGAGTTGGGCAGCTATCACGCCATGGATTTTAGAACATTTTCATCACCACCCTCCAAAAAAACCATACCTTCAAGCTATCACCCCCAATCCTTTTATTCCCCACAGTCCTACCAACTACTAATCTACTCTCTGCTTCTACAAGTTTGCCTATTCTGGAGCTTTCATATAAATGGAACCAAACAAAACATGGCCTTTTGTGTGACATATTCAAGGTTCATCCATGTTATAGCATGTATCAGTAATTCATGCCTATTTTTTTCCAGCTTTATTGAGATGTAAGTGATATATAACATTGCATAAGTTTAAGGTATACATTTATACCTTAATTTGATGCACACATATTACAAAATAGTTACCACAGTAAGGTTAGTTAACATCTCCATCACTTCATATAATTACCATTTCTTTTTTGTGGTGAGAACATTTAAGACTGACTCCCTTAGCAACTTTCAAGTATATAATATAGCATTGTTAACTATAATCATCATGCTTTCCCAGATTTTTGTACCATTTGCCCAACATCTCTCCATTTCCCCCACCCACCAGCCCCTGGAAATCCCCATTCTAATGTCTGTTTCTATGAGTTTGGCTTATTTATTTATTTATTTATTTAGTCACCTCTACCCCCAACATGAGGCTCAAACTCATGACCCCGAGATCAAGAGTCGCATGCTCTACCAACTGAGCCAGCCAGGCGCCCCCGAGTTTGACTTTTTTAGATTCCACATATAAGTGATATCCTACAGTATTTGTCTTTCTCTATCTGACTTATTTCACTTAGCATAACGCTTTCAAGGTCCATCCATGTTATTGCAAATGACAGGATTTCCTTCTTTTTTTATGGTTGAATACTATTACGCTGTACATGTATGCAGCACATTTTGTTTATCCGTTCATCTGTTGATGGACACTTAAGTTGCTTCTCTGTCTTGGCTATTGTGAATAATGCTGCAATAAAAATGAGAGTGCAGATATCTCTTTGAGATCCTGATTTCATTTCCTTTGGCTATATACTGAGACGTAGAATTGCTGGATCATATGATATTGTATTTTTAATTTTTTGAGGAACCTCCATACTGTTTTCTGTAGTAGCTCTGCCAAGTTATATCCCCACCAACAGTGTCTGAGGATTCCCTTTTCTCCACATCCTCCCCAACACTTGTTACCTCTTGTCTTTTTGGTGACAGTCATTCTAACAGGTGTGAGATGATATCTCATTGTTGCTTTAATTTGCATTTCCCTGATGATTAGTGATGTTGAGAACATTTCATGTACTTATTGGGCATTTGTATGTCTTCTTTGGAAGAATATTCAGATCCTCTGCTCAACTTTTAATCAGATTTTTTTTCAGCTCTTGAGTTGTATGAGTTCCTTATATATTTTGGATGTTAACCCCTTATCCAATATATGATTTGTAAATATCTTCTCCCACTCAGTATGTTACCTTTTCATTTTGTTGATGGTTTCTTTTGCAGTGCAGAAACTTTTTTTAGTTTGATGAGTCCCACTTACTTATTTTTGCTTTTGTTGCTTGTGCTTCTGGTGTCATACCTAAAAAATTGTTGCCAAGAACAACATCAAGGAGCATTTTCTCTGTTTTCTCCCAGGAATTTTATGGTTTCAGAGCTTACATTTAAGTTTTTAGTCCATTTAGAGTTAAAATTTGTGAGCACTGTAAGATAGGAGTCCAATTTCATTCTTCTGCATGTGATTATCCAGTTTTCCCACCAAAGTTTATTGAAGAGACTATCCTTTCTACGTTGTAGACTAGTCTGAGATCCCTTGTCAAATATTAATTGACTGTTTATGTGAGGGTTTATTTCTGGGCTCTCAGTCCTGTTTCATTGTTCCATGTGTCTATTTTCATGCCAGTACCATACAGTTTTGATTACTATAGCCTTGTAGATAGATTGACGTCAGGAAGTGTGATGCCTCCAGCTCTGTTCTTTCTCAGGATTGCTTTGACTATTCAGTGTCCTTTGTATTTTCATACAAATTTTAGGATTGTTTGTTCTATTTCTGTGAAAAATGCCATTGGAATTTTGATGGAGATTGCATTAAATGTATAGGTGGCTTTGTGGAGTATGGACATTTTACTAATATTAATTCTTCTGATCCATGAACATGGGTTATCTTTCCATTTATTTGTGTCTTTTTCAATTTCTTTCATCAAAGTCTTATAGTTTTCAGTGTACAACTCTTTCACCTCCTTGGTTAAAGTTATTCTTAAGTATTTTATTGTTTTTGATGCTATTGGAAATGGAATTGTTTTATTTCTTTTTCGGATATTCCATTGTTAGTGCATAGAAATGCAACCAATTTCTATATGTTGATTTTGTATCTTGTAACCTTACTGATTTTGTTGATTTGTTCTAAAAGGTCTTTTTGGTGGAGTCTTTAGGATTTCCCTTATATAGGATCATATCATCTGCAAATAGACAGTTTTACTTCTTCCTTTCTAATTTGGATGAATTTTACTTCTTTTTCTTGTCTGAATGTTCTAGCTAAGGCTTTCAGTACAATGTTGAATAGGAGTGGTGAGAATGGGCACCCTTGTATCCTTCCTGATCTTAGGGGAGAAGCTTTGAATCTTTTGCCATTGAGTATGATGTTAGCTGTGAGCTGGTCATATGGCCTTTATTATGTTGGGGTATGTCTCTGTTATACTGTTTGTTTAGAAAATTTTAAAAAGCTTTATTCATTTATTTTAGAGAGAGAGAGCACGCAGGGGGGGCAGAGTGAGAGGGGGAGGGGAAACCTAAGCAGACTCCAGCCGAATGCAGTGCCCGACAGGGACTGGGGTGGAGGGTGGGCTGGGTTTGGAGCCTGAGGCAGGGCTCGATTTCACCACCCTGAGATTAGACCTGAGCAGGAAACCAAGAGTCAGACGCTTAACTGACTGGGCCATCCAAGCACTCCAAGAGAATTTTTATCATTAAAGGATGGTGTATTTTGTCAAATGCTTTTTCTGCAACTATTGAGGTGATTATATGATTTTATCTTTTATTCTATTAATGTAGTTTATCAGATTTATTGATTTGTGTATGTTAAACCATCCTTGCAAACCAGGGATTAATCCCACTTGATCAGGGTGTGTGATCCTTTTTTTAAATGCTGTTGAATTTAGTTTGATAATATTTTGAGAATTTTTCCATCTATATTCATCAAGGATATCAGCTTGTAGTTTTCTTTTCTTATAGTGTCCTTACCTGGCTTTGGTATCAAGCTAGTGTTGGCCTTGTAAAATTCATTTGGGAGTGTTTCCTCCTCTTCAATTTTTTGGCAGAGTTTGAGAAAGATTGGTATTAATGCTTCTTTAAATGTTTGGTACTTCATATACCAGCCATTTTATGGCTGAATACTATTTCATCATATGGATAAATTACATTTTGTTTATCCATTCATCACTTGATGAATATCTGGGTTCTTTCCACCTTTGGCTATTATGAATAATGCTTCTATGAGCATTTGTGACAAATTTTTGTGTGGATGTATGTTTTCAGTTCTTTGGGGCATAAACCTAGGAGTCAGAATTGCTGGATCAGATGGTAACTCTATGTTTAACTTTTTGGGGAATTGTCAGACTATTTTCCAAAGTGGTTGCACCCCTACATTCCCAGTAGGAATTTATTAGTGTTCTAATTCTCCATTTCCTCACCAACATTTGTTATCTGACTTTTTGATGATAGCCACCCTAGTGGGTGTGAAGTAGAATCTCACTGTGGTTTTGCTGTGCATTTCCCTGATAGCTAATGATATTGAGCATCTTTTCATGTGTTTATTGAATTTTCATATATCTTCTTTAGAGAAATAGCTTTTCAAATCCTTCACCCATTTTAATATTGGGTTATTCTTTTTATTATTGAGTTTACTTCTTTCTTCCCAATATGGATGTCTTTTATTTTATTTTCTTGCCTAATTGCTCTGACTAGATTCTCCAGTACAATGTTGAACACAGTGGTGAGAGTGGACTTCTTGTCTTGTTTTTTGATACTCCCAATCTTTCATCATTGAGGAAGTTCCCTTCTATTCCTAGTTTCTTGAGTGTTTTTATCATGAAGGGCTGCTGAATTTGTCAAATGCTTTTTTTCCTCCATCTGTGAGATGATCATTTGGTTTTTGTCCTCTATTCTATTAATATGGTGTATTACATTGATTTTTTTCAAATGTTAAGCCAACTTTGCATTCCTGTTTAGTTATGGTGCATAATCTTTCCTATTTAGATGTTGCTGGATTTGCTATAATTTTATTCGGGATTTTTGTGCATATATTTATAAAGGATCTGTAATTTTATTTTCTTATGATCCATTTGCCTGGTTTGGTAATATTATCTTCACAGAATGACTTGGGAAGGGTTCCCTCCTCTTCTATGTTTTGGAAGAGTTTGTGAAGGATTGGTATTAATTGTTCTTTAAAATTTCGGGAGAATTCACCAGTGAAGCCACCTGGAGTTGGGTTTTTCTTTGTGGGAAGTTTTAAAATTACTAATTCAATTTCTTTACTTGTTATAGGTCTGATACTCAGATTTTCTTTCTTTTTAAGTCACTTTTGGTAGTTTGCATTTTTCTAGAAACTTGTCCATTTTATCTAAGTTATCTACTTTTTTGGTATACAGTTGTTTACTGTATTCACTAATAGTGCTTTTTAAAAAAATTTCTGCAAGGCTGGTAGTGATGTCTCCTCTTTAATTCCTAGATTTTGGTAATTTGAGTATTTTCTCCTTTTTTCTTATTTAGTCTAGCTAAAGGTTTGTCCATTTGTTGATCTTTCTGAAGAACCACTTTTTGGTTTTGTTGAGTTTTTCCTTTGTTTTTTAATTTTTTTTTTTTTTTAGATTTTATTTATTTATTTGACAGAGAGATAGAGAGAGAACATAAGTAGGCAGAGAAGCAGGCAGAGGGAGAGGGAGAAGCAGGCTCCCCGCAGAGCAGGGAGCCCGATGCGGGACCCGATCCCAGGACCCTGGGATCATGACCTGAGCCGAAGGCAGCCACTTAACCGACTGAGCCACCCAGGTGCCCCTTGTTTTTTAATTTTATATTTCATTTATTTTATTGTCTAATCTTTATTATTTCCTTCCTTCTCTTTGCTTTGGGTTTAGTTTGCTTTCCTTTTTCCAGTTTCTTAAGCTGAAAGGTTAGGTTATTGATCTGAGATATTTCTTCTTCTTCTTTTTTTTTAAGATTTTATTTATTTATTTATGAGAGACAGAGAGAGAGAGAGAGGCAGAGGGAGAAGCAGGCTCCCAAGGAGCAGGGAGCCCAATGTGGGACTCGATCCCAGGACGCTGGGATCATGACCTGAGCCGAAGGCAGACGCTTAACCATCTGAGCCACCCAGGTGCCCGAGATATTTCTTCTTTTTAAAGTACAGGTGTTTAGAGCTATAAATTTCCCTCTGAGCACTGCTTTAGCTGCATCTCTTAAGTTTTGGTGTGTTGTGTTATCATTTTCATTCATATCAATTTCTAATTTCCTTTTTGATTTCTTCTTTGATTCCTCCTTATTTATCTTTAACTGTAGCTAAGAAACATATCCACTATTTCCCTTTCTAGTTGATATTACATTTTGCTGCCTGACTAGTCTTAAGAAGAACAGTTTAGTTTAATAAACATTTCTTGAGTGCCTACTATGTTCAAGCTGAGGGTTGGGAATACAAAAATGGTTAAGACAGTTCCTGCACTGAAGTAATTCACAGTACAGTGGGAGAGATGACCCTGAAACAGATAAGTGTAATATATGTTGATAAATTCAATGACAGACTTATGTTTAAAGTTCAAAAGAATATAGAAAAGGAAGTAATTAGCTCTGTTTAACAGAGTAAATCTTACAATAGAGATAATTACTGAGCAGGGCTTTTAAGGACAAATAGTAACTCATTAGTTAGGCAAAATCATGAAAGATCATTTCCCAGGCAGTGGAAACAGTATGTGTAGACTTAGAGTTGTGAAACAAAATATGATATTCAAGACCACCCTTTCTCCCATCCTCAGTCTATGAGATTCTGATGAAGTAGAGTCCACCCCTCACTCCAGGGTAATGGATGTGACCCAGGCATAAGACAATTAGAGCATTATGTTGCCCTGGCCAAGGTGATTGGTTCAGGATGGCACAAATCAAAGCCAAAAGGAGGTACTAGGACTTCAACAGGGATTTTGAGTAAAACCATTTACCTTTCCACACTGGAAAGTGCCTAATGAACAGCTAAAAACCCAAGTTATCCTCATGCAGTTGAAACTAGGGAAATGGATGAGAGCCAAGGGAGAGTGTCTGGCACATAGTGGGAACTCAAAAAATATTCATTTAATAAATGAATGAATGCACAATGTGTCGAACAGAATCCTGAGGAATACCAGGAATTCCCAGCTGAAAGACATCTCAGCTTCCTCTGATCTCCCACAACCTCTCAGAATTGTTCTTATGGTGTTTAACACCTTTGATTTCATAATATAGTTATCTATAAATCTATATTATCTGTTCTCTTAGGATCTAATGCTTTCCTGATCCTAACTATTGGATATATATACCCTACCCCTTCAGCATCAACTTTTATCACTTCAGCAGTATTTTAAAACTTGAACATGCCATATACACTTGATTCTGTCCTTCTCATATTCTAATCCCTCTTCTAGAACACTTCAATTCAACAAGCACTTTTTGAGAACTAACCAAGTGCCCATTACTTACAAAGTGAGATCCATTAGTGGAGGGTAATATCAACTTAAGAGTGATCATCAGCACTTTTTAATGAAATGCAATAGAATAGAGTAAGACAGAAAATTGTAGAGTGCATCACATAAAGTAAGGATAGTGCTATTTTTGTGAAACTTTTGTTTCAGTTAGTGAGTGTGTGTGCTGAGTTACATTGTAAAACATATTTTTAAATATAAATCATAGTGTAAAAAGTTGAAGGCCACTACTCTAAGACACCCATATATATATATATATATATATATATATATATATATATATATATAAAAGATTTTATTTATTTGACAGAGAGAGATACAGCGAGGGAACACAAGCAGGGGGAGTGGGAGAGGGAGAAGGAGGCTTCCCGTGGAGCAGGGAGCCCGATGCAGGGCTCGATCCCAGGACCCTGGGATCATGACCTGAGCCAAAGGCAGACGCTTAACCGACTGAGCCGCCCAGGCACCCCTCTAAGACACTCATATTACCAAGATGAACAGGTCTTTGGTATGTAACTCAACAACTAAGAATGCCCGTGAACTTCCCTCCCTGTATCTCTAGCCAAAATTTTGAGACTTTGTCCCCAAGCCCAAACTCCGAAGAAGGATCACAAATCAGGTTAGAGTCCTTACTTCTGTTGCAGCAACAACATTTTAAAAAATCCCCAAAACTGTCCTTTCAAATCTAACACACAACCTGGCTCATAGCAGTTTGCTGCTGTTAATTGTGCTACTTGTAATAACAGCAATTATTTGGCACTTGGTGTTTGCCAGGCATTATTCTAAGCTCTTTACATGTATTATCATATTTACTTCTTATAATAATCCTAGAGGTAGGCAATATTATTGCCACTTTCATTTTATAGATTGGGGAGATTGAGGCACAGATATATTGACTCAATTTCCCCAAAGCCACATAGCTAGGAGATGGTGGAGCTATTTGAACCCATGTAGTCTAGCATTTCAGCCCATGCTCTTAATCACTAAGATCTATGGCTTTCCAAGTGGGCTTCACTATTGGACAGACACATGCATGTCTCAAGGAACAGCTCTTCTGGATTGGGCTTGAGTAGCTACTTCCTAAAGAATATTCTTTACGTTGTAGCTCCTATCTTTCCTAACCATCCATTTCGATAAAGAATAGCCTAATTTATTTGGCCCTGGGTTCAATGTTAATCGGCAGGTTGATTTAGACTCTCACTAGTTCCCTTGGAGAGAGAAAAGGAGGAAAATGAGGCCAAAGATGCATTTCAATTTTTAAGGTTATTTTTAAAAAGCAAGACGATGGGGGAAGACAGCATATATCTGTCTCTTGAAAGGAATGAGCCTCTGTCTCTTGCCCGTGGTTTTCTCTGACTTTGAAGCTCTGCTTCCTGCTGGAGCCTCCGAGCTCTCTCTGCACTGGGCGCTCTCTCAGCCTACGTGCTCCTGTTGAAGGTGATGAGGACAAAATTGGGCCAGGTCGCCAAAAGGACCCCCATCCTTTGTTCTCAGTGAATGCTCTCTCTTTCTGAAAATCCTCAGCTTTATCTAAGAAAGGGAAAGGGCAGACCTTATTTCATTAGAAGAAAGGAAGAGGGTCTGGGAGACTGTTCCTTCCCCAAGTATTTGGTGAGTTGCTAAATAACAGGGGGAAGAGTCAGAGAAAGGACAAAAAAATAAAAAAAATAAAAAATAAATAAAATAAATAAAATGACACAACACAGCTCTGAGTCTCTCTCCTATCAGGTTTTACAGAGGGGCAATAGATTTTCTTCATTGCCAGTCCTGACTTATCACAGCCTTGTTTTTAATGAGGTATAATAAGGGGAACATTTTGTAACAACACGGTTCCCCTATTTTATCCCACAAACAGCTGTGTCATGCTTGTGGCTGGAAGAATGAATCATATCTCTGCCCGCATATGCTAACTCCCATGTAATTACCCCAGCATCTTAAATAAAGCAGGTCCTAAACCTGTCGCTCACATTACAAGCAAACGGTGCAGACCTCGTAACTGGGGCCTCTATCATTACAATTAATTTATCACAGAAGCAACTGAGATTAGAGGCTAGAATTAAAACCCAGAGCATGGCGAGTCACCGTAGTGACACTGAAAAACAGGCTCTTGAGAGGCGGTGGGCTCCACCGGCAGCCTGACTAATGCCTTTCCTGGGGAAAAGCAGCCTTAGTTGGATTTTGTTTTCTTTACATTTTTTCCCACTCCACGATTTTACTAAAGTGATTTCCCCGGCTCTCTTGATTCAGAATGATGCTGGAAAGATTCTACCTGATACTTAGCCAGGACTCTGAGCAGGACTCACCATTTCCTCATTCTTAAACGACCACTGTCTCTCCACATGAACAGTCCCCCGAGACCGCCCATTTGTTTTTGTTATTAGAAAGGAATTTCTCATGACATCAGTTTGTTTCCTTTCAGGGGGGCAGGAGACTGGGGGAAGGGGGAAAAGAGCCCAGAGCCTTTGCTTCAAATACAAAATGCTCTCTGCAGCGCCACAGGCTGCGGTTCTCAACCAGGGTTCCTCGACTGAACCTCAGGGACAGAAAAATGACTTGAGGGACTATTTTCTTAGTTCTCCCTAGGATGGTACAATTAGTCCATCTAGACGGTACATTCTAAATGCATAAGAGCGACGTTAATTCATTACGTTGAAGGGACGGCTTAGGGCACCTGTGCTTACCCTGGTTGAAAAGGCTGACAGGTTCTGGTACAGCATTGTTCAGAGAGCCCACCCGAGAACACTCTTCCAGGCCACCTGAGTCTGCCCCGCCCCCCATCCTAGTCACAGCCCATCTCACTCATCCCCTCATGCGGGGCTCCTTTAGTTAATGGGGTGGATAGGGCCTCCGCCAGCCATCCCACAGAAAACCTGAAGTAGAATATTATTGGTCTCCAGACATGGACGTTGGGGGATCCCGTTGCTGCTCCATTGTCGTCATTGTGACCGGAGCTCAGCAGTCCACTCTCGGTCAGTTCTGCCTGCTGTGTGGCAGAGTTACTGAGTGCCCACTGAAACCTGTTCCTTCTTGCTGGGCGCACAGCTGGACAGTCTTCCCTAGCTTCCCTTGTGGTTAGATAGGACTGAATTCCGGTCATTGGATCGTAGGTGAAGGCGATGTGTGCTATGCTATCCCCCCTGGGCCCATGAAAGTCTTCTACTTGATCTTTTAGGCTCTCTTTCTTTGCCCATACACCGGCTAGAACATCCAGCAGAGGATTCTGAACCCTAGGGGTTGATGAACCTGTATTCCCAAATCACTACTATGAAGCTACCCTCGGAACAGGGTTTGCTTGGTGTAGAAATGACCTTACCCTGACTAATAAACTCTAAAAGTGAAGCTGACGCAGCCCCTTCCTCAGGAGGCTCCACAGCTTGTGAAGGATAGGTGAGAAAGGAGAGTCTGGAGTCCAAGGCTGGGAAAACAGATTTTGGATAGGGTAAGTAGCTTAGGACAGCAACGGCCCGCTGTGGGCCCAGACCCTCCACCTGGAAAAGGGAGCTTACAGCGTTGGGGGTTTCTTGGTCCTTGACATACTTGACAATTTCATCTGATAGGCTTTGGAAGGCTCAAGGGAGAAAAGGTAATGAGGGGGAAGTCTGAATATCTGATTCAAACAGAATAATAAACACGTATATGAAAGCAAACTATAAATCATAATATCGAATCAGATCAAGTTGCACCGCTGCTTACACATTTTGGCCTTCTCTCATCTGGTTACCTGTCTATTCTTGCCTACTGCTTGTTCTCCAGCTCCTTGGACATACCTTCATCAAACACCTTTGCAAGGTAATGGCTTGCCCATGAGCTTAGGAGCTCTTCAAGGTCAGGAGAAGAGCCTCATTCCACTCTACATCCCTTCAGCCAGCACAGGGCCTGGAACCCAGGACTAGCTCAGTATCTGCTGAATGAATGGGCACAAAACGTTGCACATGTGTTTTTTGTTTTTAAAGATCTTATTTATTTATTTAAGAGAGAGAGAGCACAAGCAGGGGCAGCAGCAGAGGGAGAAGCAGGCTCTCCGCTGAGTGGAGAGCCCGACTAGGGGCTGGATCCCAGGACCCCGGGATCATGACCCGAGCCGAAGGCAGACGCTTAACCCACTGAGCCACCCAGGCCAACCAGGCACCCCAACGTTGCGCATGTTAATGTGATGAGTTTATCTTCTAACTCTACATGTTGGGATGCTATCTAAAGTAGTGCTGTTAATACTGCAGATGGTTCCTCCCCCATACTTCCTTTCAGCTTTCTTTCTGATCTAGAGCGGGTATCTGCAAACTGCGCTTTGGCATTGAGCAGGGTGGAGCGGAGCTAACTGGCCCACAAAGAGATGGAACTGATCCCCTTGAAAGGTGTATGTTAATTAACACTACGATTGAATCACCCACAGGCTATGCTAAGGGCTAGCCCATTTCAGATCCCCTAGTACTCAAGTACCTCATGCTACCAGAAAAGAACTCCTTTTCTTCCTACAGAAGAACTGTTACCTCCATATAAGCTATTCAAAATGCTTTGAAAAATCTGCAGTATAGAAAAGGGGAACAGGGGCGCTTGGGTGGCTCAGTCGGTTGAGCGTCTGCCTTCGGCTCAGGTCATGATCCCGGAGTCCTGGATTGAGCCTTGCGTGGGGCTCCCTTCTTGGTGGGGAGTCTGATTCTCCCTCCGCCCTTCACCTCGCTCGTGCTCCCTCGCTCTCACTCAAATAAATAAAAATCTTTAAAAAATAAAATTAAAAAATAAAATAAATAAAAGAGGAAGAGATCAGTACTAATATTGGTCTGATCTCCCTCTTTCCTTCAAATGTCTTTACTGTAGCCCTCTCTCCCTACTCCTCCTGCCCACCTGAGAAGGGAGCCTGCAGAGATCTCATCTAGACCAGTTCTGGTCTGGCTTACAGTGCATTCTTGGTTTAATCTCATTTTAAAAAATATTATTCCTCTATGGCAAAATGAATTGAGTCAGTTTGGCATAGAAGTTAGGAGTGTGGGTGCTGGGGCACCTGGGTGGTGCAGTCGGTTGAGCATCCGACTCTTGGTTTCGGCTCAGGTCTGATCTCAGAGTTGTCAGATAGAGCCTCTCATCAGGCTCCCCAGTCAGTGCAGAGTCAGCTTGGGTTTCTCTCTCCCTTTCCCTCTGCCCTTCCCCCTGCAAATAAATAAATAAATCTTAAAAAAAAAAAAAAAGAGTGTGGGCTCACAGACTGATTGGGTTCAAGTTCTAGTTCTGCTACTTATAAGTAGAGAAATCTTAGGAAAATTACTTAACCTCTTTAAGCCTCTGTTTTCTTATCTGTAAAATGGGGATGAAATAAAACCAAGTTCATAGGGATTGAAGCAGTGCATGCAAAACATTTGGTACAACGCTTGACAAATAACAAGCACCCAGGAAATGTTAGCTATCATTGTTTTGGTTTCCTATCTCTGGATTAACACCCATCTTCCTGATGAGAACAATGATCCTCTTCCTATTAAAGTCAGTCCTCCACATGTGCTCTGGATCCTATCCCTTCTTGCCTTTTAAAAACTTCGTTATTAATCATCATCTCTTTTTCTTGCACTATCAGTCTTTTTCTTTGTCTGAATCATTTCCATCAATATTCATACATGTACTAGTCTCCTCTATTAAAAAAAACCAAACCCTCACTTAACCTCACATTTCTTTGCTTGCCATCATATTTTTATGCTCTTCTTTATAGCCAAACATCTCCAGTGTTGTCTACATATGCTATGTACCTTTTCTCACCTCTCATTAACTCCTCAACTCATGACAATTTGAATTTGCCCTGTCACTCCACTAAAACGGCTCTCAAGGCTACCAATCACCTTCCATATTGCCAAAGCCTGCAGACACAACCCTTTACTTGATCTCTCAGTAGCATTTGACATAGCTCACCATTTGCTCTTTTCTTAAAACACTTCCCCTTCTGCTCCTTGGTTTTACCATCCTTCTCAGACTCCTTTCTTCTTCTTCTATTAAATCTCTAAATGTTATAGGTCTCTGGGGGTTGTGCCCTTTTATTTTCTCCTTTTAACATGATTTGCCTTGGTGATTTCATCTTTTTTATCACTCTAAATATTGAAATGCTGCTATAACAAAAACAACAAAACATCTAAAATATGGGACACTAGCTTTGGAACTAGGCAGAGTTGCAAGGAAGCTGATATAAAAGACTAGAAAAATAGCAACTTGTATCATGTAGAGGTAAACACTTGGTTAAACAATAGTAATCTGGAAGATAGAAAATGGATCTAATGAACTAGTAGAGTTGGAAGAGATCTCATGGCAAAATATTGAAATCATGAGCTGGTTGCTTTTAGCTGCATTTGATGAGGCACTAAGAAGAAAGAGAAATTTTAAAAAGAACTGGCTAGTCTGCAAGCAGAATTCAGTGGAAACACAAAGAACTCAGAACTTAATGGGTTGAAACATAAAACTTTCCCAACTCCAGCCTTTCCAGTAAAAGATTTTCAAATTAAGATCCATCTTGGGGCTAAAGATCAAATTCAGGATGCTGCCAGAAGAGATCGTTTCAAGGTGAAGTAAAAATCAAGGGTCCTCATTAAGCTCTGAGGGAAATAAGGTGGTATCTAGTAGGTTCTTTCAACTGGAAAAGAGGCTCCTAGATAGCTTATGAGTGTGGTTCTCCAGCAGCCTGACATGTCCAGACTGCCAGTAATTAAGTCTGAGCAGATCAAGTCTTGCAAAAACTGTGGGTGTGGCTTGTGGCACACAGAATTGACTAGTATCAAATATATAGAAAACCCACAAAGTTTGTGAGAGAGTTGTATTGGCAAAAGCACTGCCAGTTCCAACTTAAAAAGACTGAGACTGTTCAAGATATAAAAAGATCTCTGAGTCCCCAAATTTCTACCGGCAGGCAGTAGGCAGAAAAAGCTGCTCAGCCATCAAAAAGACATATTATTTAATGCTCTCTTTAGAAACAGCCAAGGCGGGGCACCTGGGTGACTTCTTGATTTCGGCTCAGGTCATGATCTCAGTGTCATGGGATTGAGTTCTGTGTCAGGCTCTGCACTGGGCATGGAGCCTGCTTAAGATTCTCTCTCTCCCTCTCCCTTTGCCCCTCCCCTCCCCCTCCCCTCCCCCCTCCCCCCTTCTCTAAAAAAGAAGAAGCATCCAAGGCTGATGGAAAAGGAAGAATTTCTACAGGACAGAACAAAGAGCCATAGAGAACAATGGATTGGAGATCTACTCCCAGAAAACAGAACCAATGACTAATCAAAGAATTCCCAACTCCCAGGATGGTGGGACCTGCCAACATTTGCCCAGTAGAATTTCAGAACTGCTATGGATTGATGATTTCTATATGCATCTAGTTCTTCCCTTTTTTGAATGGAGTAGTTTATTGCTGTTATCTTGTACCTGTTCCACCACTGTATATTAAATGGGTGGTGTGGTTTATTTATTTATTTTGGTTCTTAGGTCTTCAGATAAAGAGAAATCACAGTTAGGCCTGATATAGGGATTATAAGATCCTGGACTTTAATAAGCCAGGTGCCATGATTTAGATAAAATGTGGGGGGAGTCTGGGGATTGTAGGTGAGTGTATTTTGGTAGGTATGTGAATATTCATGAACAAGTGGTAGACTGTGCAAGATTAGATTATTGTCCAAAATATTTACTCCCCTGCTGCCTCCATGGAGAAGTTTACTTTTCTGCTTCTTGACTTTTGGCTCAATTATGTGATTGTTTCGGCTAATGGTACATTGGGTCAGATATGTCCCAAGCATGGGCTTGAAATGTACTTGTGTGGTTGGCCTTCTTGAAGAGATGTTCTCCCTACGTAGCTGCTCTCTCTTTAGCCCAAACTGCAGAATGAATATCCATGGATCAGACTAGTGCTCAACCCACTTGCAAGGAGCAAAGATGCCTGGCCAAGCTGAAGCTAGATTAGCTGACTTACAGATGCATGAGAACTAAATGCTACTATTATATGCAAAGGAGATTTTTGTGGGAGTTTGTTATGTAGCAATAGCTAACTGGTTCTTTCTCATTCTTCAAATGCAACAAGAACTTTCTTGCTTCAAGACTATTGAAATAACCTGTTCTATCTTTTTGAATGTGCCCTTTGCTCACTTCAGGTCTTTACTTCAGGTCTTTATACAAACGCATTTCTTCGGAGACCACCTTTAGTAGATCACCCAATTATTCTATATTATTAGGCCATTTATTTCATAGCATTCATTCCTGTGTGTAATAATATTTAGTTTGTTTGCATTCCCCACTGGACTATAGGCCTTGTAAGGCGAAGGACCATATCCACTCATTCACTAATGCATTCTCAAATTCTAGGATTAGTACTGGCACATAATAGGTTATCAGTATATATTTGTTGAGTTAAGGAATTTTTAAAGTGAGTGAATGAACCTAGATATGTTGGGAAACACTTGGAATACTCTTTGGCCTGCCCAGAAAATAGCTTTAGAAAGTGTAATTCAATTTATTTCCATTCTTCTTAATTTTTTAAAGATTTATTTATTTATTTGAGAGAGAGAGAGAGCCAGGGGAGGGGCAGAGGAAGAGGGAAAGAATCCTCAAGTAGACTCCCCACTGAGTGCAGAGCATGACACAGGGCTCGATTCCAGGACCCCGAGATCATGACCCAAGCCAAAATCAATAGTTGGACCCTCAACTGACTGAGCCACCCAGGTGTCCCTCTTCTTATTTTTAATAGTAACTTCTTTGTTCCCTTCCTAGTGAGCTATGCTTCCCAAAGAATTAGGTTGGTAACCAAACCAACCAACCTAGTTAAAATACATAACTGATGGGCTCTTTCTTTACATGATGTCTGATTGCTTTGAGACGAATATTATAACTTGGGATCAAAGATGTAGATCAGGCCATCTGCTGTTCTGCCAAGGTCAGAGCAAGTTTTTTTCACCAAGCTTAGTTGGTGTATTCCATCCACTCCAAAAACATAAGCATACCCATAAAAACACATGCAGACACACAGAGCTTTGGTTCAAAACTATGACGGAAACCTGAAGTCCAAAGATATCTTCTATCTTCAGCCTGATGACTCCAAGCCCACAGCCTGACAACTCTAACATATACCTTCCCCAAGCTACCATTAGCTTCCTCCCTGTAGCATTTGCTGCTCCTGCTACAAGGTCCCAGTGTCAGTCTCTACAGTGTTTCTGAAGTCACAGACCATACACTGTGAAGAAGCACAGAGGGGTTCCTGAGCATGAAGATCCTCCTATATAGGAGAGGTAGAAAGAAAAACCAGGGCCTGGATCCTGGTACAAGCTATACAGATTGTTTGGGGTCTGGCTTTCTAGCTTTTCTAATCCCAAGCTTCTCCAAGTCAAGATCTTTGACTTTTGTTTTTAAAGTAAACTCTATGCCCAACATTGGGCTTGCACTTAGGACCCCAAGATCAATGCTCTACTGACTGAGCCAGCCAAGTGCTCCAAGATCTTTGACTTTAATCTCTATAACTTTTCTACTTTCTTTTCTTTGTTCAGGCACTAACATTTTATTAAATATTATATGAATTATATGATACAAAGATAAATGATATGGACATATTCTATATGAAAAGTAATAATAAAATGAACATCTGTGAACCACCATCCAAACTTCAGAAATAGAACATAACCACTAATAATTATGTGCTCCTTCTGGATCCCATCTCCCTACCTCCCTCATCCCTTCCCAGACTTGTGTGTATTCTTTTGCAACTGTTGTTTTTTTTTCTACTCAATGTTATATTTCTGAGAGTTCTCTATGTTGATTCATAGGGTTATAGTGCTTTCATTTTCACCTCTTTATAGTATTCAATTATATGAATATACCACAATCTGTTAATCCATTCTCTTGTTAATGGACATATAGGTTATTTACAGGCTTTGTTCTGTTGCTATTACGAACACTTCTGCTGTGAACATTCTTGTATACACATCTCTTGGAGGATGTGAGCAAGAGTTTCTCTAGGGAATATACCAAGGGGTGGAAGTGCTAAAGCATACGATATACACATGTTCAGCTCTACAAGAATGTAAGCTGCAATGCATGAGGTCAGTGTTTTCTGTCTATTTTGTTCATTACCATATCCCCAAAATGTAGAACGGTGCTTGGCACAGAGTAGGTGACTCAATAGTTATTGGCTGGATAAATGAAGATAATGCTATGTTTTTTCAAAGTGTTGATACCAAATTTATATTCCCAGCAGCCTACTGGGTACTACTTATTATTACTTTTTTGATCAAACACAAATACCTCTTTCCCTGACCCATTTGCTCCTGTATTCCACAGTGGACTTTTCATTTTCTTCTTGGTTCTCTAGCTAACGGACTTGAAGTGATCACCCTCTCTGTGTGAACTAGCACAATTTAACTCTTCTAAGCCTCTGTTTCCTCACTTGTAAAATGGGGATAACAATGCCTTCCACTGCAAAGATTTAACACACTCAATAATGATACCAGTGAATGACAGATCTTATTACAGAGAAACCCACTTATCCAACACACTGGTTGATTATCCAAAAAGTCCTGTAAAGCAGAATATCATTTAAAAAGATATATACTTACCTCAAACATTTTATTTTAACTTAAAATATACAAATGTAGATTCATTCTCCAATTTTTTGATGTAAGGCCAAGGAATGTGTCTGCTGACTGGCTTTCCAGATCTTTCCTGCGTAAATCACACCCATAATACGTTGTCTACATTTCTTGGTTTTGGTTTTTTATAGCGGAACAAGAACTTAGAGAAATGAGAGTGCAGATTCCCATATTGTTGTGATGTTTTCCCTCAGTATTATAGCTCTTTCAGCAGCCATTATTTTAAAAGCTCACCTTAGTTTTCAACTTGGCTTTCATAAAACAACAACAAAACACATCGCTCCAGTTTTATTGTTGAATTTACAAAATATTTAATGAAATTAGGCAGTTGTAGTAGCAACTACCACTGGCATAAACAGGCTTAGGGGCAAGTACAGCCGGGTCTTGGTTAGCATACAAGTCAGCTGGTGGGAGGAGCAGTGAGATGGCGTATCCTATAACAGCAAAATCAAGAGTAACCGGCACCTGAGAGTACACTCTAGGCATCAGGTCATTTTACACATGGCATAGAGAGCGACAGTTAACCAGGCAAGTAAGTTCAGTGAAAGTTGGTTAAGAGAGCTACTCAACTATTATTCTCTTTGTTTCTACCATTGACATACTTACAAGGCCCATCTATCTCCTCAGCTGATCCCCCTGAATGAAATCATCCTCTTATATTAGGCTTGGTTCATTGTCTAGGTTTGCCCCCTTGGCCAGTAAGGGACAGAGGAAGACATGGACTCCCAACGGATGAAGCCTGGGAGGCTGGAGGAGATTTTAAAATACTCAGTGACTGAAGGGTTACTCTTGATTTCTAAGAGTTCCTTGTCCCTGATAAACTGAGATAGGAACAGAAGTAGAGAGAAAGTTCCACCTTTCTACACTGTCCTCTGACAGGGCAGAGCACTGTGGTGAGGAAGAAGGTCTGACTCTAATTAGTCAGACCATCACCCTACTAAACTCCACTGAAACCAAAACAAACCAGGCAGTCCCATATGTCATAAGAATTAAAGGCATGGTTCCCACTTCCTAACGATGCTTTTACAGAAACCGTTCCACTGTAAAACTTTATGATTTGAATCTTTATAGCTGCCAGCAGAGCACATGTTCACTGCCTTAAATTATAACTTAATCACAATAGAAGCTGACTTTCCAGCCCTTTCTTTGCAGTCAAGACAAGAGAGGGAAGGGCCCACAGAACAAATTGGCCACTATTCCTCTGCCCACCTGCCTCCTCCTGGGCTGTGGAATCCCAGGATGTGCAGTGACATGAAGAAACACACACCTCGACATCCAGGAAGACCTGAGTGGGAGCCTTTCAGTAAGGTCTAGAGACACGAATATAGTCTTGTCCAGCACTCACATGGTCCGATCAGGGCAAAGTGAGAGCTGCCAAGAGAATAAGAGGAAGAAAGGAAACACCAGCAGGGCTCACAGGTATCCTAATCCCACCTCATCACTGCACTGCTCAGATGACTCTTCCTTAACTTTGGTTGAGCATCTTCTATTGTTGGAGACTGAGTTGACACAAAAGGAAACAAAAGTACAATCTCCCTACCTCTCCTCAGCTCAATATGGCTAAAACATCAAGTCAGAGGAGGAGAGTAATAGAAGATGTTGAGCAAAAAGAAGGCTGAGGCCAGATCCTGAAGGGCCTTGTATGACACATCGAGAAATTTTGATTTTATTATTTAGACAATAGGGAGTGATTAAAAATTTTTAGTACTGGAATGCCATGATGAAATTGCTTTTTAAAGACTCTGCATCCAAAGAAGATGTATAAATGGACAAAAAATGAAAAGATGTTCAACATCATTGGTCGTTAGAGAAATGCAAATCAAAACCACAATGAGATGCCACTCTACACCCAGTAGGATGGGCTATTAAAAACAGAGAAACAAGCCAACCAACCAGAAAATAGCAAGGATTGGCCAGGATGTGGAGAAACTGGAACTCTCACATTCTACCGATGGCAATGGTGGCTGTCAATTGTGCAGCCAGTATGGAAAACTGGATGGCAGAGAGTTAATGAATGACCCAGCAGTTCCACTCCTAGGTATATACCAAAGAAAAATGAAAACACATGTCCACATAAAAAACTACACTAGTGCTCATAACAGCATTGTTCATAATAGCCAAGAAGGGGAGACAACCCCAATCTCCAGCAACTGATGAATGGATAAACAAAATGTGATACATCCATATGATGGAATATTATTCAGCCACAAAAAAGAATGGAGTACTGATATATGCTGTAACATGAATGAACCTCAAAAAACATTATGCTAAGTGAAAAAAGTCAAACATGAAAGGCCACATGCTGTATGATTCCACTTATGTATGATGTCCAGAATAGGCAAATCCATAAATACAGAGTGTAGATAGTGGTTGCCAAGAGATGGGGGTAGGGAGGGGTTGGGAAGCACAGAGTTTCTTTTTGGGTTGATGGGAAAGTCCTGGAATTAGTCAGTGGTGATGGCTGTACAACATTGTGAATATACTACAAACCACCAAATTATACACTTCAAAATGATAAAATGGTGAATTTTATCTCAATTAAAAAAAAAAAAAAGACTGGAGAGGAGCAAGATAAAGGCCAGAGAGACTAGTTTAGAAACTATTCAAATAATCTAGATGAGTTACAAGGGGAGTAAGGAAAAAACAGCAGGGCTTTGATGAGGGACTGGACTAAGATAGTGCTAGTGGGGATCGAGGAAGATACAGATTTCAACATAGTTAGGGGTAAAAATAATTAGATCTTAGTGCTTAATCTGAGGAGTTTGGATGACTAGATGGGCAGTGCTACCATTAACCAGAATAGGAAAAAAAAAAAAAGAGGAGGAGTGGGTTGGAAGGAAAAGATGATTTCTTTTTTGGACATGGTAATTGTGAGGTGGGAGTTTATAGGTGCTTCATTCAACCAGTATGTAAAAAATACCTACTAGGTGTCTGGTGGGAATACCCAGTAGGCAGGCAAAAACACATTTTCGGAGTTTGATAGAGTTCTGAGCTGGACGTAGATATTTGGGGATTCACCACACACAGAGTAGATAGGATCATTTATGGAAAATGGGTAGATGAGGCACAAAGAAGGCTGAAGACACTTCTTGAGGGTTAGGATTCCTCAAAAGAGGTGAAGAAAAAGTAGAGAGGGGGAAAATGCAGAATTCAAGGAGATGTAGAGTGTGAAAAGAAAGGCAACAAGGCCAGCCCCAATGAAGGGTGGTCTGATAAAACAAAGGCTGAGAAAAGTACCCACTGGATTTGGTAATTAGGACGCCCCATTGGCCTACCAGTGCAGTGACGGAGGTCAACGCTGCTACAAACAATTGGTTAATAAGGAAGCAGAGACAATCAACAGATATTTATTGAATGCCTGTTATGTGTCTGGTGATGTTGGGAGGAGATCCTTCAGGGAGGTTTGGAAATAATGGGAAGGAAAGAAACAGGACAGTAAATGCAGGAGGACGCGGACCCAGAGGGGAAGGGAAAACTGGCAGGATGGGAGAGCACAGTCAGTGTGAGAAGTTTAAGGTGGGTTCTGAGTGATAAGGTTCACAGTGTGGCCATGGGACTAGACAGTGAAGTGAGTAGTGATAAAGGTCTTTAGAAATTAGTAGGCCAAGAAGCTATAAATGTCCAACAGATGAGGAGGAGAGAAGAGAGTCAGAAAATAGGCAAATGACAGAAGGAAGAAACTACAGAATAGTGGAACAGAAGGGGCCTCAAAGGGGTATTGTGTTTATCTCTTTGTTCCCCTTTATTACAAGTAAACACACCCATACATTCCACTGCAGGATGCTTTAGGTAAATGTTGCTAACCGACCGATGTGTCCTCTCAAAAGCATCTCGTGGTTTCTTAACCAAACTCCTGACATTTCCTCCCCAACTTAGTCCTCTCTCCCATTATTTTGTGTCTGTGAATGGTACTGTCATCTATCCACTCAGGAAGCAGTACTGACATTTTCCTTCCCCTCTGTCACTCTTCAGATGGAATCCACCAGAGACTCCTGCCAATTTTACCTCCCAGGCGTCTTTCTCCTTGGTCCGGATTGCTCCCCCTGCGCTCCAGCACTGTAACCCGAGCCTCCATCCTCTCTCGGCTTCCTCGCCCACCTGTGCAATCTGCTCCTGCCTCCTCCAATTCACCCTCCCCCCTGTAGCCAGAGTAGTAGTTAAAAAATGCGCATCTCCTTCAGGGCCTGGCCCCCTTCTTCTCCATTCCCAAACCCTCTGAAGTGTTTCCATTGCCCTTAGGGCTCTGACTGAGCTCCTTAACCCACAGCCCTCTCTCCTCAGCCTTGCCTCACACCACACAGTCAGCACCATGTCCAATTTTTTCCCCTCCTAGGCCTGGTCGTGAGCCCTCCTGATGGGGCCTTTGCACGTGCCGCTGCCTCTGCCTGGCACCTTTTCCCTCCCTTTGTTGCCTTGTTAAACTCCTCTTCAACTTCCCGAAAGCCCCTGTCTGGGTCACATCATACCCTTAGGCTTTCGTAGACCGCCGCAGTGACAATTTTACATTTGTTTGAATAAATATTTGATTAATGTCTGTCTCCATGAGGACAAGGGCTGTGCCTGACACACACAGAAGGAACTCAGTAAATATTTATTGAATGAATGATATAGTAATAAACTTGCTCAATGTTGTTAAGTGGCAAATCTGGGACTGTGTCCCAAGAGACCGAGTGTTAGGTGGCTGGTTCCCTTCCATTTTCAAGATTTTGTGCTTTCTAGGGGACTTTTCATTGTTTTCCTTTCCCTTCTTATGCCAGGCCTTGTGAACACCTCTCCATTGGGTACCAGAAGGAATTAGGGCCTCTAATTCCCATCTAAGGATGGGAATGAATTTGTTCCTTCAGGTGCTAGAAATCCTTCTTTTGTCAGATGCTTAAAAGAAACTCCTCAACGGCAACCTTAGTAATTGGTCACTTCGTCTCCACTTAAACACATTTAATAATAAAGCTTAATTCTTCTCTGAAGGATTCCTTCTGACTTTTCCTTTATTTTCTTTAATAATGTATGAGTTGAGCATTTTTTTTTCATGTAATTACTGGCCTTTGTGATTTTTCTAAAATTAGTGCTTATATCCCTTACTTACTTCTCCCTCTGTCTTAATTTAACTGATTTATAAACTCTGTAGATTAAAGAAATTAGCCCTTTGCCATATCATGTTGCAAATATGTTTTCCAGTTTGTTGATCTTCTGTATTGTTTATGTCATCTAAACAGTTCTATTCTAAATGGAAGAAAATGTCAAATACACACAAGGACAAAGAAATCTTCCTCTCCTCGTTCTCCAGCTCAATTCCCCTTCCAAAGGCAAGTGCTATTAACAGGGTCTTAGATAGCTTTCCAGAGCTTGCTTGAACAGTAATAACATATATGTGTATTTGTCCCCCCTTCCCCCAACACAAGAAAGTAAGAGTATACTCCATATTCTGCAACTTTCCTTTTTACTTACAACACAGGGTGTATTGGAGACCTCCGTGCATCAGTACATAAGAGCTGACAGACATTGCCCAAATGCCCTCCATAGGGGAGGTAGTGATTTACACTCCCATCAGCAATACATGTTGAATGCCTCTTTCCAAACTCTTCACCGAGACAATGTTAAAACTTTTCTTGATCCCTGCCAACCTGATAAGTAAAAAAGGCTACATGCATTTCTCTAAGAGTGAAGTCGAGCATCTTTTCATATATTTAAAGTGCTGATGGCCATTTATAATTTTTTATGGCTTCAAGACCTTCCCATTTTCCAAGAACTAGGATTAGGAAGGATTACGGTGATTATGGTAGAAAAGATCTTTGCTAATCTCGATCTAGTAGCCTACTTTTCCACTGGTGTAGCAGTGGGACGGTTTGAGCTTTAGCCTTATTTTTATCAGCAACACATCTGTGACTAAGTCTAAATTATGGTAGAGTAGAAAGAGTTGGGGCTTTAAGGTCATACAGACTTAAATCGGAGTCCCATCTTCCTTTTTTTCCTTATTGAAGTGTTACTGTGTCAGGCCCAGTGCAGGATGCTGGAGATTCAAAGATAAGGAAAACACATCCAGGAGCTCTCAATACAATGAAGCAACAAGGCACAGAAACCAGTCAGTGTAATGCAAAATAGATAACACTAATGCTGATGCTGATGGGATACTGATGATAGCTGGCGTCTCTGTGGATGATGAATTGGGAAAGGAGGAGACCAGAGACAGGAACAGTTATCAGGCTGTAGCAGCAATCTAGGCAAGCATGAAGAAGAACCACACTCTAGATTAATAAAGCAAAATAAGTAAGACTTAGTGGTTTTGGTAAAAGCAGGGAATGAGAATAGACTAGTGCACTGAGGACTGAGAGGTGAGGAATCTGCTCTTTGCTCGCTATGACAGCTCTTGTGCATATTAGATGACTGCTCATCAAATATTCCCTCCTTCCGTGCCTCCACCTCCATCTTCCCGGCTCTCCTGATGTTGCCTTGCCCATATGGCTTGCTTTGTCTTCAAAGCAGGGCGGAGTGATCTTCCTACCCTCGACTTTGGGCTTGGCTATTGATGTGCTTCATCCAGGGGAATGTTAACAGATATTATGCAAGCAGAGGATGGAAATGTTCTTGCAAAGTTGGCCTTGGTCTCTTGGGCTCTTGCCTTTCACCATGAGAAAAAACATGCCTCTGAGAGCTGCTGGTTCAAGAAGGATAAAGGACACACGGAGAAGCCCTGGACCTCACCCACAGTGGAGCCAAGCCTGGCAGAGCCCAGCCTAGATCAGCTGAACCTCAGCTGATCCAAGTATCTGTGCATTTAAGAAATGAATACCCACTATCTTTGAGCACTGAGTTTTGAGTGGTTTGTTATGCAGTGTTGTGGCAAGAGCTGCTAATATAGGTATCCAACACAGAGATCTCTTCTCTAGGCTAAATATCCTTACTTCCTCCCACCGGTCATCATATGCCTTCTCCTTTCTCAGCAAGATATACCAACTGGGACCAATTAGGAGGCACTCCCCCAAAGTCATCAAATTAGAATTCTGTACACATGAGGCCCTCTTCTCCCTCTTCTCTTCAACTCTGCCTCCATTCTAGAGTCAGCCAAATGGCAAATGAAGAAGAAATCTGTCTTTGGGGCCTGGGCTCAAAGAGACTTTAGAATTAAGAGGTTCAAACTCAAATACCATGGATGAATCAGAAGGGAGCGGTCCTCAGCTCCTGGTTAATTCTAGAAACTCAACTTATTCTATAAACCAAAAAAGAAGGCCAGGAGCCATCTAAAATGTCTACATGAAAACTAGTCACACACCAATTGTCTGTAGTTGGGACGCTAACGATGATAATGCTTTTTATCCAAAATCACCTAAAGCTAGGAAGATAAAGGAGGATTAGGGATAGATTCATGTTTTGTGGCACCTGAAGCTTAGCATATACAACTTTGAGGGCCCTCTTAAAAAGAAAAGAAAAAGAAACAAAAGTACAACTATAAAATTAGGTTCAAAAGTGAGTATTTATTTAGCGTGACAAATGATAGCACAACAAATAACAAAATTTTTAAAGTTGACCATAAACATCACAAAAAATTTTCAATATGATTTTAAAATTAATTGTCTGATAGACCCCTGAGTAATTATTTCCTACAATTTTTGGGCTGCAGACTTTTTGATTGACTCTTCATATGAACAATTTTAAGTGTCATTTTCTATAGAAAAATCGAAATATAATTCAAGTGATTAAGGTATTTTGTTTTTGCAATAAATTTGCAAAAGTGTGACCATGTAAAAATATTGTTAAGGCCTCTCCCAGGATCTTGAAAGGATCCCTGCAAGTAAGGGGCCCTTATAAGTTTCAATTTCATTAACTTCATAGAAAATCTACTTCTTGGGGCGCCTGGGTGGCTCAGTTGGTTAAGCGACTGCCTTCGGCTCAGGTCATGATCCTGGAGTCCCAGGATCGAGTCCCACATCGGGCTCCCTGCTCGGCGGGGGGTCTGCTTCTCCCTCTGACCCTCTTCCCTCTCGTGCTCTCTGTCTTTCATTCTCTCTCTCAAATAAATAAATAAAATCTTTAAAAAAAAAAGAATAAAGAAAATCTACTTCTCGGGGGACAAAAAAAAAAATCTCAGCTTTTTCTTGGTCTAGGTACCATCAATAGACAGCTGTATTTGTGGTTTTTTTTCTTCATTAAGCAAATATTTATTGCATACTGACTATGTGCCAGGCACTAGGGATAGGATACTGCTAAAATGAACACAATCCCTCATGAGCTTATGCTTTCGCTAAGAGATGGACAGCAATCAAATGAAGAACCATTCTTTAGATCAATGTCACAAGAATATTTCCTTTAACATTACGCCTATTATGCCCCAATCCGACCGATTATTGTGATCTGTGGACATGAGAGGGGAAAGCAAGGAAAGCGAGGAGCTACTTAGTGGAAGAGCCCTCGGGAGCAGCTCTGCTCTGACACTGTGGTCCTCTGTGGGCTCAGAGTCTGGCCACTGGGCTCCGCATCTGCGCTCCGCTTGGCACTACACTCAATCTCTTCCTCTGGGACCTTGAGGCTGGAAAAGGCTAGCTCAGCGGGGCTCCTCCAGCAGGGGAACTCAGTTCCCAAAGCCCAGCAGAGGAAACTCTGGAGGCTGGCCCAAGGAAGCTGAAGAAGGGCCCTGAGGTGAGTAGTAGTTCGTGCAGCTAAGTATATCTCATCCTAATTAAAAATGGGAAAATGTGGTGAATTTCTTTTTTTTTTAAGATTTATTTATTTATTTGAGAGAGAGAGCGAGAGAGCGAGCACATGGTGGGGAGGAGCAGAGGGAGAGAAAGTCTCCAGTAGACTCTGCACTGACCGCGCCCAATGCGGGGCTCAATCCCAGGACCCTGAGATCCCAACCTGAGCTGAAACCAAGAGTCTGTCACTTAACCAACTGTGCCACCCACATGCCCCGTGAATCTCTTCAGTGAACATCACCAGGACGTTCTGATCCTCCAGTACACCCTGCCCTTCTTTCCTCCCCTCTATAAAGTCAGCCTGTGGACGTATCTTTTACCTTCTTTCAGCTAAGCATCTTGAAATAGAGATCTACGCTCATTATTTCCACTTCTCACCTCCGATTTACTACCAACCCACACAAGTTTAGCTTCTGCTATTGAAACTGCAGATACCAAGAGTACAGATGCTGTTGCTGTCCCGTCGTTATCCCTGCCTTCACTACTAGACTGCACACCAGACTTCCAAATGCCAGGATCTGTGTTCATTTGCTTCTTTATACAACCAAGGTCTCCTTTCTTGCCCAAGCAGCAGGCTGGAAATGTCCCTGAATTAAAGCCCTCCAGGAGCAGCTCTCAACCAATGACCCGCAGGAGTTGGTATATAAATACTCCAGGTCCCTCATCCCTTGAGAAGGATAACTATGAGCTGGGTGTTCTGCACTGACTTTCAGAATTTTCTCTGGGAGATTAAACTCAAACTGCTCACAGTGGTTGCTGGCTTGATAACTCATCCTTTACTGGTTGTTCCCCAGTCCTGTTTCACTCTCCCATCTCCCAGAATTCCTACATCTTCCAAATACACTAATGCTTATCTCAGGGTCTGCTTAGGGAAACCCAAACCTAGCACCAAGATCACCACCAACATCCTAATCATTTCAGGCCTAATTAGTTAGTCAGTTACAAGTATGCACTGAGTACCTGCTAGGTGTTGGGCACTGTCCAATCTTACCTCACCTCTTTGTTCCATTTGATACTGACAACCACTCCTTCCTGAAGCCCTCCTTCCTTGGATTCAGGCTTCTCTCTCTCATCAGCAGCTCCCGTTCCATCTACCCCCTACACAGTGATATTCCTCAGAGTTCTCAGCTCAGCCACTGCTCTTCCCACTCAACAGGCCCTTTTTTAGTGATGTGACATACCCACATAGGGTCAAATCCCTCTTATTTATTGAAGATTTCCAAATCTCTTTATCTATTTTTACTCTCTCCTGGGTTCTAGACTTTTAGGTTCAACTGCCTATTGGGTATTTTTGCCCAGAAGCTGCAAAATCACCTCAAATTCAATATATCCAGTGTTTGAGGGGTTATTGGATGGGTTCTGTGTAAAGACAAGTATGTAAGGAAATGGAATAGATGATATTGGCAAGAAAGCAGGTAAAAGCGATGGACCACAGGATCTAGGCTCAAAAAGGAGGGAAGTGATTCTAGGAGGCTGAGAGATCGGCAAAAAAATGGAAGAGTCAAAGGCAGTGTGGGATTACCCAACAGATATATACATTCTCAGGGCATGAGCACAGCAAAGGGACCACCTACAACATATTTGGGGAAAGAATTTGAAATAAAAAAAAAAAGCACTGAAATAATCACCATGGGAAAAGTCAGAACTTTATTGGACTTCCTTATGCTTATTTTACAAGTTAGTATTGTTTTTATTTTAAATTCCATAGGGGAGCATTCTTTTTTCTGGTGCTTAGGAAGATTAAAGGTCTGGCCTGGGTCTAGGAAGTTGCTGAAATTAAGACATAGCTAGAAGAGGAGCAAGGGAGAGAGGATGCTGGAAGGACAGAGGTTGTCATCCAAGATTAGATGCTCTCTTAACTGACCTTGTCTTTACTGACCTACTGGGTCCACTATAACTTTTCATTTCCACTGTAACACACACTAGTTAATGGCCACAGCACCCTGAATGTTCCTGGTGAGAAAGCCACTCTGGTCTGTCTGCGTCTGCTTCCACCAGTTGAGTGTAAGTCACTGTTTAGGCCAAAATTTGTTTATGCCAATGGTAATGGTTATATGGAATTCATATAATTTAAGTAAATATTATGTAAACCAATGGTACAAAAAGAAAGAGAATTGTTTCCAAGAATACAAAACCAAATGCTTTGGAAAGTCTCAATAGAGGTAAATCTCCATTTCATTTCATTTCTTTCTTCTTTCTTTCTTTCTTTCTTTCTTTCTTTCTTTCTTTCTCTCTTCTTTCTTTCTCTCTTCTTTCTTTCTTTCTTTCTTTCTTTCTTTCTTTCTTTCTTTCTTTCTTTCTTTCTTTCTTTCTTTCTTTCCTTCCTTCCTTCCTTCCTTCCTTCCTTCCTTCCTTCCTTCCTTCCTTCCTTCCTTCCTTCCTTCTTTCTTTCAGAGAGGAAAGAGAGAGTGAGGAGGGGGTGGGGAGCAGAGGGAGAGAGAGAGAGAATCTCAAGCAGACTCTGAACAAGGAGCCTGACGCAGGGCTAACATGGAGCCTGATGCAGGACTCGATCTCATGACCCTCAGATCAAGACCTGAGTTGAAACCAAGAGTTGGATGCTTAACTGACTAAGCCACCCAGGTGCCCCTAGATCTCCTTTTTAAAATGCTGTTGAATTGGGTATGGGTGGGACAACTGAAAAACAGTTAACATCTTTCGAATGTTTACTGTGTCAGGTACCACATAAAGCCTTTATATAAAATAACTATTTGATCATCATGATAACTCTCTGAAGTGAGTATTGAGGAAATTGAAGCACAAAAAGACTAAACAACTTGCCTGAGTTAGAAGCAGTGCATCCAGGATTTGAACCCAGGCTGTCTGGCTTGAGGGGCTGTGCTCTTAATCATTATTATGCTATCATGTATGAAACGAAATATCGTAATACTAGAATCTGTGTGAAGGTTATTTTACAAGAAATATTTAAGTTTCTTGTTCTACTTTAAAGAAGTGGAAGCTAAAATCCAAAGATGATTCCATTTGGGTGCAGTCATTCAAGAATCAAGGACTCCACACTTAAGGGAAGGCCCTGCACCTCTACCTGAAGATTAGCCAGTTGTTGTGCATTTATATGTTCTAAATTAGAATAAAATGTTGAACACATATATGTAGTACTTTTTTTTTAATCTTGTTATTCTACTTTTATTTTTATTTATTTATTTATTTTTAGCTTTTCTTTTTGAACACATATATGTAGTACTTTTTATGATTTCCTACTTTAACTGATTTTGATTAATCAACTTAGTAGCAATGCTGAATGAGTGGGGCTTTCTCTGTTTTAGCATTTAAAATTTTGGAGATGAGGGGCGCCTGGGTGGTTCAGTTGTTAAGCGTCTGCCTTCGGCTCAGGTCATGATCCCATGCCACTGCTCTTCCCACTCAACAGGCCCTTTTTTAGTGATGTGACATACCCACATAGGGTCAAATCCCTCTTATTTATTGAAGATTTCCAAATCTCTTTATCTATTTTTACTCTCTCCTGGGTTCTAGACTTTTAGGTTCAACTGCCTATTGGGTATTTTTGCCCAGAAGCTGCAAAATCACCTCAAATTCAATATATCCAGTGTTTGAGGGGTTATTGGATGGGTTCTGTGTAAAGACAAGTATGTAAGGAAATGGAATAGATGATATTGGCAAGAAAGCAGGTAAAAGCGATGGACCAGGAGAGGCCTAGCCCGCATCGGTCTCCCTGCTCAGCAGGAAGCCTGCTTCTCCCTCTCCCACTCCCCCTGCTTGTGTTCCCTCTCTCGCTGTGTCTCTCTCTGTCAAATAAATAAATAAATAATCTTTTAAATAAATAAATAAATAAAAATTTGGAGATGGAATAGCAATAGATAAAGAATCCATTATTTTCTGAAAACACAGACTGAATACAACACCCTCTTGCTTAAAACCCCTTTGATTTCCACTCTTCACTCTGGGAAACAAACTGAGGGTTGCGGAAGGGGAGGGGGCTGGGGGGCTGGGGTTACTGGGTGATGGGCATTAAGGAAGGCATGTGCTGTGATGAGCACTGGGTGTTATACACAACTGATGAATCACTGAACACTACATCAGAAACTAATGATGTACTATATGTTGGCTAATTGAATTAAAAAAAAAAAGGCTTTGATTTCCATTCCTTCCCCCCCCCCACTCCCAACTGGGAAAAAATCCAAATACACAAACAGGATCCCTCTTACCTTTACGATTTTATCTTCAGCCAATCCCCTTATTCATATTTCTAGTCATTCTGCCAATTACAGACATACCTCACTTTATTATGCTTTATAGATAATGAGTTTTTTACAAATCGAAGGTTTGCGGCAACGCTGTGTCGTGCAAATCTATGGGTGCCATTTTTCCAACACCATTTGCTCACTTTGTGTCTCTGTGCCATAGTTTGGTAATGTTTGCAATATTTCATTTTTTTTCATTATTATTATATTTGTTATGGTGATCTGTGATCAGCGATCTTTGAGATTACCATTGTAATTGTTTTGGGGTGCCATGAACCTTGCCCATATAAGACAGTGAACCTAATCGATAAATGTTGTGGGTGTTCTGACTGTTCCACTAACCAGCAGTTCCTCTGGTGTCTCTCCCTCTCCTCAGGCCTCCCTATTCCATGCAGACACAGTGGTGAAATTAGGCCAATGAATAACCTTACAATGGCCTCTGTTTGAGTAAAAGGAAGAGTTGCATATCTCTCACTTGAAATCAAAAGCTAGAAATGATTAAGTTTAGCAAGGAAGAAATGTGGAAAGCCAAGACAGGCCAAAAGTTAGGCCTTTCATGCCAAATAGCCAAGTTGTGAATGCAAAGGAAAAGTTCTCGAGGGAAATTAAATGTGCTACTCTAGTGAACACATCAATGATAAGAAGGCAAAACAATCTTACTGCTGATAGGGAGAAAGTTTGAGTGGTCTGGATAGATCAAACCAGCCACATCACTCCCTTAAGCCAAAGCCTAACCCAGAGCAAGGCTGTAACTCTCTTCAATTCTGTGAAGGCTGAGAGAGGTGAGGAAGCTGCAGAAGTTGGAAGCTAGCAGAGGTGGGTTCGTGAGGTTGGAGGAAAGAGGTAGTCTCCATAACATAAAAGTCCAAGGTTAAAGTAGCAAGTGCTGATGTAGAAACTCCAGCAAATTATCTGGATGATCTAGCTAAGACCATTAATGAGAGTGGCTACACTAAACAATAGATTTTCAATGTAGGTGAAAACAGCCTTATACTGGAAAAAGATGTCATCTAGGACGTTCATAACTGGAGAGAGTCAATGTCTGGTTTCAAAGCTTCAAAGGACAGGCTGACTCTCTTGCTAGGGGTTAATGCAGCTGGTGACTATAAATTGAAGCCAATGCTCATTTACAGTTCTATTTACAGCATGGTTTACTGAATATTTTAAACCCACAATTGAGACATACTACTCAGAAAAAAGATTCCTTTCAAAATATTGCTGCTCATTGACGATGCACCTAGTCACCCAAGAGCTCTAATGGAGATGTACAATGAGATTAATGTTGTTTACAGGTCTGCTAATACATCATCCATTCTGCAGCCTTTTGATCAAAGAGTAATTTCAACTTTCAAGTCTTGTTATTTAAGAAATACATTTTGTAAGGTTATAGCTGCCATGGAGAGTGATTCCTCTGACGAACCTGGGCAAAGTGTATTAAAAAACTTCTGTAAAAGATTCAGCGTTCTAGTTGCCATTAAGAACATTTATGATTCATGGGAAGAGGTCAAAACAACAACATGAACAGGAGTTTGGAGGAAGTTGACACCAACCCTTATGGATGACTTTGAGGGGTTCAAGACTTCAGTGGGGGAAGTAACTGCAGATGTGGTAGAAAGAGCAAGAGAACGAGGTTTAAGAGGTGATGTGACTGAAATGCTGTAATCTCCTGATGACACTTGAATGGAGTTATTTCCTATGGGTAAGCAAAGAAAGTGGTTTCTTGAGATGGAATCTCCTCCTGGCAAAGATGCTGTGAAGATTGTTGAAATGACAACAAAGGATTTAGAATATTGCATAAACTTAGTTGATAAAGCAGCAGCAGGGTTGAGAGGATTAACTTCAATTTCAAAGAAGTTCTACTGTGTGTGAAAAGCGATCAAACAGCATGGCATGCTACAGAGAAATTGTTTGTGAGAGGAAGAGTCAATCGATGAGACAAACCTCACTGTTATCTTATTTTAAGAAATCACCACAGTCACCCCAGCCTTCAGCACCCACCACCCTGACAAGTCAGCAGCCGTCAACATCGAGGCAAAACCCTCCATCAGCAAAAAGATTATGACTTGCTGAAAACTCAGATGATGTTTTTTAGCAATAAAGTATTTTTTAAAAGATTTTATTGACCTTTCCTGGCCTTTACTTGTTCTTTCCCACTGAAGGCCTTAGGGCCTTTCTCCAAGTCAAGAGAGTCCTTATTCTTATTCTGGGAATATGACACTTGAGTAGTATTTTCACTAGAATCACAAGATCCCAAAGCTAGAAAAGTTCTTCAGAGTCATGTCATCTACCCCTCACCCCTCACCCCCCACCTCAAAGCTTAAACCCCCTCAGAAACATTCCTTCTCATCACTTGGCTGTCTGGCCTCAGGGTATCCATAGACAAGCTCAGACATCAACCAGGGACAGATGGCAGGTGCTGAAGCCAGAGAACCTAGAAATTCATCCTTGGTCTTCACGAGGTTTCCATGTTTATTCACAAAGTTCGTGTTATATTTACAGCTTTAAGTCTCTCTTGCCAACCCCTTCTCTTACCCTAGACCATTAAATTGGTTATCAGAATTCTTTTCCCCTCTCCATTTACTCATCTTTCCGTATTCTCAATGTTTTCACCTCTTTAGTTCATTCATCTGCAGTTCTAAGAAACCTCTACTTCCTGCAACCAACTTGAAATATCAAGTTCTTTAATCAGTTAATTAAACAAGTATTTATGGAATACCTACCACATTTTCCATCCCACAAATTTCTCTTTCTTTTGATAGCACCATGACCCCCATGAGACTCTTATAGCAGCCTCACTACTGGCCCCATCTCAGCCTCTCTCCTTTTCCCAAACCCCAATCCCATCACAATAATCACTGGGATCAGATCATCTTGCTCAACCACTTCCCAAGTCTTGTCACTGAGGTGTCCTCCCTGGTGTTTTATGCTTGAGGATTGTGGTGTGCCCTATGCCCTTGCTAAGGTGAATCAGCACAAGGAGACCAAACTCACATTCTAAAAAAAGAGATTTGACAGAAGCAAAGGAAAGAACAAAACAAACAGAAATCCAGTAAACAGAGAATGATAGGAAAACGATTTGGCATTTCTTATAAAGTCAAAGATATACTTATCATATGACCTAGAAATTCTACTCCTAGGTATTTATTCAAGAAAAACGAAAACTAAAATTTATACAAAAACAAATTCACAAATGTTTATAGTGGCTTTATTCATAATCACCCCAAACTGGAAACAACCTATATATCCTTCAACTGGTGAATGGATAAAACTGCAGGGCATCCATATAATGGAATATTACTCAGAAATAAATACTAAAACAGGAAACATGATGCCGGAAACTGAGGATCAAGGGGAAGATGACTGCAAAGGGGAATGAGGGAATTTCTGAGGATGACAGAACTTTTCTGTATCCTGATTGGGCTGGTGGTTACAAGATTGTATGCCTTTGTCAAAACTCATAGAACTGTGCACTATAAACGGTGAATTTTACTATGTGTAAATTATATCTCAATAAATATGACTTTAAAAAAATAAATCCACCAAAATAAAAGAATTAATAGAGATGCAGAAACAAATAAAAAACAATAAACCTGATTAATAATATAAGAACTGGTTCTTTAAAATACACCAACACATAGCAATACAATAGATAAAATTTTAGCAGATCCAAATAAGAATAAAAGAGAAAACACACAGGCAAACAATATTGGAAATAAAAAAGTGGATTTAATTTTTGACATAAAGAAAATCTAAAAATTATAATTTAAGCATACCATAACATACTTAAAAAATAAAAATCTACATGAAATTGCATGTTTTTCTAGGTAAATATGAATGTATAAATTAACTCAAGAAGAGGTATAAAACCTGAGTAGGCCAACAATCATATAGGGGATTGAAATGGCAGGCAAAGATATAACATTCTAAAAACGGTCAGTTCCAAATAATTTATAGATGAGTTCTACCTTCGAGACACAAATAATTTCTATGTTATTTATATAGTACAGGAAAAATATGGAAATTTTGCAACTCGTTCTGCTAGCCAGCAGTTCTCAAAGTGTGGTCTAGGGATCCCTTAAGATCCTTGGGATCTTTTCTGGGAGTCCATAAGTCAAAACTATTTTGATAACAATACTAAGATGTTTTGACTTTTTCATTCTCATTCTTTCACACAAGTGTAGGTGGCATTTTTTATTTATTTATTTATTTATTTATTACTTTTTTTTTTTTTCAAAGATTTTTATCCATTTGTCAGAGAGAGAGAGAGCACAAGCAGGGGGAGCAGCAGAGGGAAAGGGAGAAGCAGGCTCTCCACCGAGCAAGGAGCCCGATGCGGGACTCCATCCCAGGATCCTGGGACCGTGACCTGAGCCGAAGGCAGACGCTCAACAACTGAGCCACCCAGGCATCCCTAGGTGGCATTTTCTAGAGACTAATGGAATACCATGTAATGATGTCATGGCTCTGGCAATTAATTAATGAAATGCGTGGTTGTACATTCTTGTGTTTTAAAATTTGCTCCTAAATTTTAGTTTCTAATATTGACAGGAAACACATAAACAAAAATTCTTCCAGGATCCTCTATAATTTTTAAGAGAGTAAATGGGTCCTGGGAAAGAAAAATTTGAGAACCATTGTACTAAACTAATATTACTCCAACATGAAAAACAGACAAAGAAGAAAACTATCAGCTTACTTAAGAACATCAATACAAATATCTTTTTTTTTTTTAAAGATTTATATATTTATTTCGACGGAGAGACACAGCGAGAGAGGGAACACAAGCAGGGGGAGTGGGAGAGGGACAAGCAGGCTTCCCGTGGAGCACGGAGCCCGATGTGGGGCTCGATCCCAGGACTCTGGGATCATGACCTGAGCTGAAGGCAGACGCTTAATGACTGAGCCACCCAGGTGCCCCCAATACAAATACCTTGAACTTAATTGTTCTAAAAAACTTTTTTCATGACTAATAACAGGTAAGATTTATCCAGAAAGGTAAGGGCTGATTCTCTATTAGGTAATCTGTTAATATAATTCATTACATAAATAAATTAAAGGAGAAAAATGTCATGATCACCACACGAAAAGATACTTTTTTTTTTTTTTAGGATTTTATTTATTTATTTGACAGAGAGAGAGACAGCGAGAGCAGGAACACAAGCAGGGGGAGTGGGAGAGTGAGAAGCAGGCTTCTCGCAGAGCACGGAGCCCGATGCGGGGCTCAATCCCAGAACCCTGGGACCATGACCTGAGACGAAGGCAGATGTTTAACGACTGAGCCACCCAGGTGCCCCAAAAAGACACTTTAAAAAGTGATTATTTTTAATCCCCATTTCTGATTTTAAGAGGCAAGCAGGCAAACAAATAAAAAAACAAAACAAAAATTTAAAAATTCTTGACAAGCCAGTAATAGAAGGAAATTTCTTTAATTTGATAAAGGACATTTACTAGTCCCATTAAAATCAGGAATAAGAAAAAGATGCCAGCTTTCACTGCTATCATTGTAACTACTAACCATGGCACTGGAGGTCCTAGCTGGTCCAATAAGATAAGAAAAAGAAATAGAAGTATTACAAAGTCAGACATAAAACTGTCACAATTTATAAGTGATTTAATTTTCAACTTAGAAAATCTAAAAATTAACTGTAAAAACTCAAAACGAATACTAGATTTCAGGAAAAGCTTGATAAAAGATCAACAACCACCACTCCTTTTCCTATACATCAACTATAACCAAATAGAAAAATGTATTGGAAAGTATCTTATTTATAATAGCAAGCAAATTGTAAAATACACATGACTAAACTCACCAATATGTCCAAGATTTAGATGAAGAAACTGTAAACTTTATTGAAAGACATTAAGAGAAGACAAAAATAAATGAATATATCATGTTCTTGGATGAAACTCAAATTAAACTATAAATTTAATGAAATTCCAATCAAAATACATATAGGATATTTTATGGAACTTGGCAAATTGATTCCAAAGTTCACTTGGTAGAGAAAATGTACAAAGGCAGTCAAGAAAATTATGAGAAAGAAAAACAATGTGACAAAGAAAAAAGAAACATAATGAAAAGGTAGAACATGCAGTTTTGGGTCTCATACGGTATAAACATGTCCTATAATGCTATAGTAAGTGAAACAGAGTGATGTTGGCACAAAAATGGGCAAAAAAAAAAAAAAATCAAGGGAACAGGATAGACTCCACAAGCAGACCTGTGTACAACCTAGCATCTCAAATGAGTGGGGGCAAGGTGAAGTATTTAACTAATTATGTTGGGACAACTGGAAATTACTTTAGAAAAAACTAAAATTATAATCCTAATTCACACTATTTTTTTTTAAAGATTTTATTTATTTATTTGACAGAGAGATAGAGAGAGCGCACAGATAGAGTGGCAGGCAGAGGGAGAGAGAGAAGCAGGCTCTCCGCTGAGCAGTGAGCCCCATGTGGGGCTCGATACCAGGACCCTGGGACCATGACCTGAGCTGAAGGCAGACGCTTAACTGACTGAGCCACTCAGGCGCCCCTAATTCACACTATTGATAAAGATTTATTTTAACTGTATTAAAGATCTAACTTGGATGGCAAAATTGAAAGTATTGAAAAGAAAAAGATTATATATATAAAATCTTCTGAAAGTAGGGATGGCATTCTAAGCAAAACAAACGTCAGAAGCCATAATAGAAAAAGATTGGCAAGTTTTACTACATAAGAAAATGTTTTGTGTGATGTAAGACAGTGTAAATAAAGCCAAGCAAAAAAACAAAACAAAACAAAAAAGCAAGCAATAGGCTTGGAAAAATATCTGTAACATATATGACAGAGAAAGAATTCATATCAAAATGTAATGATGCAAGCTTTCAAATCAATGAGAAAAAGACAACAATCTAATAGAGAAATAGGCAAATAATATAGACAGGCCATTCGCAGAAGAAATACACATGATCAGTAAATATATGGAAGCATGTCCAAATTGGCTAGTAACCACAGAAATACAAATCTGTAAAAGATTAATATAGCTTTTTTACTCATTAGATTTGCAAAAACTGAAGAACTGATAATAGCCAGTATGGGAGAGATGTGGGAAGATGAGTAGTCTCATTCGCTGTTGGATGGCAGCGTAAACAGATACGGTCTTTCTGGAGCACACACTAACAAAAACTTAAATTCTCACATCTTTTTTTTTTTTTTTAAAGATTTTATTTATTTATTTGAGAGAGAGAGAATGAGAGACAGAGAGCACATGAGAGGGGGGAGGGTCAGAGGGAGAAGCAGACTCCCCGCCGAGCAGGGAGCCCGATGCGGGACTCGATCCCGGGACTCCAGGATCATGACCTGAGCCGAAGGCAGTCGCTTAACCAACTGAGCCACCCAGGTGCCCCGAATTCTCACATCTTTTATCTCAGCCCTTCCACTATGAGAAACTTACTTGCAGAAATAATTGCATACATACATAAAAACATCTGTGTAAAAAGTTTGCGACTTCATTGCTTGTAATAGTGAAAAATGAAGCACCTGGAAGGATTCCAATAGGGAAGCTACTAAATAAATTATGATAGTTACAAAATATGTAATAGCATTAAAGGTTCAAAGAATAAGGGGATTCTATTATGCATTGACGTGAAAAAAATTTTAAAGATACATTGTTAAGGGGTGCCTAGGTGCCCCAGTCAGTTAGACGTTGGACTCTTGGTTTCGGTTGGTTGTGATCTCGGGGTTGTGTGATGGAGCCCTGCATTGGGCTCTGCGCTTGGTGCAGAGTCTGTTTAAGATTCTCTCTGTCCCTCCCTGCTGCGCGCTCTCTCACTCTCTCTCTCAAATAAATAAATACATCTTTTAAAAAAAGATACATTGCTAAGTAAAAAGAGCAAGAAATATGTGTGTGGTATGATCCCATTTGTGTGAAAACATATTTTTTATCTACATTGAACTATATCTTTATTTACATAAGCGTACACATCTATAAATAGGAAAAGGTCTAAAGGAGGTACATACTAAACTATAAATAGTGTTAATCTTTGTGGACGGAAGTAGGATTACAGAAGTGGAGTAAAAGAGACTTTTTGTAATTATTCTGGAATTTATTCTTTTTCAATGAGTACCTACTCTGTTTTACCTGTACATTTTCAAAATCAATGGAGGAGAAGGAAGAAGAAAAAGAAGAGAAAGAAGAAGAAGAGGAAGAAGAACTCCTGTAATATCCACAGTTAGAGGTGATACAGGCTGAAGCGGGAGCATCGGTTTTGAAAGGAGGAAAGAATATCTCTCCCAGGCTCTTTTTAACTCACTTTGTGCATTTCCATTAAGTGGATCACTTAAAGATTGCGATTATGTATGTATCTGCCTTCATAAACACAGAGACTGGTAAGTATTCAGCTCTGTGTCTTCAAAGCCTAGCAACGTGTTTGGCATTCGGCAGATGTTGAGCAAGCATATGTCAAATGGGTCATAATCTGGAAGATAACAAAAAGGTAGAACATACAGTTTTAGGTAACTAAGTAGATGAGATGGAGTGAATGTGAGGGTTGGAGTGGGTAATGGTGTCATTACCAAGTAAAGAAAATAGGAAGTTTGGGGGAATTATGACAATAGCTAATGTATAATGATTCCTGACTGTGCAGATACTGTGCTAAATGCTTTATATCCATTATCATTATCACATTGACTCCTAAGAACAACCTCACACAGGGAAAGAAGAGTTAAGAGACTTTCCCAAGGTCACGCAGCCATTATGTACAGGAGCTGCGAATCAAACCAGTATCCCAGACTCCAAAGATGGAAAATTAATAAAATAAATTTTGACATGTTGTGATTGAGATGCTAATGGGATATTCATTGAGGGGGAGCTGTCCAGGGGGCAGCTGGGTATCACAAGCCTGCAGCTTCTTAGAGAGGTCAGAGCTAGAGATATGGATTGGAAGTTGTCTGTGGGAGAGTGGCATCTGGGAGGTCAACATTCAATAATCATTCAATAAATATTTATTGAGCTCCCATATAAGCTCCAGGCACATATGATATCAAACATTCACTTCAAACCTATTTGATTCATAGAAAGCTTACTATGTGAAAGTACTGCGATCTGGTATTTTAAATTGTTGGTCATTTCTTTTTTCATGTCTAATGCTCTCAGTTACATGGTACAGTATCTTAAAATACTAAATTTCTTGTATTTCCCCTTGTTACAAGGCTCAAAACATGTTTGTCGATGGAATGCTTGAGAAAACATTAAGAAGTGAGCAGCCATTCCCAAAGGCTAGCCTAAGTCTTGGGAAACCAAGTGTAGAGAGTCTTTATCTCCGTTACTATCCAGAAGTCTAGAGAAGCAGTCAGGTTTTGGTAAACCAAATAAAAGATTTTTCATCAGTATCATCAAAGTTAATGACAGGCATCAGAAAGTTGTAGCTCAGAGCAGTAGGCTAGTTGCCAGAAGACTCAAACCAGAGGGCATTTCCCTTGGCAAATTTATCCAAGTCCAGAATCTGGCCCTCCTCCTCACTGGTCCAGAAACTCAATCCTGTCAGGTGAGAGAATCCAGGGAGGTTTAGGCATGTTCACTAAGTCATAAAAAACTGAAGTATAAAACTAGAGTGTCAGTTTATTAATATACGATGAGGTATTTGCATCCACCATCATCGCTCTGTAGCCAAGTGATGTGCAAAGCCAAATTATTAGGAGACCGTATGGTAAACTCGGAATCAGCACACAGGGAGTTAGTAATAGGATTAGGATGTTTAACAGCACCAGGCTCTGATAACCCGATGCAGAGGCAGCATGGAACAGGAACAGAGCATCAACTATGGAACCAGATTAACCTGGATACACACAGAGCTCCTCACTTCCTCGCTGAGTGGCTGTGGGCAAGTCTCTCAATCTCTCCAACCTCTCATTTTTAGAAGGTGAATGATGATACCTACTTCTCAGGCTTATTTGTGAGGACTAAATGAGATCATGCATAAAATGCTAGAGCAGACCCTGTCATATGGTAGGCACTCAGTAAATGGCAGCTACACCTCCATCCTTGTACCAGGGACATACCTGTTGAGGGTTCAAATCAGTCTTTGAAAATATTTGCTTTGAAGGAAACAGGGCAAGTAAGAGTGGGGGCAAAAGACCAGTAAGAAGGCTGCTGCAGGGGTGCCTGGGTGGCTCAGTTGGTTAAGCGACTGCCTTCGGCTCAGGTCATGATCCCAGGGTCCTGGGATCAAGTCCCACATTGGGCTCCCTGCTCTGCGGGGAGCCTGCTTCTCCCTCTCCCCCTCCCCCTGCTGGTGTTCCCTCTCTCGCTGTCTCTCTCTCTGTCAAATAAATAAATAAAATCTTTAAAAAAAAAAAAAAAAAAAGAAGGCTGCTGCAGAAATCTGGAACATGATCCTAGTGGCTCAAAACAGGGATACAGCCAGTGTGGGGTAGTGAGTGGGGAGAGAGATGTAGACAGACTTGAAAGATACTTAGGAGGTAGGCACTAGGCTGGGTGTTTTACATAATTATTTATAGTCCTGACAGCAACTTATAAAGTAGCCCATTTTTCAGATGAAAGTCAGAGATATTAAGCAACTAGCTCAGGATCACATGGCAGGGACTGCACTGTAAAATGAATCACAACTGGTCCGACTCCAAAGTTTCTCATCTCTCTACAAATAAAATATACCACTGTTCATATCTTGGTTCTCAACCAAGATGTCAATTGTGAGGAATATAGCAATTTCTTACCACTAATAATTAAAGTACTGAAGTTTAGAGAAATGATTGAGTTTTTAGAAAACATAACTTGGAGCAGATCAAGGTTATCACTCTAATAAATAATGTCATGATTGTATACTTCCATTATGATATGCTCTCTTGAGGGGGAGACAAGGAGGAGGAGGCAGAGCTCATGGACCAGAAATTATACATCACTGTAGATTTGTCTATGACAGATTACCATGCATGTGAGCTTCATCTACTGTGTGAAGATGAAAATAGCTGCTTAAGAATGGTTACTCCAGGGAAGAGGCATTCTTTTTGAGCAAAGAAAGTCTTAGCCGGGCCATCTATAAGATGTCACTGTAACACTGACAAGCTCTCCAGACAGCGGACATCGGGGCTGACCAAAAGATAATCTCCTAGGACCCTGTTCTTAGATTTTCATCTTTCCAGTCATGCTCACATACAAATTATAATCTGCTGCAAAAACTTGATCTTTCTAGATGAAGGACGATATCATATCACAGATTTCAGCTCCTTTTACACAGGCACGGGCAAGTCAGGCTTTTCCCACTTTTACAGCTTAAATTTTTCACCCAAGCATAAAATTTTACATTTGTCCTTATAAAATTTTGCTTTGCATTTCTTTGAGATTAAAATTTCATCCTTTCGAAATGGATGTAAATCAGCTCTGTTCCTCCACAAATATAATACACCTGACTTCTCTATTCCTACTCCAAATACCACTTTAAAACAATCACTGTTTTCAGAAGTTTTTGTAAGTTATTCATTCATTCAACAAATGTCACTGCATGCCACCCAAGTGCCAGGCCCTCTAGGAATTCCCGATCTAATAAGCAAACAGGTGGACATGTACTCACGGTAACACTAATAACACTAATGACAGTGTCTCCTATTTCCTGCCACCTGCTCTGGGCTGGGCACTGGTAGGCCCGAGATTAAAGAGAGGGGTAAGAAATATGCCTCCATTCAAGGGGCTCCCCATGCCTTCAGAGGGCGTAGGTACAGTCTAGTGGGAGAGGGAGGTATATTAACCAGTATGTGCATAAGAATAAACAGGTGCCCTGCTAGCAATAATAATAGTGTATTTAGTAGGAGGACAAAAGATGGTGAGGTTAATGAGGGATGAGAAGGAGAGCTGGAAAGGTCTTAAAGAAGCAGTGACCTTCGAACTGAATTTAAAAACGATGAGTAGGTATTCTCCCAATTGAAGACAAAGGGGAAAAAAGCGTAACTCTGGTAAAGGCAGGTATAAAACAGCTTTATGTGTTCAAGGATTGAGAGGATCCAGCAAAAGCTGAGGCTTTTAGGGCAGATGATAGAGGGCCTTCCATGCTATGTTGTCCAGGAGGCAATGGGGAGACACTGAAGGGTTCCAGGCATGGGAATTACAAGAACAAGGTTTGTCTTAGAAACAGAACTCTGGTAGCTATGACAAAGATGGATTAAAAGGGTCTGAGTTCAGAAATAAGGAGATCAATAAGATATATAGGTTTGGGCGCCTGGGTGGCTCAGTCGGTTAAGGGGCTGCCTTCAACTCGGGTCACGATCCTAGGGTCCTGGGATCGAGCCTTGTGTCGAGCTGCCTGCTCAGCAGGGAGTCTGTCTCTCCCTTTCCATCTGCCTCTTCCCCTTCCCCGCTTGTGTGTGCTCTCTCTCTCTCTTAAAAAAAGAGAACATATAGGCTTAAAAAAGGATATATAGGTTATATTTATAAGGAGCAGTGGTTGAGTAGAAGGAGAAATACTAAGCCTATGTGAAGAAATCAGGGAAGAGATAACCCAGTAGAAAAATGGACAAAACCCTGAACAGGCACTTCACAAAAGAGAAAATTAAATAGCCAATAAATATGAGAAGGTGCTCTATCTTATCAGGAATCAGAGACATGTGGGGCACCTGGGTGGCTCAGTCAGCCAAGTGTCTGCCTTCAGCTCAGGTCATGATCTCGGGGTTCTGGATTCTGATGACCACATGGCTCACAGCATGTAACAAGTACTCAATACACTTGTGGAATGAGTGAATGAAAATGATGATAAGCTCCTCACTTCTCTTACTATCATGTCTCGAGTGTTCTCTGCACTACACTCAACAGAGATCAGGAACCTTCTCCACCTACTACGTTTCCTACTGCTACTCCATCCTTTCCTCCACAGTTCTCCACAAAGTATCTTGCTTCCTCCTTTAAAGGTGGAGGCCATGGCATCTTCCTCCTCCATTTAGAGTTTGCTCTTCTATCACTCTTCTTAGATTTTCTGCTCATCTCCAAAGCTAACCATTTTATCTATCACCTTAACTATATCTCTTGCACTTGTTTCTCAGATTTGCATCCTTCATTATTCCCGATCTGTATGATCATACACGTTATCTTCCCCTTCAATCATTCATACCAGCTCAGAGGATGTGAAGGTAACATACTCACACTAGAAAATACCAGACCTAGGAAACAGACTTATGTAGAGTTCTCATTCTGTTGGTAATATACTCTTTAATATCCTGCCAGGCATGACTTTCATTGCCTCAGAAAATGCTTGGTGCTGTGACAGCAAATTAAAAGCTTCAGCTCCCCACTCCCCCCCCCACAAAAATTTTTTTAATTAAAAAATAAAAACTTCAGTCCCTATGACAGCTTAGGGCTGGGGCAGACATGCCTGACATGCTCCTCAACTGCTGGACTAGATGGGCTTGTACTAAGGTAAGGACTTCCCTCTTTAGCTGGTGATGGGCACCCTTCCTTTCTGAAGACAGTATCTTGGAAGTGGCCACCACAATAGATTCTAGGTCAGGGATGAATCAAGTCATATATTCCGATACCCGTGAATACCTCTGACAGATTTCCAATGGGGTTCTTCAAGCCAATTGCCCTTTTTGGTAATGTAGTCTTGGTTCCAAGAGCCAGCCCCTGGACAGAGCTCCCCCTTAAATTTGCCTAATGTCAAGGTCCCTAGGGCAGCTGAAGGAGGTTCTCTTGGGGACACAGGGATCAAGAGACCTAAAGCTCCAGAGAAAGCTATGCCTCTAAGCGCTCTTCTCTCTCTCTCTCTCTCTTGTACTTCCAGGCTGGGTCCCAAGCTCACCCATGAGTAATACTCCCAGAATAGAGTACCAAGTTGAGAAGGGATTTTTTTCTAAGTCAGAATCCCTTCCATCCTGATCCAATAGATCACTCTGTAGAGCTTTCTGTAGTCAGTCGAAGTGACAGAAAGAGTACAGGTTTTTGGCATCAGACAGGTCTGGCTTTGAATCTCAGCTCTGCCACTAACTAGGTGTGCATTGGTCAGATATCTTAAGTTCTCTCAGTCTCTGCTGCATTGTCTGTAAAGTGGAGATAAAAATCTACCAGAAAGGTTGATGTGTAATAAAACTTAAGTTTATTCCCCTGTTTCCCTTCTACTTCCTCTATAACAGGCTAGGAACATTGGCCCCAATACTACAATCAGCTTTGACCAAGTCCCTCCATTCTTTGCTGTGTCCCCTTCATCTTTTGCCACCCCCCTCCATCGCACACTATGTACCTGCTGGAGTGAACTCTTTTCAGTTTCCTGAATACATAAAGCTCTTTCTCCACAGTGCTGTCCAATAGAACTTTCTAAAATAATGAAAAAGTTCTATTCTTGAGCTGTTTATGTAATAGCTACTAGTCACATGTGGGTAGTCAGCACTTGAATTGCAGCGAGGGGGACTGAAAAAAAATATTTTAATCTTATTCAAGTCTAATTAAATTTAAATAGCCCCCATAGTGGTGGCTACTATAATGGACAGGTTCAGACTGTAGGTCTTGGGTTTGCCATTTCCCTGCCTGAAATGTATCTCCCCACCTTTTACCTAGCTAACTTCTACTCAGGCTTAAAATCTCAACCTGAACATCTATTCTTCCAGGATGCACATCCTGAGACTCTGGACCTAGTTTGGGTTTACCCTTTGTTACCTTCCAAGCATCCTCTGTACTTCTCTTATTATATCACTCATCACATTTTATTTTAATTACTGTCCGTCCATATTTTCCATTAGGTTGTGAACTTCTTTGGTTATCCTATCTATGGTCTACCTATCTGATCTGGATGCCTCTTAACTTCCCTTTTAGTGGACATCCACAGGAGCTCAGGATTTAGACTTTTTCCAAGTCGGGGACCATTACCTTTGAGATAACTACTGCATATTTGAATATGCTTTAGGGATTGATTAGAAGTTGCTTTATAGGGCGCCTGGGTGGCTTAGTCGTTAAGCGTCTGCCTTCGGCTCAGGTCATGATCCCAGGGTCCTGGGATTGAGCCCCGCATCGAGCCCCACATCGGGCTCCCTGCTCAGCGGGAGGCCTGCTTCTCCCTCTCCCACTCCCCCTGCTTGTGTTCCCTCTCTCGCTATCTCTCTGTCAAATAAATAAATAAAATCTTAAAAAAAAAAAAAAGTTGCTTTATACATTTCTAAGGATAAGCCCAAGTCAGAAACTAAAAAGGATAGGAACCATAAAATGACTCATTAAAAATGAAGAACTTCTGTATGCAAAATGAACAACAAAATCCCACCATCTTAATATATTAAAACAAATGATAACTAGGGAAAAAATGTACAACATATATGATAGATTAAAAAAGGATGACTAGTCTTCTCATAAAAAGAGCTCTTAAAATCAATAAGAGAAAGATGGAGAAAGGATATAAACAGGCAATTCAAAAAAGACGAACTAATGTCAAACATTTTTAAAATGTTTAACTTCATTAGTAATTAAAGAATGCAGATGAAATAAACAAAATACCATTTTTTTGCCTATTAAATTGACAAAAATTAAAATGTTTTAGAATATATTGATAAGAGTATAAAGAAATAGGTAATGTGGCAATAAGCATAAAAATTTAAATATATATATATTTTTTTACAGCGTGCGCGGTGGGGGGGTGGGGGCGCAGGGGCAGAGGAAGAGGGAGAGAGAGAATCTTAAGCAGACTCCATATCCAGCATGGAGCCCAATGTGAGACCCTGAGATCATGACCTGAGCCTTAAAATCAAGAGTTGGGCGCTTAACCGAGTCACCCAGGCGCCCCAAATATGTATATTTTTTATTCAACAATTCTCCTTTTAGGAATGTATCCTAAGAAGATAATCAGATACTTGTCAAAGGTGAATTCACAAAGATGTTCTATGACGTGTTGTTTATAATACTGAAAAGTTGGAAACACCTAATTAGATAACCAGACATTGGTTACATAAAATATGATACATCTCTGCAATGGAATACTAAGTAGCTTTTTAAGGATGGTGTTATAGATCTATATTTATTGACATGGAGCGTCATCTTTAATAAATGGAAAAGTGAAAAAACAAGCATGTTAGTATGATCCTACTTGTATAAAAATATTTGTCAGCTTATCTATCAATTCATAAAAAGGATTCTGGAAGGACATATGCCAAAATATTAATGATTCTCTCTTTCCCCACTTAAAATCATGGCAGTTAGCCAGTGGATGGTCTTCCCTAGGATTCTCTGGTGTGGGGTTTGGTGTCCCCTCAAATGGGTCACAGGGAACCTGAGAAATATCCAATACTAGGTTTCCTGGTTGATGCAGCTGTAAGGCACTGGGAGCATGGACCTTATCTATCTTATTCACTGTGGTATCCCTGGCGTCTTGAAATGCTTGGCACATAGTAGGCATTCAACAAATATGTGTTCAATTAATGAATTGTATCAGAGCACCAGTTTTACTTAATGATAAGCATATTTAAACATTGTCTTGATAAATTAAACCCAGAATGTAAAATCCACAAAAATTTAAGGTAATACAAGACTCCCAAATATGTTATATTTCCTATACACCATTACAATGCTAGGGACCAGAAGTTCATTTTCTTTTATCATTTGTGTACTTTCCCAGAAGAGTTTGAGAAGCAGTGAATAATGTCTTTGTGCAAGGTCTTTCCCATCCACTTTGGAGGCTACGAATTACAGCCTCTAACTCACAATGGGAAAATGAAGGTTCGGTGATTGCTCAAGGTCACATAGTTAAAAAGGGGGGGAATCAGGATCCAAATCTAGGCCCATTTGTCTCCAAAACTCCTCTGTGGCTTGAAAGGTACAAAGTATGACAATGAAAAGGACACTGCAGGTCTGTGACAGCTCATGTGTGTGCTTCCTAACGAGTCACCACCACTTAGCCCGGAGCTCCCATGTCTAAGAGGTGCTTTTTCTTAACCCTTGGAGAATCCAGAGGATGATTTGTCACCAGGGTTATTAGCATTTTTTCCTGGATATCGACAGCTTGTCTTTCCTCCCTCCAACCAGTGACTGATTTCTTCAAATGCTCGCCAAATACAGCCCAAGTCACCATGGTAAACGTATTGACAGAATCATATTAACAGCTACTGAGCATTTACAGGGTTGTAAGTAATGCAGGGGGAAGAAAAGATGAGAAAAAACACAGGACAATAAAACAAGTTCAATCAGCAGTGACAATTATTTATTTAGAAGCTGTTGGTTGGAACAGCTTTTTAAATATATTTTAATTGCTAATTATGGTTTCTTCAAGAGAGTGGTCTCAGAGTTGCTCCTCCTCAAAGCTAATCATTAATATTTTAGCTGCTCAGCTCAGAAACGGTGCTCGATGCAGTTGACCCACCCACAGCTGTGTCTATGCAGTTGACTAGCCTTCGGGGGTTTGCTTGGTAACAGAAATTCGACTGCATGAGTTGGTTTGCCACACCAATCCTCAAGTCGGCTAGTCCATTTACCATAAGGCAGCAGACATTTAAGTCCTTAGTTCTCAAAAGATTGAGGCTGGTTCAATAAGCAAAATTCTGCTCTAAGCCACCAAGACAATTGACAATTTTTCAAAGGAATGACCTATCTTTTCTAAGTTAATTTACACCTTTTATTGGGGAACATAAGTGCTGCCTTAGGCAAGAGAGAGAATACAGAAGAGTTTGTTTTCAGTTTCTAATTCCCTGGGTACTCCTGGGTGAACCTTATAACAAATAAGGTCAGCCCCTAGGCCCAGGGAGGTAGTGCGGGGAAGCGGGCATGAGGGCACTCTGGGGTCCCTGCATGTGAGCGTGTTTGGGCACAGCCTCGTCTCGTCTCCCGTGTTTCCAACTTTGCCGGCTTCTTAAGGAGAATCTAATCCTCACGGGAGAATTTAATCTGTTCATTTGCACGCATCTCATCAGCACCCTGCTTTGTTGAGGACTGTTTGATGTCCCAAGGAAAAGACTTCGAAGTCTTTTAAAGCCTTTTTGATGTGAACCAGAAAATCACGTTTTGTCAAGAGTGCACTCAACTTGAACCTCAAAAGGTTCAGGACTCAGAAACCACACGGTTCAAGTGGGATTTAAACTGGGCAAAATCACTTCCTTGTCTTCCCCTGCAAGTCCCTCCCCCGGCCTTTGTGCTATAACAGTTTCTGTGCACTGTTGGGCCTTTTTTTCTTTCTTTTTATTCTCTCTCTTTCAGTCACACACACACATATCTTGGCAAGAAAGTCTTAAGAAAAAGAAAACTATATCACCCCCGGAGAATTAGCTATCTCCCCACGATGAATAAAAGCGGTCTCCAGCTCCACCCTGTCTTCACAGACTCGGAATGATCATGGCGGCGACCCCAGCGGCCTGGGCCACTTTAGGTGAGGGTCAAGTGATACAAGAGCCAAGCAGCTCTGATTGCGTCTTTTTTTTTTTTTTTTTTAAGATTTTATTTATTTGAGAGAGAGAGAATGAGAGAGAGCACATGAGAGGGGGGAGGGTCAGAGGGAGAAGCAGACTCCCCGCTGAGCAGGGAACCCGATGTGGGACTCGATCCAGGGACTCGATCCAGGGACTCGATCCAGGGACTCGATCCAGGGACTCCAGGATCATGACCTGAGTCGAAGGCAGTCACTCAACCAACTGAGCCACCCAGGTGCCCCATCTGATTGCGTCCTTAATCGAGGGCTTTAACTAGGTACAAGACTAGAGCGTCCTGTGCCCCAGGCAGCTTTTGCAGAGAAAACTGGAAACTTGCCTCAGAGAGCAGCTAAGTTTGTGTGTAAAGGAAGCACATACCTTAGGACTTCACTGTTCAACTTGGAAATGAAGGGACAGGAGATGGACTGCTCTCAAAATCAGGGGAAAGAACTGAGCTGGCAGAGAATATGCTAACCCTTAACTGTCTCTTTCCAAAGGTCTCTTCTATTTTTTTCCTCTTAAGACTCTCAAACACAGTTACTCAAAGGCCAGCAAAAGTTTATAGATTGAGGAGACAGAATCTCATTTGTTAGGTCCGAAGTGTTCCTGATAGCCTAAGGAACACCAGATGCCCTGTTCCCCGTGCCTGTACCCACACCAAAGCGTCACTGACCACTAGCTCATGTCCTGCTGACCATAAGAGTCACCACTTACTGGGCGGCTACTGTGTATCAGACACCATGCTATAAATACAGTATTTCAATAAAACAAAAAGGTGAGTCAGCTCATTCCCATTTTGCAGACAAGGAAACTGAGGCTCAAAGAGTTTAAATTACCTGCCTCAAAGCAGCACATCCATTAAGAGCCCAAGCTGCAACTAAAGCCCAGTGTGTTGAACTCCACAGTACGTGGTCTTGGCTTACCACCGTGTTGTTCAGCAGGTGCTCTGTTGCAGTTTTGGGTTTTTTTTAAGCATTTAGTGTTCTACAAATTTATTTATTTAGTATTTACTGAGTACCTACTCTGGGAATTGTGGATATTTCAATAAGTATAAAGCACTATTTCTTCCATCTCTCTCATTGTGACTATTGCAATGATCTTCTTTTACTAACACCCTATTTGGACCCATTATTCACACAACAGCCATAGTCATCTTTTATTTTTATTTATTTTTTAAAGATTTTATTTATTTATTTGACAGAGAGAGACACAGCGAGAGAGGGAACACAAGCAGGGGGAGTGGGAGAGGGAGAAGCAGGTTTCCCGTGGAGCAGGGAGCCCGACGCGGGGCTCGATCCCAGGACCCTGAGATCATGACTTGAGCTGAAGGCAGACGCTTAACGACAGAGCCACCCAGGCACCCCCAGAGTCTCTTTTAAACGATAAATCGCAACATGGTATTTCTCCATTTAAAACACTCTGTGGCTTCCTGTTGCATAGATAATAAAATCCAAAGTCTCTATGATCTAAAAGATTCATGGAGATCAGGCTGCTCTTTCTTTCATTTACTGCTTTATTTCCCCAAGTTCACTCCATCCCAGCCCTCAGACTCTCTGTCCCTCACATGTACCAGGACCCAAACCCTTATGTGGTTGTCACTTGCTCACCGTTCATATTTCAGTTCAAACATCACCTCCAGGGGCAGACCAGGCATAGTGGACACGGCAGATTATTTTTTATGACAAATAAATAATCACGCCATAATCAATCATAACACTTATTTTCTTGATTGATTCTTCAGTTTTAACATAAGTAATTAACAATTTAAAAATAATGTTTGATTTTTAAAGATACTCTAGTCAACTATTTACTAGATGAACTAAAATATGCACATACCAAACGAAAATGTCACACCCTACTTCATAGTTTGTTTCACTGTTTCAAAGTTTAAACATAAATAAGAACTCCAAGAGGTCAAAAAGAATGGCCGACTGAAATAACTCAATTTTTGTTTCTTTAGCTTTACAATTAATGTGCTCTCATTGTTTATTTTGAATTTACCGTTTGCATGCAGAAATGTTCAATATCACAGGAGCTGGATTCCTAAGTGAGCTCAACTGCTTCTGTGCTTTAGGCACTTGCTTGCAAAGTGAACTGAGCCTGCAGGTGTCATGGGTCCGCAGTATAACTAAAAGTTCTCCCAATTCCTCCTTATAGAATACAATGTTTATTAAATCATAGAATTTAAAACATGCTAATTTAAAAGTTACACATATATTAGTAAAACTCAAGAGTAACAACAGCAATTTTATTAGAATTTAGACCAACAAAAGATATTTTCGGGGAGAAATATTTTAACTGATGTTGTTTAAAATTGCCAGCACATGATGACATTAAAAAGCAGACCAACTTTTAGCTGACTGTTGTTTTAACATTCCTCTACAGACGAACATAGCACTTTACTCCCCTCACCAATTGACAAGATACTGTGTCACAATAAAGAAGTTGTTAAGTGCTGTCATACAGGGAAACACAGGTATAGTGAGAACAGAAACAAGGGGAAAGGAGTAAGGGAAGAACAATGGACGTATAACATCCCAGAAGCCAAGGGAGTGGGAATTCCGAGAAGGATGAAGTCAGTGGTTAGTTGTATCCAATACTATAAAGGATCCCTCCTCTGAATTGGGTGCCAGGGCCAACTGGGAGTAAGGCCTAGAGATCTCCCTTTACTACGTGGAAGGGTAAAACCAAGTCTGCCTTCCTCTGGCTGGCATGTAAGTTAGTTCAAAGGGAAAATTCTTATCATTGGTCTTAACCATTTCTTAGTATCAGAGGCAGAAATATAGAAGAGCACATACCCTATTAAGCCAATGGCAGGTCTGCGTTCTCTAGACCCTAATCCTGCAAAGAACTCAGCCAATGGCCACCACTAGCCCTGACCAGTGCATGAGAAGGGAAGAGAGACCACTTAGAGGATGGTTTAGGGATAGTCTTCTGTTCTGTTCCTACTGGGTCATAGTGCCAAATCTCATATAAATGACCACAAACAGAACTGCTTAAGTGGAATACAACTTAGTCCTCACGTCTGCTCTCTGTTTACCCCATCTCGCTCACTTGAAGAAAGTAGCAAGCATTTGACCACCTTTAAGTCTCTTCATTTTTAAACTCCCTTCACTAGGTAGCTCCTGCACCAGTCTGTACTTTTTGGGTGGGGAAGCGGAAATAACCATCAGTTATTTTAACCTTTTTATAAACTAATTCAGAAAAGAAAATTAATTTTGTAAATAACAACAACAAAAAATCAGACACTTTCTTGCAGCAATTGTGACTATCCACCCCATTCCACTTGGCATTTGGAAGAAATGGAACCAATCAGTAATGAGTTCCAGAACTAGAGAAATCATCCAGCTTTATCAAATCACCTCTCTAAGATTCAATTCTTAAATGCTAGGTCATGGGCCTTTCCCATAATATAGTCTTCCAAATTGTCTTTTTTTTTTTTTTTTTTTTTAAGTGGCTCCCAATGCAGGGCTTGAACTCACAACCCTGAGATCAAGACCTGAGCTGAGATGAAGAGCTGGACATTTAACTGGCTGAGCCATCCAGGCGCCCCCAAACTGTCTTTCTATAATAAACTTTTTAGAAATTTTTATATTTACAGAAAAATTGCAAAGATAGTACAGACAGTTCCCATATTCCTCACACCCAGTTTCCCCTATTATTAACATCTTATTTTTAGTATGGTACATTTGTTATAACTAATGAGCCAATGTTGATACACTGTTACTAACTCAAGTTCATACTTCAGATTTCTTTAGTTTTTACCTAATGTCCTTTTTCTATACTAGCACCTCCAAACTATGTTTTAAATCATAAACTAGATTTTTAAATTATAAAAATAGTATGTATACATGTTACCCATTCAAATATTGCAGAAGAGCATAAAATAAAAAGTACTACTTCTACTTTCCTTCCCAGTCATACTCCCCAAATAAAACTACCGTTAACAACCTCCTTTGTCCCCTTCCAAAAGTTTTATATGCATATAAAGATATATATGTATATATCTTCTTTTCTATACAAAGGGGTCATATACTTCTCTGTACCTTGTTTTACATATAAGCACCTACGGCCCTAACTTACTTTTTTATTTTTATTTTTTAAAGATTATTTATTTATTTATTTGACAGAGAGAGATACAGCAAGAGAGGGAACACAAGCAGGGGGAGTGGGAGAGGGAGAAGCAGGCTTCCCGCAGAGCAGGGAGCCCGATGTGGGGCTCGATGCAGGGCTCGATCCCAGGACCCTGGGATCATGACCTGAGCTGAAGGCAGATGCTTAACGACTGAGCCACCCAGGTGCCCCTTAACTTACTTTTTAAAATCCACTACCTAGTATTCTATTATATAGATGTATCATAATTTACCAATTCCCTATCAATGTACATTTAGGTTGCTTCTAGTTTTTCAAATTACAAACAATATTATAAAGTACATATATCTTTATGTACTTGACTAAATATATGTAGGGTAGATTCCTACAGTTGAACTATCAAAGGATATTTGCATTTAAAATTTTCATAGATATTGCCAAATTGCCCTCCAAAGAGATTATAGCACTTTACAGTCCCACCAGCTATGTACAAGGCCCTGTGTCCCTACACCTTCATCAATAATGGGTATGTTATGAAACAAATTGTTCATAATTCCCTGAAATGTTTCAAATGTTCCATCATCCTCCCACCTCCATCTTCCAAGTATTCTTTCCTTCTTTTTAGCTTTCTGGTCACTTTTGGTTTTCTTCCTGCCCTCTCTGAGAAGATTGTCCTGTACTTTTTAAAAGATTCTTACTACTGAAGTATCTAGTTGACATACAATAGTTTCATTATGTACAGCAGAGTGATTTGACAATTCTCTACATGACACAAGGTTCACTATGATAAATGCAGTCATAATCTGTTACCATATAACCTTATTACAATATTACTATGTTTCCTATGTTTTACTTTTCACCTCCCTGACTTATTTATTTTCTAACTAGAAGTCTGTACCTCTTAGCCCCCCCTTCACCTGTCTCACTGTACTTTTTTCTACACTTACACTCTTGATTTCCTTTCCTCACTTCTCCAGCAACCTTGTTTTTCCTGCTCACAAATTTCCCTTATAGTTTTCCTGCAGCTCCACATGATTCGACAAAAAACACTCTTCCCCACCCTGCTCTCCCAACCTGCTGGCCCTTCTGAACCAAGAGAGAATGTTAATAGGGAAACCTGAAGATCTTTAATCTGGGCCAAAATATCAGAAGGAATAAATTCATCTTGGTGTAACTCTAAAGAAAAAGAACACTGAGAAGAATTCTGCATTGTTTCCTTTGTTAGAGTTGAATCTGTTATTTCTTCTCCTACATTCCACACCTGGATTTCCTCTCTCTGAATCAATAGTTCATAATTTTTATTCATTGCTTCTTTTTTTGTTGTTGCTAGAATTGGAGAGGAGGCAAAAGGGTGGAAGGAAAAAAAGGAAAAATCCCAAAGTGGCTGATTGAAGAAGAAGAACAAATGGGCAGGAAGGGTAGAGGTAAGGAGGCAAAGCACAGCTCAAAAAAAAAAAAAAAAAAAAAAAAAAAAAAAGCCAACTTCTTAAGTCCTCAAAGAAAAGTTCTTTGCTTTGGCTCCATCACCACCCCCTTCATTCCTGAGCTCTAAAAACAGGATCCTAGTGCAGGAATGGGTTTGAGGGTGGGGAACAGTGGAAGAGGGAGTGAAAGGATCCTACTCCTCAAACTGCAACCCCCCTCCTCATCCCCAACTTCTTATCCAGCAAAGCTCTATCCACCACCAAGAATCAGCTTAATAGAATAAACCACTTAGGGCTGAGGCTCAGAGAAAGTCAAAGACCCTACAATCTCCTTGCCTATTAAGCTTCTTAGAAGTTAGAATGCTGCTAAAGAAAGTGATATTATGGCCAAGCTACTTAGAAAGAACACAAGGATGCTAAGTTGGGAAGAGGGAGGCCAGTTTGGGGGTTTATGAGCATCTTTCGTTAATGAAAGATGATGGGGTAGGGGGTGGATACTGGAGAGGGAGCAAAAGTAGCCAGTGTGAGAACGGGTGCTCTTGTAGTTCTTCAGGTTGAGACTGAGGAGATGGGTACTTACAGAATGTACAAATGGGATGAGAATCTGGATAAAGAAGTAATTGTTTTTTTAGGATAAAGGGGAAAACATAGCTTCACATAAGCTCCATGTAAGTAATCAGAGGGCAAGCAAAAGAAAGCAACCTGCAACAGTTCCTTCCTAGGTCAGATTTCCCAGTGATTTCAGGCATTCTGCCACTTCTTATCTTCTCCCCAGTATAGCTGGCAGAGTCCACAAGCTTGCTCTCCGAAAGGCTGGCAAGGAAGAGGCCAAGGACAAGACTAACCAAACCCTTTGTTCCCAAATAAAGTCCTGATGGCTCCCTGTCCTTCCCCAGGTAGGAGTTTAGCGTGGAATTCCGGTTATTTCCACCCTATGCCAGCTAGGGTAGTTAAAAGGGGGGGATCATCAGGTGAGCTGTAGTCTCCTTGCTCCAGCCCCCATTTTACTGGATCCAAGAAGGGAAAGACAACACTGTAGGTACCAGCTCCTTAAGGTCAATTGGGAATTTTTTTTCAGCTATAGAAAGAACCGTCAAACTGCACAAACCCATAAGAGATCAGGGCTCACCAGTCACTGCCCCAGTAATGTAATCAAGAATAGAAGCTGGGATTAACTAGAATTTAAATAAAAATTTGGAGGAAAAAAAAGAAAAAGAATAGAGGCTGGTGGGGGAAGAGCCTGGTTCAAGGGACTTCAAAACTGTGCCAGAGCCCTTGTGATAGTGACTATTAAATCTAACGTGTAGGGCGCCTGGGTGGTTCAGTTGGTTAAGCGACTGCCTTCGGCTCAGGTCATGATCCTGGAGTCCCGGGATCGAGTCCCGCATCTGGCTCCCTGCTCAGCAGGGGGTCTGCTTCTCCCTCTGCCCTGTTCCCTCTCATGCTCTCTGTCTCTCATTCTCTCTCTCTCAAATAAATAAATGAAATCTTTAAAAAAAAAAAAAAATCTAACGTGTATTAAAGGCCTACTTTGTGCCCGGAACTGTTCTTGGGACTTTATTTGCATCTTATATAACTCATTTAATCCTAACAACCCCAGGAGACTGGTGTTAGTGCTAGTCCCACTCTACCCTGAGGAAACTGAGGCACAGAAAGGCTAGACGCATCTGTCCTGTCTCAGAGCTAGTTCTCCTTGAGCTGCTTGATCTGTGGCGTGCAGAGCACCCACAAACAGCAGGCTCTGCCCCACAAACAGCATGAGGAATTAGCAGATGCTAAACCATCTGCCCCCTCTCCTATCAAGGGGTATATGTGACAAACTGGTTTTTGTTTTGTTTTGTTTGAGATCATAACTAGTAAGTTCCAGACAACACATTAGGGACTGAGAACAGAGATAAGACACAGTCCCTGCCTCAAGGAACTCCCAGCGCAGGTAGGGCGACAGAGGCCTGTGAGTGGGCCAAAAGAGACCTCGCCTTAGGGCTGCCTCACTACAAAGGACTCCCACAATTTCTTCCAGTGGGCACACAGCCTGGCATACAGACATGAGGTGCCGAGAAGTGTCTGGGGCACCACGAACAGATACAAGTCTTATTCTTATTACCTCACGAATCTGACCCATACACTTCCCTCTCCTGGGGTTTTCCTCCTTCCCATTGGCTCTGCAGCCAGACTGCCTGCGTCTGAATCTCATCTCTGCTATCTCTTGCTTTTGTGACAGTGGGTATAGTCCTTAAATGCTCTGGGCCTCAGTTTCCTCACCTGTAAAATGGACATGATAACAATATCAATCTCAAAGGGATTTTATGAGGACTAAACACACAATTACTTGTAAAGCACTCAGAACAGTGTCTGACTCGTGGAAAAGCACTCGAAAGGTGTTAGCTCTTCTTATTAGAAGTAGTGCTATGTGCCTGTCTTTGCCCGCAGTCATTTTTCTTGCAATAAAAAGACTGAATTTAAATGCGTCTGGGTATGGTTAGTTTAAGGAGGATAGGAAGTCTCGGGGACTAAATAGGAGGAGAACAGTTCCCCTGGGAAGTTGGAGGAATAACCCTGGAACTTGTTAATTAAGATCTTGTTAATGAATCTGCTTGTTAATGGTCTATTAAATAATCACACAATGAAGTTTACCGCACAAGGAAAGCCTTTTTCAAATGCTTGCTCTTTCCAATCCTCCTGGCTCAGCTCCGACTTCTAAAGATCTCGCCTGCGGGGCAAGTCCCTCCAAATCCTTCCAAATCTGATGGCCCTCTTCATCTTGTCATACTCGCCTGGAGAGCATGGCTATTCTTGCAGCCTAGGCAAGGTCTCCAGGGCAGAAAGCCCTCTTCACCTCAATTCTGTCTATCATTCCTTAGGCCAAGGCATTCTGCCTCTAAGTCAAAATATTTCCCTCCCCAAAGTAGGAATAGAGTCACAGGCCCTGTGAACTGAAAAAGAAAGGCGCTCTGAACTGTGCTGAGAAGAAAGGCAGAGGGTGAATTCATTTCAGTGGGAATCCGGCAAAATAATATTTCGGCTCAGATGTCACAGAGCTGTACAGAAAGTGGCCTGCCAACCTACATCCACAAAGAGTCTACAAAACTTTTGTCCCAAACCACCTAGGAAAATAATGTTTCAGCCGGTGGCGGGGAACGTAGCCTCTCTTCTGGAGTCCGGCTGCAAGGCTGGAACTGCAGGTAGGAGGGCTCCCTCTAGGTTGAACACTCAGGTATTTCATAAACCGCTTTGCTCCCCCAAGACCATGCTGCTCCTTAGACAGATGCTCTTGGAAGGGGATGAATACATTGTATGGGGTATGCATACGTGTGACTTGTGGTCTGTGGGCTTGTGTGCCATTTATACAGTAACTTTTGGATGACAAAACACATCTGTGTTATCTTTCCTGATTCAACAACCCTGTAAAGTAGGGCGAGGATTGTTTGCCACCTTTCATTTTATATATGAGGCGCTGGGGCTCAGAGAGAAGGGGACGGGCCCAAAGGTACACAGCTCGTAAATGAGAAGCTGGAGCTTCTGGCTCTGTGCTCTTGGCCTGTCGCTGAGCTGTTTCCAAAGCCTCTATTTCTAGTCATCACTTCCCACTTGTCAATGTGCCAGGGCGTGCCCAGCCCTGCGGTGGATCCTGTGTGGTCCTTCAGACTATGTCGGAGAGGGTAGAGCCAGCTGGCAACACTCAGCATAACTCGGTCGAGGAAACAGTGACCCTGCGTTCACTTACTCTCACAACAAATATTTATTGAGCCAGGTGCTACAGGAGGAGAAACACTGGGTAGAGTCACATAAGGGGCAAGTAGGCAAATAATTACAATACAATGTGATGAGTGTTTTAAAAGGGGAGAGTGTGTCGGGAAAAGGACACCACCCCCAAGTCCATGAGCAACACTGATGAGAGTATCCGCCAGTGTGCAGGTGCCTGAACCATCTGAACCTCGAACCAAGCCCCCACTCGCAGTTCATTTAACCTTCTATCCACTGGTAGCTGTCCCCAGAAGGGTTAAAGCTTGAAGCAGAGAGCCAGTCTGCAGGTGTTGGTGACTAATTCAGCCTCTGAGAGATTCCTCTAACCCTCCAACCCTCCACTAACCCTTATTTCTTTACAAATGAGCATTTTAGCATAAGAAGAAAGCTTAAGGGCTGGGGAAGAGGAGAGAGGAGACTGGCAAAACCCCTCTCTAGCCCCAACTCGGCAGTATAACAGAAGTGAGCAGCCAAGCTGGCTGGAGCCCAGGAAGCAGCAAAGCGCTCATTGGCTCCCTCACATCTGGCTAAGCACCGTGAGCCCCTCCACTGGGCCACCTTAGAACTACAATATTGTACCAAGACAGGGGCGGTCTGAGCATGTACGATCAGCCGGTCAGCAATAAGGGAGGAAAAGGGAAACAACCCGAGGAGGAACAAAGGCCAAGGGGGCAACTAGAGGCAGCTGGGCAGATCCTACGCCTAACAGGAGACCGGAGAAGAAAGATACCGTCTTAAGTGGATCCAGTATCTTCACTCTTACCATTCCGGGCTTCTGGCTGGGATCCCAGCTTCTTCCTCTCTACTTGCCCATACTGGTTGCCCTTCCTCCAAAGCTGTACTCCTTGGTGAAAACTTCCCTCTGAGACTCTTACCTTTGGTGAGTGACACACACACTTTAAGGAGTCTAAGAATCACCTGCTTGCTAAATATACAGATTTCCAGGTCACATTCCATGTGATTCTGATTAGGAGGTCTGGAGTGGGCCCTGGGAATCTGCATTACAGGTACTACTTCCCCCACCCCACCCCCAAACCACCCTTTCCTCTATTACCACCACAAGTGGGAGGGAAGCTGGTGGTCCTTAGATCACAGTTTAAGAAACCCAGTCTTAGGAATGACTCCTCCTGAGATCCCAGAGAGCCCCTGTTGTCTGTTATTTTATATTATCTTTTTTTTTTTCATATATACATCCTAACCACTCACCTTAACCATAGGCCCTCAAGAAGAGGAAGTATCATCTACTTTTTTGACTCCTCTGCAAACAGCCCTAAGCACTGCGCTCTACAGGAAATGCTGTGGATGTTGAGTGATGACCACGATAAGAGGCCAGGGGAAGGAAAACCACAACCGGGATGGCAGAGCACCGAGGCCCTGGCTGGAGGGAGCTGTTTTTAGTATGCCTATGTGTGCCAGGCTGGAACAACGGTTTGCCTTGCCTTCTTTTTTTCCTTTCTCAATAGTCTTGGCACTAAACGCCTAACCTCCCTCATGAAAGTCACGCCTGAGCAAAGCACCTCCCATAGGAAACTTTGCCAAGAAATCCTGCCAAGAATCCTGGGTACTGTGTGGCTTAGTTTAACGGTCAGGGAGTACTTTAGATCTTGGGACCTATCAGATCTCTGTGCAGGCAAAGTATACAGCGGAGCATGAACTTGAGTAAAAAGACCAGGGCCCTTAATCTATCCCCTCAAACATCATCAGGGTAATGGTCTTCCATATTCAACAAATATTTCCTGAGTACTTTGTACCAAGCATGGTTCTGGGTGCTCATGGGTCTAAAGATATCATATGTCATTAGAAAGTATTTTATAGTGGCTTATCTTTAGAGAGTTACTTTTGTTTTGTTTTTGTTTTTGTTTTGCACAGCGAAGGAAACCAACAAAATGGGAACCTACTGAATGGGACTTCTCCCATATGCAAGTGATATATCTGATAAGGGGTTAATATGCAAAATATATAAAGAATTTATACAACTCAATACAAAAACCACAAATAATCCAATTAAAAATGGGCAGAGGACCTGAACAGACATTTCCAAAGAGGACATACAGAGGGCCAACAGACACATGATAAGACGCTCAACACCACTCATCATCAGGGAAATGCAAATCAAAACCACAGTGAGATATTACCTTACACCTGTCAAATGGCTAGAATCAAAAACACAAAAAATAACAAGTATTGGCGAGGATGTGGAGGAAAAGTGCACTGTTGGAGGGAATATGACTTGGTGCAGCCACTGTGGAAAACAGGATGGAGCAGTCTCAAAAAATTAAAACTAGAATTACCATATGATCCAGGAATTCCTCTAGTGGGTATTCACCCAAAGAAAATGAAAACACGAATTCAAGAAGACATATGCACCCCTATGTTTATTGCAGCATTATTTACAAGAGCCAAGATATGGAAGCAACCCCATTCAAGTAGATGAATGGACAAAGAAGATGTGGTTATATATATATATATACAATGGAATATAACTCAGTCATAATAAAGAATGAGATCTTGCCATTTGCAACATGGAGGGACCTAGAGGGTATAATGTTAAGTCAGTGAGAGAAAGACAGATGCTCTACAATTTCACTCGTATGTGGAGTTTAAGAAACAAAACAAACAAAGAAAAAAAGAGACCAAAAAACAGACTCTTAAATACAGAGAATAAACTGGTGGTTACCAGAGGGGAGGGGAGTGGGGGATGGGCAAAATAGGTGAAGGGGATAAAGAGGACACTTATTTTGATGAGCACTGAGTAACGTACAGAATTGTTGGATCATTATATTATATGCCTTAAACTAATGTTTCTACTACTGTATGTTAGTTATCTCCTATATCTACTATTGTATGTTGGTTATACTTCAACAAAACAAACAGACAAAACAAAAGAAAGTTACTTTTAAAACAAGACCCTACATGATGCTGGGCTTCAGAAGCATATAAGCACCAAACGAATGTTCTCACAAACACCTGGCTATAGGATGAAGTACTATAGAGATCCAGGGTCATGTCTCAGGTCCTGGCAGACAGAAATTCTATTTTTACTCTATCATGAGCAATCCTTGGCAGCTCTGTGGAGTTCTTTCTTCCACTCTCAGATGCTATACTTTGTCCAGTAAGGCAAACTGCCACACCTAGCCCCTTTGAATACAGTAATTCCTTCTTGATTTCCAGATACCAGCTTAAAGGTCACTAGCTCCAGAAAGTTATCCACACTCATTGACAAGATTAGGTGCTCCAGCTTCTAATCCCATGGCATTTTATACTTCCCCTATTGTAACACTTTTCACAACATCCTGCAATTGCTCGCTAAACTTTAAGCTCTAGTAAGGCAGGGACTATATATAATCTGCCTTGCTCATCATTGTATCCCCAGCACTTAGCATAGTGCCTGGAACAATGCGGGTACTTAGTAAATACTTACTGAATAATTAAATGAATTAATGAGTGCATGATACTAGCAAGATGGCAAGTGAATCATGCCTCATGTACTCTGCCAGTTTTATCCATAATACACCAATAAACACCTAAAATAAGCAGCAGTGTTCCTTCTCGGTGCCAGTACCATAAGGAGGCAGAACTGAGGCTCATAGGATCACCCCAATACAGACTCCAGGAGGCACTGCCCATGACCAAAGATGGAAATAATGCTCCAGAGTCAATATAATGTCACCAAGAGCCTGAGAGGTAAATCAGCCGTAAGCCACAATGCCAGCCCTCTCACAGACTTGATGGTAAGATCTCTCAAGTCATTCAACTTCTCCTAGACCCAGCTTTCTCGTGAAGAGGGTATTAGGCCCTTCAGCAGCAGGTACTCTCTTTGAATAAAGAACAAATGATAGTAAGTAGCTCCTCACACCACGATGGGAAGCTGTAAGAAGAGGGCAGCGTTGGCAATGAGGCATCTCTGCAGTTAGGAAAGGGTTAAGCCCAAATGTCTGTCTGGGATCTCTTACCAGTAAATCAGCCTTGACTGCTGCTCAGGCTGAATGAAGCCCCACCAGGTTGGCCTGTCAGGAAGGAAGCCCATGCGTCCAGACTTTTGTTGTTCTAAGGATTTTTTTTTTTTTTTTTTTTTTTTAATTTTACTGCTCAGGAAGGAAGCCAAAGCCTAGGCCCTAACTGCAGTCCTGCTGATTCCTTACCCTAGCACGCGCTACTGCCTTCACCTCTCCATCCACCTCTTGGGTCCAACTCTTCTCTTTCCTGGAATTCCTTCCTTCCATTGACTTTGGCATTTGGGCCTAAATCTCAGACTTTCCCCCTTCTTTAGCAACTCAAAATTAAAAATGGTGAGCATTTCCCTTCCTACCTCCTGTACACCTTTGTGTCCCTATGTGGAAAGGACTGGGGATAGGGAGAGAGGAGAAGTGGGTGCTCTTTACCACCAACACTGACCTTAACCCCTTCTCTGCAACAGAGCCATGAAGGAACTGATAAGGATTGAGGAGTCGGCCTCAATTGGCCGCCAATGGCTATTTCTGCTACATACATATGTGAACAGGAGACTTTTCAAATCCGAGCCACTATATTTAAATAATAGACTCAAATCCAAGGTCCTCAGGCAGAAGGTCAGTCTTGCCCACTCCCATCCCCCTACTTCCCACCTCTCCCACTGATGTGTAGAATCATTCTCTGATATTTCCAAGCCCCATGGGACTTTTTTTCTACAAAGAAGAAAACACTGAGTTTATTTGTGCACTCAGGGTAATGGACAGCCCTCTTTTACTCCTAGGAAAATGCACACAGACACCATGGAAGAGGCCTATCCCCGCCCAATCCTGCCCTCCGCTTCCCTTGCTAATCCCTCCCCAGCAGCTCCCCCAGCTCAGTCCTGCTGCTGTATTTCTCTCCTGACCTACAAGGCCCCTTCAAGCCCCATCCTAAGCCTCCCCCAAGCAGAGACAATCCATCATGCTGTGGGACTGTGACACACACAGATGGGGGAAGGTTCACAGATTTCTCTCACACAGGCAAGAGGGTAAAAGTGCCCGTGTAACTTAAAATCTAGGGACATACTAGAAACTCTGGGACTTTGAATTCTAATACCAAATACCATTGCAGAAAATCTGATTACATATAGCTCAAATCTCTACCACAAACAATTCTAATGGTCCATTTATTTCAAGTGATATCTGATAATACAAAGTTCCAGAATAAGAAAATATAATGAGATCTGGATTCTCTGACCTGGGCCACTGCCTAGATACCTAACTAACCCTGGTCAGGTCCCTTCCTGACTCAGACTCGGTTTCTTTAATTCTAATATTGCCTTGCTTCTAAATAAAACGGAGGGAGAAAGAGGTCAGAGGGCCACCAGGGCTAATCCTGGTGGATGGGTAATAATGAAGGGAGGTGAAGCAGCTGGCTATCACAGAAAAGGGCTCTGAGACTTTATCTCTCCCTTTTTCCACGTTGCCATAAGGCATGAGTGTGTGAAAGGATCCTACATACATGCTAGTTGTTAATGACCCTGTGTTTGGCTACATCAATGCTTCTAACAATGAAGATTATACCACCAGATTATCCTTGAAATAAGTCATTACGTATTGAATGCTTAGTATGTATGAGGAACTGTTCTGAGCATTATCTGTGTACTTAATCTCATTCAGTCCTTCACAACAGCCCTTTAAGGTTGTATAATGCCCATTTTACAGGTGAGAATACCGAGACCCAGAGAGGTCAAGTAATTTGCCTAGGGTCACAGAGTAAGTAAGCTAAAGGGTCAGGATTTTACTCCAGAGGCTGAACTCTTAACTACTACGTTATATTGTCTTCCCACCTTTGATCTGAAACATCTTCAAGTTGAGGCTCAAAGGCGTAAATGCAACATTTATTCCTCTCACAGGCATTTATTCTGCTAGGCCACAATGACTTGGTATAAATCACACCAACCCAAAACGCAAGGCCAAATGAGAGCACTATAGGATTAGCTGGCACCTAAATGGGAATCATATACCTGAAAATAAAGCAAAGGTCTCTCCAGGGCTAGCCCTTGCCCCCTCCCTACAGCTTTCTCACAGATGGATGCAAAGCCATAAGTCTCAGCCTGCAAATGAATTTCAGTGGAAAAAGACAACCCTCATCTGGTGAGTCACACTCAGGCTTACTGGGCTTGATTTCTCATGAGACTGTACCAAAAGGTTCGTTCTTCACACATATAGCTCTAGACTTTCCTAAAGCTCCATGCCTGCTGAACAGAATGTACTGGATGCAGCACCATCTCTTCCCCCAAAAACACAACTTTCATTTCCTCTAGGTCATCTTCAATCAGAACACATTCCACAGAGAAAATTGACGGTCAAATGTCTGAATTGCCAGATGGTTATATGTGTCTACAAAACCCCCACATCACTTGTCTGATTCCAGCTTCAACCAAGACCTGGGTAGGAACTTGTTTTTTTAAAATACACATCAAAAGCAGGTCAGCATTTGTGGACTCCATGATAGGGAATGTAATGCTGTGAGAAAACATTTGGGAAGGGGATAGCCTCTGATCTTAGGTTTCTAGAGTGTTAGGTGAGAAAAGCAAATTTTAAATTATTTTTTAAGCTAGGAAAGATTCTTTTGGTACCCCCAAATAATCAAGACAATAAGTCTATATTTGAGAAAGGCAATTTCACATATCTCTTGAAAAACTCCCTCCCTACTTTTGTCATTATTAAATCTCAAGGCATAAATAAATTCTTCTTTTCTTTCCTCCGACCTCTACACCTTTGGGATAGCATAGTCTAATAGATATTATCCAGCGCAATGCTGAAGAGTGGCAAACTGCTGAAAACTTGGAGGAAAAATTAGATTATAATCACCACCATTAATTTATTTAATACTCAACTAATACTTACTGAACCCTTCGATGTGATTGGCACCAATGCCCCGGAAATTTTTTTTAGCACTAAAACTAAACTGTGGTTAAGATTATAGAAAAACCTAATCCATTGGGTAAAAATGGAAGGGAATGAATTCCTCCTGTTTACTTAGCATCTACCAGGTTTGCTGATTCATACCACAGCCTATCTTTTCTCCAGCCCTAAACCCATAGTCCCAAATCAGGATCTTTTCCTGGAAAGGGCCTAAGAGAGAAACTAAGTAGGTGAAAGTTCTTTTGCAGAAAATTCTCCTCCTTGCCCAAAGAAAGAGATATTTACAAATTCCCACCCACAGCACACACTTGTAGGTTCTGTTCAGCCACAAACGCCACAATTTAAATGGTATTTTTTTTTAAAACGTGAAGGCATTTTAGCTGCTCTACAGCAATAAGTTATCCTCAAGTCTGCAGTTCATCTGTTTTGGGGGAGAAATGGCACTGGGAAATGCTGTTAAACTGCTGGAAGAGAATATTCAAATCCAAAGATTACTGTAATTTTGGTGTTACAATTGTGTGGATTTTACACTTAAAATGTATCATCACTCCAAATCCCAAGTATTTATAAAGAGTACATTCCAACATGTATGCTGATATTTATTGACCAGATGGATGTGGTTAATAAGACTTAAAAATATGAAAAACCATTATGAAAATATAACTATACTAAAAGTATTGTCACTCCAAATGCCGAGTATTTACAAAGAATACATTTCAGTGTGTGCTAATATTTATTAACCAGATGGATGTAGTTAACAAGGGTTAAAAATAAGAAAAACTAATATAAAAATATAATTCTATTTTTTCAGTTTCCTCTTCTGCCTAATGAGGAAAGGGGATGGGGAGGGAGAGCAACTTTTGTTATTAGGATACAATGTGTGTTTTTTGTTTTCAAACAAAAAGGGGCCACCAAATCATCAACCTGGGGCCGCTGACCGGAAGGCAGCCCCGGAAAACTTCCCGTGGGAAGAGTTCCAGAAATTGCCCGGACTTTAACAAGCCCCGCTGTGCTGGCTGAGAGCCTCAGAGCGTCAGAGGCGACCGAGACTCGCCTCGCCCGAATACCAGCCGTCCTGCGGATTCACGAACCCCAGGGCTTGGGAAACATCTCCCGCAACGTTTTACAAATTTGAAAAGCAAGACGGGGAAAACACTTCGACTCTACAGGAGAAACCTCAAAGTCGTCGGGTGCCGGGGGAAATGCTAGCTCCAGAAGCGCGTGGACACATGTCCGTCCTCCTCGACGCGCCCCCGCGCCCCCCCACGCCCCCTCCCACTCCCGCCCCCCACGCCCCCTCCCCGCGCGCTGGCCGCCCCACGCCCGCGCGGGGTCCCCTCGCCTCCTCACACCGCCACCCGCCCACCCGCACTTCCCGCCCTATCCCCCATCACGCCGACCCCCCGTGGGCGTGCCCCCCTCCCGGGTCACACTCGCTCCCTGTCCCCTCACCCCGTCCCCACACTCCCTCTGCGGCTCAGACGACAGGACAGGAAACCGACCGAGGACTCGGTTCCTAGTGCGACCTGGGGGCGCGGGGAGGGGGGGGCGGGGCGGGGCGGGGGCGGGGGCCCAGGCCGGCCCGCGGGTCCCGGGCGCCGGCGGCGGCGGCGGCGCGAGGCTCGCCCGGCCCTGGGGCAGCGCCCGGAGTTCTCCCGCAGCCTCCGAGTCCGGCCGAGCGACGGCGAGGTCACCAACATTTCTGAAACCACTTGAAAGCCATCTCGGTGGCGGAGGCTGGGGGTCCTTTCCAAGTGAGCCAACGGTGCCCGCTCTGCGGTCCTTCCTCCCCCTGGCCGGGCCTCGCGCCCCTCCGCGCCCCCTCCCCCAAACGATCAATTACCAGCCACCCTTCTGCCGGGAGCGGCGAGGGGCTGGCTGGCGGCCGCGAGGAAGCGGCAGCCCGGATCGCTTCTGCATGACAATTGATGGGAGGGAGGGCGCGAGGCGAGGAGGGAGGACGGCTGCGGTGTCCGTTTTCTCACCATGGTGATTAGGCATTCCGGCCGCGCGAGGAGGCAGCCGCCGACCAGAACGGCGCGGCGTGGAGCGAGGACAGGGGAAGAGAGCGAGAGCGGGAGCGGGAGCGAGCCCAGCCGCCGGGCGGGCGGCGGGCGAGCGGCGCGATGAGCCAAGCCAAGCCAGGCCAGATGGCTCTGCAGCCATCAGGGACTGCTCCCGTCCAGCCCGGCCCCACTTTAGCTGTGCAAACATTTCTTTATCCCAACAAGACAATTAAACCCAGCAGCATGAAAAGGAGTCTCCATGACTGTGCTGGGAGTGAACAACCAGAAACAACCACACATCACAGGAGTTCTTGCCCTCCATCCCCAGAGGGAGGAGAAAAGGGGCTCCGGGAGAAATTGGGGAGCAGCTGAGCGACAACTGGGCTAGCTCTGGGCAGTCAGTACGGAGGGAACCATCTGACCCATCTCCTCTGGTGATCTGCTGGCCCTTTCACGGTGGTCATCTGCTCCAGCTACAATCCAGAAGTTGAGCCTGGTGACCTGACAACTGTCCCAAACATTTTCCCCAGCAAGAGCAATTCTCCTAAAAGCCCAGGTCAGGGTCTCTGGCCACTCCAGTCCCAGAGTCCTTGGGAAGTATCCCCCTTAATACCACCCCCATGATGTAGCTGGGACTCCTCATTCCAGGCTGCCCTTGGGCCTATGTGGGCTCAGCTGATCTGATTGTTAGGACACAGGGTCTTCGATGATACATGCCTTTATAAAGACACATTCTCCCCCTGAGTACAAAATACCATCTCCTACTCAGGGCTTTTGGGGCTCAAGAATGACTTTTCAAATACATCAAAGATGAGAGCAAAGCAGAACATCCAGGAACTGCTGTGAGCCACCCCGTTTCCTGCCTACCTGTGAATCTGCCTGACACAGGCAAGGGCCAAGGGAACAGAGCCACTCTAGGGTCAATGCCCAGTGCTCATCCCTGAGATGAATCAGAAGGCAGGGCCAGTCATTGCTCCAACTGGGACAGTTCTTGTTCCTCTCAGCCCTTTGGTGAACATGCATATAGCCAACTCCAATTTGGGCTGACTGAGTGGAATGACTGGCAGGCTGCCCCCCCCCCCAAAAAAACCCAAAACAAAACAAAACAAAAAAACCCAAAACCAAAAACCTGTATGACCCAGGCAGGAATCTGGGCCCAGGGATGGCCAACAGAGTACAAGGAAATACACATGATAAGAGCCAGGGTGCTAAGGGGGTAATAAATGTATAGATTCTAGCACAAGGCAGCAGACAATACTTATCTTCCCTTTTGTTGTAAAGTTTCCTTAATGAGGAAATGTTTATTTTAAAAGCCCTGGGAAACATATCTGTGGACACTTCATATGTAAGACACACGTGGACTATTCGTAATTGGTCCATAAATTTTAGCATCATTTCCCTGGACAAGAAGCCTTGGAGACTGGTTCAGGGAGTGACAATAAACAGGAGTTACCTCAGTTCCCTTCCTGGGGAATTACGCATCCTCCATGAACGGCTTCTCACAAAACACTTCTCCTTTTCTCCAGGGCAAATAAGTCAGTCCTGTCGAGTAAAGGCTTCTTTTTTTCCATAGAACCCAACACCTACCTCACGGATCACCTGTGATGCCAGGTAGGTGAACAGGCAAGAACTGGAAATCATCTACTAGGAGAGACAATACTTTACCCAAATAGCTACATTTTGGTCTACAAAAATGCATATTTAATTACAAAAGAAATCCTGCCTATCAGCACCCAGATTTAAGGAAAGAACACATGTGCATTACACCATGTCTGCAGGCCCCTCTTTCAAATGCTCTCACATGTGGACATATCTGCATATGGATGCAGTGTGCGAGCAGGGGGTGGCTGCGACAGTAAAAATTGTCAGTGTTTCCATTGTAAAACTGATTTTTCATTGACCTAAAACTCAGTCATAAAACTTCTACTCTAAGGAAAGGACACACACACACCCCCCCCTACTCAGCCCCCCACCCCCGAAAAAAAAACCCTTAAAGCTAAGTGCCTATTTAGGAGTTTTACTGTTGAATTTAATCAAACCATTTTTTTTTTTTTACATTTTACGAGAAAAATTTATTTATATGAAGAGAACTGAAAAATAAGTCAACCACATCAGAAATTAACTCTAAATTTTAAGAATAAAAAACTAGAATATACATAGTTAATTTTGGCAATCTGACCAAAAGCCACTGCATCCTATTCCTTTGCTCTTTTGAACACTTTCTATCCTCTCTCTTCTCCCCACCCCCCTCACTGCCCCATCTGCCCCTTAAGCTCTCCCTTTGGAAGCAGTCTTGTACACTGTCACTCGATTATCTGAGAAATATTACTTATTTCAAAACGGTTCTGTAGGGAGGACCTGAAAGGCATCTAGTGGGAATAATCAGGCCTTCTAACGGCCCTTAAATATGTATTTACATAAAACAGACCATAAATATTCCGACACACGTCGGCATATGACAGGAGCCAAGAAAGCTGCTGCAGACTTTGTCACAGTGCCTCTTCAACCCTTCCCCACAGAAAAATGTTTCTCCCGCCTTCCAAAAACTCAAACTCAAAAGCACAAATGCTACCCAGTACAGCCCTGGGAAGGCTGCTCTGCCACCTAAGGAAAGAAAAGGAGGAAGGAGCCCAGATCCAGGGCTATCACAGCCTAAGAGACTTCTCTTCACTTTGCACCTTTGTTTCTTGTTAAAGATTAGTCACAAATGCTACTCTAGATAATAATGTGGTTGTGCAAAACATCCTACACTCATAGACACGCCTATAGGTTTTATGTTTGGGCAAGAGAAAAAAGAGAAGACAAAGTACTCTCTAAAGAAAGAATATTTTAAGCAAATAAAAGGGTTCCAATTTCTATAACACTACAGTTTGAAATAAAGAAGTTTCCCCACTCTTCTGATCAGAATCTCATTAATTTCAAGGTCAGAACTCCATTTCACTTTGGGAGATAGACTCATTTAATTTTTCTCCACCCAGGCGTATTCCTGCGTGAGGGATCCATCTCTATGGGGGATGGCACCACCACACAATGCAAACCAAGCAAACAGAAGAGTTATGGCTTTGACACTCGGAGGGGGAATGGATAGACACATCTATGAGTTCTGACTTGACTAACAAGCTTCTTCCTGCTCTGGGGGTCTGACACAGGTTTGGGCTAAAAAGAGAGAAAAATGGAGACCAGCCGGATCTGTTGAGTGAGAAGAAAGGAATCTTGATCTCCAGATGTTACTTTGCAGCACCGTTAGGTTTGAGAGGTTTGCATCTTCAACTTGTATTTGGAGCAAAAAGGGGCAGAATCCGTCGCACTCTGACCCAGGCCAGCTTTAGCCAGAGGTCAGATTACAGCTTGCCTCCATCACCTGCACGCTGACAAATGAAAACTGCACTAAAATGAAACACAACAGATCCAACACAACGCCAGTGTCTTCAGCAGGTATACCGGGAAAGCAAGATGGTAATGCACACGTCAGCTGTCCAGAAGGGGAGACAGAGGAAGAAGAGCCCAAGCAAAGTGAGAGAACACACGGGCACTCGTGCTGGCAGCTTGTCCCTGAAGTGGGGAGGTCTCGGGCTTACAGACGCTGACATAAAAGACACACTTGCTACATATTTCAAAACCAAAGAGCGATGGATTTACAAGGCAGGTTGATTTTATGATGACTTTTATTGAAAAGGTACGCTGGGTTTAGGCAGATGCCTTTTAGCGCAGGAAAGTTAACACAGTGCCTAATTCAAGGAGACAGCCTGAGGAAGCAGTGCCGACAGGGGAGAGAGCGGCAATGTCTCTATTACTCTCCTCGGCATCATAAAGAGAAGAGAAAAAAAAAATGGTATTCGTGTTGGTGGTTATAGAGAGGACAGGAGCACAAAAAAATAGAGAAGAGGGGAAAGCAAACCTCAGATGTAGTTTTCTTAAGAAAATAAAATGAAGCAAATCTTAGAACAAAGGGTTGGGTGGAAAAACACCCTCAGTTCATAAATTCTCACCAGGCTTGAAGAAAACTGCTCTGCCTACCCATAGCCCAAAAGCGTCAGAACACAATTATTTTCTGATTCTATTAGAGGAGAAGACTGCAGGGTTCAGCACTCCTGGTCTACAAGTTCCAAATAAAGGTTTAGTTCCAACTATTAGCGAGGGTCACCAAAGCTCAACGAGGCACTGGGAGAACACGAGAAAACTGTTCCATAAGCAGAAATTAATAATTGTTGTGAACATCAAATATGGAGCAGTCACACAGGTCAACCGTGTCTAGTCCTAAAAGTGAGCCCCAGGATAAGCATCCAGCAAACCTGTTAAATCCCAAGAGAAGCCGGCTTTCTAGCCTTGCGATCGCAAGGAAAACACAGCTGTTTGAAATGCTTTATGGTGATTGACGACACCTTTGTCCTTCTCTGAAAAATAGCCTCATGTGGACAAGGGCTGAGAGTTGGGAAAATAAAATCACGTGGAGTCCACTGGATGTGATACAATGGAAAAGCTAAAAAAAAAAAAAAAATGCTCAGAGAAATATAATGAGGATAGCAAAGAGAGGAGGGATGGATGAGTTTCTTCAGGCCCCCCAAATTTCCTAGGAACCTACACTTTCTAATAAAATGACATTCACTCCAGTATATATATAGCACCCCTCTTCACTCCAGAATCCCCAGAGAATAAGCCAATCGTGCCCCAGGGAGAGGCAGCGTGGAGCCAACTTGCTTCTGGATACCTTCAGAAAAACATGTCCTCCCGGAACTGTCAATGCTCATCGACAAGAGACAAGTAAATGTTAGCACTCCGCAGCCATTGAGCGGGAAGTACCTGGCCCTCCCCATTCCTAGGAGCATGAAAACTGCCAGCGACCTGTTGAACACTACTGTGAGGCAGGGTTTGCCGGGGGTAGGGAAGGCTCACACCAAAGTACTTACATCTGTCATTCCGATCCTCTGGGCTAGAAGAGGCTTCCCGATCCGAAATGAGGCCAGAGACAGCAAAAATCTTCTTCCCAGTATCGTCAACCTTAAGTGAACCAGGGGAGCTAGATGGCAGCTGTGTCCCAAAGTCATATTCCTTGCCATCTGCATCTGAGAAGCGCAAGTGGGGAGACTCTGTGTCATGGCAGTTCTTAAGTCGCTTGGCCGGCGTGAAGGCTGACTGATAACTCTCCCGGTCCTCCGTGGAAGCGAAGGGACGGAAAGCCCCCACTCCGCTATGATTTAGCATACTGATTGGGGTGCAATCTAGATTTGGGGGAGCAAACTGAGGGTGGAGGTGTAGTAAAGAAGGGGGAAAATCACGATTGGCAAAAGTGCCTGGCACCCCACCTTGCCGATGGTACATAGAGGCAAAGGTGTAGGAACCGTTGGTGAAGGGAATATGCACGTCCTTGTCTACTGAGACAGGTACACCAAAGGGTCGTGGCTGCTGACACGGGATGGAAGCATCGCGGCTGGCCTCAGCCGTGGACGCCAGGACCATCAGTGCTGGGGATGCCAGCGGGTTGGGGAGGTAGGATGAGTTCTCCATCTTGAAGGCTGCCCGGTGTAAGTCCATCGGAGTCTCTTTCTTAGGCTCGTGTCACACAAGAAGCAGTCTTCCCTGGGAGGGAGGCCGAGCAGCACCTTGGATCAGGGCAGGGGATATTACTGGGGAATCATCGCCTTCTAAGACCTGCGGAAACAGCAAAGAGAAAAAAAGAGGGGGGAGGAAGGTCAAGGGGGGAGGAAAAAAAGGGAAACCCCAAGTGATCGAAACACCATCCTTCTGGCTTACAGATGCTCGGGCAAGAGACACCACAGGCTTTAGGAGCCAGTGGGCAGCAGCATCAGACCATTTTCATTCAGGAAAATCAATAGACAACTTACTGTGATGTACGCGTAGCTGACTTTGGTCCCTACACGTTCCGGGTGAAATGCGCCTGAGCCCAGCAAAGGAAAAAAAATCATAAAACCTCCAAATACAATATTCCCTGAGCAAATGAGCTTTGGAAGGCCAAGTCACCCAGTAGATTAGGTGGGGTCTATATTTTAAAGGGTTTCCACCTGCACACACCTCTCATGGCAGCCCTGATGTTCAAACAGAGGCAAGGTTCTACCTATATGACCCCCCACAAACACATTCTCTCTTCATCTCCCCTGACAACGCCCTGGTGCTGAAAAATTCCTAAATCAAGCACATCTAGACCATCTGTACATGCTAGTTGGTATGAATTGTACGTGTGGATAAATCACACACATTGGCACATACATCAACACACATCTTCATGTATCATCTAAGGCTATTTCCAGAAAAAAGTGCTATGTGAAGAGACAACAGCAATATTATTTTTGATGCACGCCCCTCTCTAATCATACAGGTTTCCTCTTTTCTGAGAAGGAACAAAACCTTCATCAGTAAAATGCCTGGCATCTCCGACAATATTTAACACCATAACGGGTGCCTTTGGCATATGTTCTCTAGAAGCGGCTGTCTTCCAGGGGCAGCAAAGAACGGATCGGTAATTTTAGTTACTAATGCACTCGCTCTTAAGTAGATTTGTAAACAGCCTTGAATTTGCCATTAACATTTGGAGCAAAATGTTAACAAAATTTCTGACTTATTTTGCTCTGCTTATTGGGCCCAGTCAGAGTTGATGTCTGATAAAGGCCCCTGGAACAAATTGGAGTTGGGAGAGACTTCCTTCAATTTCCCTTTTAAATTTAGGTTGTACATTTCCATAGCCGCTGATTCCATTTCAAAATTTATTCTGAGTGGGGGGTTGGGGGAGTGGGAGAAGGGCTATATATCAAAAGTCAGGATAACATAAGAGGAATACTAGAATTTATTAGCTTCAAAAATATACACTAGATAGAAACTTAATGAAACTCAAAGTGTAACCAAAAATCACCATCTGCTACAAATTATAATCTTTAAATCGAGTCATAGCTCAAATGAGATTTTGCCCCCTCCCTTAAAAAAAAAAACACCTAGATAATGGAGTATCTTTGGTATTCCCTCAAATACAGAAGCCTCAGTTAAACTGTAGATGAATCCCCTTGGCTTAATGCAGTGCAAAGAGAGTATTTCCTTCTCTCATCCTGTAGCAGACGTGTCAATGACTGTTATTAATTGGGAAGATGAGTGCACACCATCAGACTGCTTCCTCATTTGGCATCTCTCCTTATAGACATCATTGCTAAATTACCAGATTATGTATCTCACATTAACGGATTTTTCTCTCTTCCAAATTTTAAATAACTTTCCTGTCAAGTTATAGCAGTGCAGGGAATGATCTGCCAAGGACAGCCAGTTAGCCTGACAAGTCTGGTCTGGGAATCCTGTTCTTGGCTGTTTTCAAGTCAGATTAATGGTCACATAACATGGACGCTCTAAAGTGGGTCCAGGGCTGTTCCAAGGGTTCTAAGCAGCTCTTCATAACAGAAATAACTAACTACTTGTCTCTCAAGCAATATCACACGAGGCAAGCAGGAGAAAAGGACAAACATAATACACTAGGGGTGGGGGTGGGGATAAAGGGTGGAATGTTGTCCCCCCAAATAACCAATTGCCCAGAGAATTCACTTTCTATTTTTACTTCCTGGGTCACCTCATTATGTTAAATGAGTTTCATAAATTAGTAATCTGGCGACAGCACCGGACACTCCAACAGAACACGGTGAATCACTCAAACCTGGTTATTCATTTGAAACTTCATTATACTGAAAATAAATCAACAATATTTTTCCAGGCCACATCTCTTTTACTCCACTGTGTGGGCGTTGGTCTCTGTGGGGGAAGGGGGAGTGTGTTTTTTTTCTTTTTCCTTTTCTTTCTTACCTCCTCCTCACATTAACAACTTGTATAGATGAGGCTTCAGCAGACCACAGTCATTATGAAAATCTATAGTTAATACACTCCCAATGTCAAAATGTCATGGGTTTAAACACAGAACCCAAAATAAGAAAACTAACTGACCCTCTTAATTAAAAAAATATGGATTGTAAGATAATCAGCTTGATGGAGCATTTGGGTGACTGTAAAGAACCAGGCAAAGGGAAAGTAAGTAACTGTTACTTTTCTGCCTCTATGCTGATTTTTTTTAATTTAGCACTTCGTGCAAATCCAGATTAAAATAACTCCAGCTATTGATCCGAGCAGTGGAATTGACATTAATTTTAGTTCACTTCTCACTTTGCAAAGGGATCAATAGGAAGTAATAACAGCTGACATCCCCGCTGAAAGGAGGAGAAAGAAGGGCTGAAGACAGAAATCGAAAAGCAACCAAATAAATCATCAGCTACTTTTCCACGGCATCAGACAAACTCCAAACAGATTGCAAAAAGTCTTTGTTGAATTAACTAAACAAGGAGGAGGGATCAATCCACGAAGCTAAATAAATTGTCTGGCAAGCAGTGAGATTGGACGGAGGAACCAACAAATATTGAGTTTAAAATTTTTCAAATCCTTGATGTGATGGGTTTGGTTCAGGTCTGTGTGGGTGGGAGTTTGTTTGCTTGTTAAATCACACACACCCGACCCTGGTTTAAAGTGATTACAAAACGCCAGCTAACTGAATAATTAGTGAGATTACTAATTGCGTGGTTAAACATGCCAGAACCAAGACAAATGAAACGAAGAAACTGGCGTTTGGAACGTGAAAATGTCTGAAGCTGAGCTGATGCGCAGCGCTCCGCGCTCTCCGGCGCGAACTAGCCACTTTCGCATTGAAAAACCGAAAGCCAGAAAGAAAGTCTCAGAGAGTGGGCAATCTCCCACCCCGGCCTCTGACCATCCCTGTCCAGGGTCTGGGCTTCCTGACCCGCGCTGGGATCGGCGTAGAAGGAAGCGGCGCTGCTGCTACTGCAGCTGGGAGCCAAACCCACTTGCAAATGACTGCCACAAAGAAAAGCTGCAAAGCCTCTTTCCCGGAGCCCTAGCTCTGAACGCCCACCAAACTACGACTCTGCTGGCAATTAAAACGCACACACAACACTCCTCTGCTTATTACAACAGGTGACATTTTTGTGGTCTCTGAATAGTTTCCAAAAGCCAGGAATTAAAATAATAGAACAAATTAAACGATATTTTTCCTTTGCATAAATAAACTTTTAAAAAATTAACAGGCAACTTAAAAAGCAGAGAACAATGGGAAATGGGGCCAGGGTAGTGGGGGGTTGTGAAGAACTCAGGAAAGAAATTTTTTTTTTTTTTTTAAAGTTCACAGACTTCTTCGCTTGAAGAGAATTCCCGCACACCAAATGCCCAGGGGGTATTTGGAAACACCGCTCTAACAGAAATTTTACCACCATATGCAAGAGCTCAGGAAGCATAAGCTTAACACTATTCCAAAGGCTGGGGCCAACGCCTGCGATTCAGACGTGGCCGGGTATCGGTCCCAGATTTGGACCCCGACCCAGACCGGGCTTGGCCAACGGGTGCAAATCCTAAATAGCCGGGCCTGTCGAAGGGTGCAGGGCTGCGGGGCTGCCAGCTCAGCTAAGCGGGTGCAAAATTCAGCCGGTAGGAGTCTTAGCCAGGGAAAAGCAACTCTTTTAGGGAAAACGGAGGAAGAAGAGGTGAAGGCGAAACCTGCAAAAACTTGGGTCCAACGCAGGGCCGAGCCCACCGCTCCTTGGCCTGACCTCTCCCTCCAGCTCTCGGCTGCCATTGCACAAAGAATACTTTAGGTCCCAACAACCTCCGCACGAAACAAGCTGCTTGTAACTTTGGGGAACCAGGGCGCCGGCCAGGGAAGAACCGACAAGTGCAAGGAGCCCAGGTCCACAGCCGGGCAGGGCCCGCCGGACAGGGGCTGGGGGAAGGCTGCCTTCGATCAAAGTCCAAGGACCTCGTGCCCCTGAACAACCCCGCCCCGCGGGTCACCCGGGTCTCATCGCCGCGCGCCACCGCTTCGGCGGGCAGCCACCGGGCTCATGGATTCTGGCGCTCCCGTAAGTGCGGGCCGGCGCGGGGCAACCGGGCCCTCCCGGTTCCGGGACTGCGGGCCTGGGGTGAGGGAGGGAGAGTTCTGCCTTTCGCGCCGACGCCGTCCGGCCGCCGCACACGACGCAGCTCGCAGAACAGGTGTGTGTCCCCGCTCGCTGGGCGCCCGGCCCCGTCGGTCACCAGCGGGGCGGCGCCGCCCTGTCCTCGGCCTTCCCCCACCTCGCCCCGGATCGCAGCGAGCGAACTCACGCCACTTTTGCCGGCTTTCCGCGGGCCAGGAGGGATGGGAACGGAGGACTCCCGCATCTCTTCCTCGACGCTCTTTCTGCCTTCCCCCCTCGGCTCATTTTCCATTTTCCGCAAGAACCCCCGAGACCCGCAGAGGAGGAGGCCGGGCATCCCTGGCCGCTCTGCTCCCTCCAGTCTGACCCGCCGTTTCCTCACTGCCCGCCCCCTTTCCCCCCCTTTATTTTTCCCTTCTTTTCCCTTTGCCTCTCAAGCCGAGTCCGGAGCGGGGTCTGGAGGCCAGACGTGGCTGGTGGGCACCGCGGGCAGAGAGAGCCCGAGTCCTCCCTCTCTGCTGTTCCTGGGGCAGGGAGGCGGCACAGGCCACAGACCCCGGACGGCCCAGCCCGGCCACGCCAGGCAGGGATGAACCCCACACAGAGCGCCCCCGCCCCATGCACCCACCCGGTGCGACGCGCGCCCGGCTCGGGGCCCGGACCCTGGCCCTCCGCTGGAGCCACGGCCAGGGCCCAAAAAAAGCAGCGCGTTCCGAACGGGAAACGAGAGCTTTTCCTCTGCCTCCGGGCAGCCGGAGCCCCCGCTACTTCGGGGCTCCCGCGCGCCCTCGCCGGCCGGGGTCCACCTGGGCCTCGAGCTCTTGGAGGGGCTCTTGGAGCAAAGGACGGACCGGGCATCCCCTCGGATGGTCTCACCGCCGTAGGCGGCCGAGCCCGGGGGGCCACACGGAAGCTCTCCGCCCAAGTTTGTTGTGCCCTGGAAGAAAAGGCTTTCCCTTACAAAGCACAAAGGCGAAACGCCCAGGCCGAGCCCTGAAAAGCCCGGGGCTGGGGAGGGGGACCGGCCGGAGGCTCGGGACCGCGGTGGCGGGGCCCGGCTCCGGGCGGAGAAGGTCGCTCCGCAGGGGCTGACGAGCACGGCGGCGGTGGCCGCAGGACTGCGGCGACCTGCGTGCTCGCTGAAAAGTTTTGTTCTCAAGTCGGAGAAAGAGAAATTGTTACTCAGTTTAAGGCAGGTCTAAGATTAAAATAAAACTACAAAAAGAGCCACGCGCGGCTGTCTATACGGCGGTCCTCCCGCCCGGCTCCGTACAACCGCGGGGCTAGAGTCCCGACCCCGAAAATCCCGGGAGACCCCCCACGGGTCCGGCTGCTCTAAGGCCAGGCCGGTCCAGCCGGGCGGAGCAGGGAGTTTACCGGTTGCGTTTGGAACGGTCCACCTCAGTGCCAGCACCTGCCTCGTTCCTGCGCGCCGCGACTCCCCCCCACCCCACCTCCACCGCCCTCCACGCCCTTCACACCCGCCCCCGCTGGGAAAAAGTGAGCCGAGCACCCGGGGGCCCGAGGCTCCCAGCGGTGCGCGGGTACCCCACCCGGCCGGTGGTGTGCTGTGTGGGGGCGGTGGGGAGCCTCCCCACTAGGATCTCCCCTTCCCCATCCTGCCCGCCGCCTCGGGCTCCCCACTGAGCACCGCCCGGGCTGGGCCCTGCCGGAAATCACCGCGGGGTACGCGGGGGAGCCCGGCGACAGGGCTATCTCCCCATCGACCCAAACAAAGTGGGAACGGGGCTTATTAAAAGATGGAGAAAAGAAGTCCTGCTCCCCTTCCCTGGCTGTCCCCTCACCCTCCCTACTTGTCCAATTCCCGCGTCTGGTCCCTCCCCCTCGCACCCCCCAAATAAAACACATTAAGGAAAACTCAAGACGGAAAGTTTGAGCGAGGCAGCGCGCGGAGCGCGCAGGGCACCGATGCCGGGAGGCACCGTCGCGGAGATCTGAGACGCGCCAGCCCGGGTCCCAGGCCCTGCCCCGGTCGGGGGGAGCGGCCCGAATCCCTAGGAAACGGACCCGGAAAGTTAGTCAGGTTCCCGAGCAACCCGCCGCTCTCGCACCCACCCCTCTGTGTACGCGCACACACCCACACCCCTTTCTGGTCTCCATACTTGCCGTGGAAATTCCTTGGGAGAACGGTCGCACTTTTCAGGACACGGAGGGAAGGAGGCGGTGAGTGTGGTGCATGAAAAGTCCCGGGTGCGCAGAGCCGGCGGAGGCGGCGGCGGCGGCGGCGGCGGCAGCGGCAGCAGCAGCAGGCGGCTGGCCCCGGGTTTGTGTTCGCGAGCTGCCTGGGATTGCATGTACAGATCAAGAGACTCGGTTGGTGTGAGAGAAGGAGCAGTGCTGCCTCTCAGCGCTGGCTCTAATCAGTGAATGAGCCTCCACTCTCCCAGGGACTCGGAGACACACACACACACACACACACACATACACACGCGCGCGCACACACACGCACACATTCTCTCACACTCACACACATACAGGCACTCTGAGCACTGAATACATTAGGGCACTAAGGGACTCTGGGAAATGGAGTCCAGACCCAGGGCACTCCTGGAGAACAGACCTGCTGGCCCTCACGAAAGAGCTCGAAAGTCTTGGGGTCGCCGGACACTGTGGTAACTGAACAGAGCTCTTGCTTTTGTTCACATTTCCCCCTCATCACACCCCCCTCCCGCACCCCGAGAGATCTCAATGGATGGTTTGGTGCTCTTCTTCCTTTCTTGAACCAAAAGACTGAGAGTAAATGGGTAAATCTTGAAGGCTGACACCCACAGCAGCTGGATGCCCCCCAAATCCTGGCTCCCTCATGAACTCTGCCTTTTTCCAGAAAAATCTTACCTACTGCTTTGTTCCTGGAATGCTTCTCAGGGTCTTTGCCTATAACAATAAGATAACAGATGAATATAAATAAAACTACAACTTTTAGAGATGGTGGAGAGGGCCTAGTTTAGCACCCAGAATCAAGAATTAAAAATTTTATTGGTATTTATATTGCAGTTCTTTTTTTCAAATCATTTTATATCATTTTTTTTTAATTCACCAAGGACAGAAAGATAAATAGGGGGAAATGGATGGAGAACTAACATTCCCTGAGTGTCTTCTAAGAGCCAGGTTACAGGACTAAATGCCTTTACATAACCTCATTTAATCCTTAGATTAATTCTGGAGACAATATTATCATTATTTTATATATAAAATAGGAAACTGAGGTTGAAAGGGTTTTTGCAATTTGCCCATGGAACATGGTTAACAAGTCTAGGATAGCAGGTACTCCTAGCTCTGAAAGCAAAGCCCAACCAAAATCTAATCCTGGTTTAGGAAATCATTCCTTTGTTTATGGCTCAGTTTCTGAAACCTCAGATTTCCCATCTGAAAAAAAAAAACGGGGGGGGGGGGGGCGGGGGTAGGGTACATACTGATAATCCACTCAGCAAAGAACCACATAGGATTACCAAACTGTCTCTCTAAAAACACAGAGCCCTCAGAGTCTCATTCTTGCTATTACTGCACGGTCCTTGTTTCTTATGTTTAACATTAAGGTAGCATCTACACGTCATGTATGTTTAGGTGTACACGTGTGGCTTGTATTTCAAATTCTTAATTAGCAACTCTTTAAGTAAATGGTTGATTTGATCAATCAGGAGTTCTATGGTTATGACTCTTTCTGTATCTGTAATTCATGGGATTAGGGTTGTTTAGGAGCCTCCAAGTCTTAATCCACATTTAGTCATTCATTCACAGCAGCATGTATTGGATTAGGTGCTATTCTTCCCATTAGATTATTCTTTCCTGCTGGACTGTAAGCTTCCTGAGGGCAAGAGCCATTTTTGTTTTATTCAACATTATATCCTCAGTATCTAACAGTGGCAATCTTTTAGTTGAACACATACATGAGGATATAAAAACAAAATGAACAAACAAAATTTCTGCCCCCAAAGAGCTCACCATCTGGTAGAGGAAACTAGAAGTAGAAAACAATTTGATGGCTGCTATAATTGGGATGACCGTGTAATATATTGGTGTGAGACAAGTCTGATAGTGAAAAGGAGCACTATTAGTAATTATGCTGCGATGGCCGGTGTGAACAGGGACTGTCCTCAGCTGAGCAGTTTGAATGGTCACCCCAGCTCTAAGGGGGTGTTTCATTCATTCATTTAACAAGTATCTGTTGAGAATTCTCTTGTGTGATATGTTGAAAGAATTATAAGCCACTTGATTTCCCTAGAAATTGAAGTATGAGGCATTGAGCAGCAAGAGATAATCAGGACAAGTACGGCAAATCACAAAAGGCTATGTATACTAAGTTAAGGAAAGTGGACTTTATCCTACAACTGATGAGAAACCCCTAGAGGGTTTTTCAGGGGTGTGACATGGTAAGATTTCTGCTTAAAAAGAGTACTAGTTACTGGGTGAGTGTGGTAGAGGTTAGACAGGAGGCAGGAAGACCAGTTAAGAAGTTTATGATAGGTAAGTCGGTTGGGATCTAGTAGGGCCTGAACCAAGGTACGGAGGCAGTGAATGGAGAAGAGGGGACACATTGCGGTGAGATCTAAAGGTAGGATCGACAGGATTTAGGGGTGTCTGGCTGGTTCAGTTGGTAGAACATGTGACTCTTGATCTTGGGGTTTAAGTTTGAGCCCCACATTCGGTGTAGAGATTACTTAAAAAAATAAAATTAAAAATAAAAAAAGATAGGGGCGCCTGGATGGCTCAGTCAGTTAAGCCTCTGACTCTTGATTTCAGCTCAGATCTTGATCTCAGGGTCATGACTTTGATCTCAGGGTCGTGAGTTCAAGCCCCCTGTTGGGCTCCACGCTCAGCGTGGAGCCTACTTAAAAAAAAAAAAAAAGACAAAAGGATTTAGCCACTTTCTGTGGTAAATGAAGCAGAAGGAAGACCCTATATAAATCTGAAATAGGATTTTATTATTTATAGGACAAGATACTATCAGTACTTTAATGTTCATTAGTAGCAAAAGGCTTCCTCAGATCAGCTTCCAGAGTTCTCATAAATCCAGTGGACATTCTCACAGGTAGATGATATAGATAAGAAGCCCTATGTCAATCATCAAGCCAAATATTTTTAACTGCTACCATATTCAGTGCTCTGTACTATGATGCAAGTACTTAAGAATTAGATGAAATAGGGGCACCTGGGTGGCTCAGTCGTTAAGTGTCTGCCTTTGGCTCAGGTCATGATCCCGGGGTTCTGGGATCAAGCCCCACGTCGGGCTCCCTGCTCGGCAGGAGGCCTGCATCTCCCTCTCCCACTCCCCCTGCTTGTGTTCCCTCTCTCGCTATATCTCTCTCTGTCAAATAAATAAATAAAAATCTTTAAATTAAAAAAAAAAGAATTAGATGAAATAATGAAAAAATTAAATCCACAAAATCATAGCAAAATTATATAATGCAAAATTGAATATGTAATACCTCATGAATTCACGGGTCATTGTCCAGCAACCTCAGGTATCCAAAACACAATGGACCAGGAAATAAGCAAAAAGGGCCCCTGAATAACCAAAATAAACATTACAAAGTCCTTGCACTAAAGTTAACACATTTTACTCCTAGGAGAATTCCTCAAGCCTTCACTCAGAGCCGATTTACTCTTTCTTAGGTACAATTCTAATAAGCTTGATTATTTGGCTTTCCCATTCACAGCTGATTAAGATCGTCAAATTAAAAGGGGGCAGCCATTAAAAAGAAGGAGATAGACTTGGATGTACTGACATGCAAGAATATCTATTGTATATTGTCAAGTGGGAAGAAAAGCAAGTCGTATAATAGTGTACAGCGCACATAAAGTGACTGGATATTTGTATGTACCCAAGTATGCACACATATCGACAGAAATGACCTATAGGGACATACATTAAACTGCCAACAATAGTTATGCCAGGGAGTGGGAGTGGGGATGTGGGTGGGGGGGGAGCAGGAATGAAGAAGGGACTTTTTGCTTCAAATGCTTCTGTTTGTGTTTCAGTGAACATATATTAGTTTTGTAATTTTAGTATCCATTAAAAAGCATATAAAAGGAGTAAAGGGCAATGTGGTTAGAGCAAGCATACCCACAGCCAGAAGCGGTGACCAATATACAAGAAGCGAGCACGAGAACTCAAAACCAGAAGAGGATGGAGTTCTCCAAACCAGCATAACCCTAATAACTTTTCAGGGAAAAGTCATCAAGGAACACATTATGCTTAGTATATTTTACTTAAGAGAGCAAGCAAGTATGTAAAAACTTAGAAAAATAAATTCCCACCCAAAGCAGATTTTGATACTTTAGGAAGTAAATTTCAGTTGTCTGGAAAATACACATTCATGGAACACATCATTCCCTGAAAATGAGAAGTAAAGGAGATATTACTTTAGGTAAGAGCAGAGGTGATGCAGAGTAAGGAATGGTCCATATAAATAACATTCAACAGACATTTATTGTGCCAAACACTAAGGACACAAAGATAAATTTTAAAATAGCCTAGCCCTCCTACACTGTTGTGGGGAATGCAAGCTGGTGCAGCCACTCTGGAAAACAGTATGGAGGCTCCTCAAAAAGTTGAAAACAGAGCTACCTTATGAACCAGCAACTGCACTACAGGGTATTTACCCCAAAGACACAAATGTAGTGATCCGAAGGGGCACCTGCACCCCAATGTTTATAGCAGCAACGTCCACAATAGCCAAACTATGGAAAGAACCCAGATGTCCATCAACAGATGAATGGATAAAGAAGATGTGGTATATATATACAATGGAATACTACTCAACCATCAGAAAAACCGAAATTTGCCATTTGCAACGACATGGATGGAACTAGAGGGTATTATGCTAAGCGAGATAAGTCAACCAGAGAAAGACAATTATCATACGATGTCACTGATATGCGGAATTGAAGAAACAAGACAGAGGATCATAGAGGAAGAGAGGAAAAAATGAAATAAGACGAAACCTGAGAGGGAGACAAACCAGAAGAGACTCTTAATCTCAGGAAACAAACTGAGGGTTGCTGGAGCGGAGGCGGGTGGGAGGGATGCGGTGGCTGGGTGATGGACATTGTGGAGGGTATGTGCTATGGTGAGCACTGTGAATTGTATAAGACTGATGAATCACAGACCTGTACCCCTGAAACAAATAATACATTATATGTTAATAATAAAAAAATTTTAAAGTAGTCCATCCCTGCCCTAGAGAAGCTTACAGTTCCAGCAGCAGAGATAAATGAGGAAGCAGCTAGTGAGCAGTGCTGTGCAATGTGAGCAATGCTGTAATGGAGATTCTGAGTAAAGGATGGTGGGAGGCGCTCACTCTACCTGGAGCTACTAGGAAAGAAGGCAGGGACTGAAGTGGGTGTTCAAAAAATAACCATTACAAGGGCTCCTGGGTGGCTCAGTCAGTTAAGTGTCAGACTCATGATCTCAGGGCTCCGTGCTCAATGTGGAGCCTGCTTGAGATTCTCTCTCTCCCTCTTTCTCTGCCTCTCCTCCGCTCTTTCTCTCTCTCTCTCTCAAAAAAAAAAAAAAAGACTATTATGGGATGACACTTAAGTTGGGCTTGAAGGATAAAATTTACCTAGAGAGGAGAAAAGTGAGTCTACCTAGGGAGAAAAGTGGGATGAGTACTCTAGGATGAGGGAACAGCATATGCTAGGGCACAGAGACATGAGAGTTCTTGGCACATTCAGATAGTGCATTTCAAACTTTTCTACAAGAAAGGGGTGATGGTGGATAATGGTGTCTAAGGGCAAGCCTGAAATTTATGTATCAGGTTTTATCTTGAAAAAAATTAATGGAAAATTTGCCTTCAACTCCACAAATATATTATGTTTGAACATAAAACAATGTTCTCAATGATTTAGCAGCTGATAAAACTGATGCTTCAGAAAGATGCACCACATTTGTCCAGTACTTTCTCATATCACATGTATAACACTAAATAATCCAGGGGTTCTTGTTTCTAATTTGAAAAACAAAGGCATAGAAGATATAAGGGCGCATTGGAAAAGTAGATCAACGGATTGTGAAGAGTTTTGTCTGTTGAGGATCTGGACGATGCAATATCTAGCCAACTCCTATTCATACTTCAAGCCTCTGCTTAGGCCTTGTCTCTTCCAGGGAGCTCCACTACTACCATCCTCTCTTTTCCTCAATCTGTGTTATTGTAGCATGTTATGCATTTATCCATCCACTTACTACATTGTGCTGGAATTATCGATTAAATTTTCAAGCACCTCCACTAGACTTTGATCTGCTTAAAAGCAGTTGTTTTGCATAGGACTTAGCACAATAGATACTAGTATCTGTTAGATTGAATTGATTTAAAGCTAAGGACAAGATTCAGGGAGCACTACCTGGCTTTCCAAGACAGGACAAGGTGCTCCTCTATACACTCCCACACAATTGTGTGCTTACCTGGTCAAAGCTAGCATTAAATTATACTGAAACTGTCTGCTTACTTGTCTGTCTCCTTGTCTAGATTATAAGCTTCTTAAAGGAAAGGACTGGGGACGTCTGGGTGGCTGTCAGTTAAGTGTCTGCCTTTGGCTCAGGTCATGATCTCAGGGTCCTGGGATCGAGCCCCGTATCGGGCTCCCTGCTCAGCAGGGAGTCTGCTTCTCCCTCTCTTCCCTGCTCCTCCCCTCTCTCTTGCTATCTCTGTCACTATCTCTGTCTCTGTCTCTCAAATAAATAAATAAATAAATAAATAAATAAATAAATAAATAAATCTTTAAGGAAAAAAAAAAGGAAGGACTGCTTGCTCACCACTGCATCCCAAACACTTAAGATCACAGGAGGTGATCGATGATTACATAGAATGAATGAATGAGTAGCCATTAAAAATTCTCATGACAGAAATGACATGATCAGATCAAGGCTTAGAAAAATAGCTTTGGAGGCAATTTTAAACATAGGCTGGAGAGGGATAAGACTGGAGACAAAGAAATTAAGGAAAAAATTGAAAAAGAAACATAGGACATACTGGTAAAAGACTGTCCTTTCTTAATAAATGTCCTTCTAATTGGCTAATTTGATTAGATGTTTATATGTATTTTACAAGGCTGACCTCTTTAGTCTCTTAGGATTCCCTAAGGAAGGATATTCAGTTACCTCGTTGAGGAAGCCTTCCCTGACCCCAACCCCCACCAAGTTGGTGCCTTCATGTACATCTGGAGGTCATTGAGGGCAGTGACTACATCTTATTCATCTTAGTATCTCCAATGCCTAGGACATGCCTGCTCAATAAATGTTTGCTGAATGAATGAACACATAAATTGATCTATTAGTATACTGTACTCAAGCTCCGACCAAGACACAGAGGACCTAATGATCCCTAGTGTGCAGGTTTCTGGATACAGGAAACAGAACAAATAAAACAAGACTAGATACGGAGGTACACCTATTCCACAGGTAACACAGGGTAAATTTCTCTCTCTGACCCCTCCATCCTCATTCTGAAGAATAACTCTCATTGAGTGAAAATCAATAAAAGTCATTTTAAGGGAAGTAGGTTTAGAAAAAGGCTCTGAAGGAGGAGAAAGGAGGAGGGGAACTTCAAGTTCAACCAATTTGGGCTTTTCTTTTTTTTTTGAGAACTTGTAAGCTGCAAAAAACCTTTACAGAATAAAAAGTCTGTTTTCTACAGTCCCTTTCAAAGGAACACCCCCCCCCCATATACACATACAAACCAATAGTCTTTTTGAGATTCCCAGTTTTGTAACTAAAAAAGAAAAATAAAATCCACAGCAGAAATAATAATAAATCCTCCATTTCTCAGATTGACATCAACAAGAAACTTTCTGAAGTAGTTGTGGACAGTTCTCAGAGACATTCAACCAATATCCATTGTGAGATTGACCTAGCAAACTCTAGCAACAAATACTGACTGCAAACTATGGACAATGCATTAGGAAGAAGTTTTAAAAGATATTTAAAAAGAAAGGGAGGAAGGGAGAAAGGAAGAAGAGAAAAGAAAAGAAAAGAAAAGAAAAGAAAGAAAAAGGAAAACAAAAGGACATGAGATGCACTTTCTATCCCCTAAGAAGCTTGTGGAATTGTGGTGTTAAGTCATAGTCATAAGAAAATCCTATGAAAAGTTCAAAAGAAAAGTTAATATTCTCAATTACAACGCAGAAAAAATTCATCAAATGAGTGACACAGACAAACTGTTGTAGGATTTCAAAGGACGGGGAGACCATCAGGGTTTGAGGTATCCTCAAGTGTTTAGGGAGAAAGTAGGATTTAGATAGGGCATTAATGGAGATAGAATTTGAATCTTGAAGAGTGGGAAATATCACAAGAATAGAGCCTATGGCATGTCAGGGAACATTTTACTCATGACTGTGTCCAGGGTGGTTTAGAAAGTAAATATATGCAGTTCTATGAAGAGTGTCTACAATGGTAAGAGTTAAAATCTGAGATGGATCCATAGCACCGTAGTTAAGAACAACTGAAGGCAGATCTGGGTTTGAATCCTGTTTCTACCACTGAATGGTTGAGTGGTTTTGTCACATTTATCCTCTCTGAAGCTCAGTTTCCACCATGTTAAAATGGGGACGGTATTAATTATACCTACCTCGTAAAGTCGACATGAAGATAAAATGAAAGTTACTCTCCATAGTTCTTGGCAAAGAAGTGCTCAGTACGTGATAGTTCCATGCTTTCCCCCCAGAGTCAGAGTTTGTGGTCTGGAACTTCTAGGGAGTGAAAAAAAAATTTTTTTAATGAAAAATATAGACCAAACAGACCTGTATAGAACAGATGGTCAGCCTTTTTGCTTTCATTTCATCCGATAGAGCAGCGTTTTCCCTGCCGATTTCCATCTGGAGCATGACTTCAGCGTACTTACTGTTTGATTTTGAAACATCCTTTCCCGAAAAGCATTCTTCCTAAAGGCACTCGTCCTAAAAATACTCTGAATCCTGCTCACCTCCACTATCATCTCCATGCTTTTCTAGGCAACAGAATGCTTCTGGAGGAAAATAGAAACCGTGTGGATTTCAGATTTGTGTTACTTGGATTTATTCATTCATTGACTTAATAAATATTTATTGAGTACCTATTTTTGAAAGATGAAAAGCCATCAAGGGGAAGCTACTTCACTTCCCACCTCCAACGTGCACCTGTAATTCCCTTCCCTTGTTCACTCCTGTTGCAGGGAGAGGAGAAGAGCCCCTCCTCCTTTTAAAAGCCGGACGCTCCAACCGTGCTTTGCAGCCCTGGCCTTCGTTGGAGGCCTTTGCACTAGTATTGTCTCTTTCCTACTTCCAACCTCTTCCTCTTTAGTGGTTTCTTTATCGTCAATATTTAAACATACTCAAGTATCCCTCACTAAAAGAAAAAAAAAGATAAATCCTCCTTGGTCTTTCATCCACATCGTTCTCCAGATGTTATGCTCTCCCTTCCCTCCTTCCCAAAGTTGTGCTAAGTATTGCCCACAGACACTCCGCCTTGATTTTATTAACCACCCCTTACTCCTCAACCCCATCAATCTGGAATTTGTGCCTGCCATTCCTCCAAAACTGCCTCAGTAAGATCATCAATTTTTATTTCTCCTTTTGCTTGGCCATTCCCTGTTTGAAATGCTTTCTTCCTTTAACTTCTGTGACATCACACATTTCTGATTTTCTTCTCACTTCTCTAGATGTTCCTTTTTGACCATCTTTGACAGATCTCCCTTTGTGCGACCATTAAATGTTTTTCACGTTCTGTTGTAATGCATACATCTCTTCCTACTTTGGCTTTTTCCTAAGGTAAATGCATTCACTCCCATGACTTTGTTACAATTGGCATAACTACAAGTCTCAGATCTATAGCTTCAGACCCATATATCCAATTGCCTCCATAAGCTCTCTACCTGAATTCTCCACTGGCCTCTCAAACTCCCAGCATATCTAAACCTAGACTTATCATTTTCATTCCCAAACCTGGTCCTCCTCTGTTGCTTCTCAGCTCAGTACGTGCTGGTATCAGCTGTTTGAGAGTCATCTTCGACCATTTCCTTCTTCACCATTCATTACAAATCAATTACTGATCTTGTCATTACACTTTTTAGATATTCTGAAAACCATCTTTCTCTCCATTTTTACCACCATCATCTCTTATCTAAGCTGCTGCAACAGCCTTCTTTTTAAAAGGGCAAATCTGTTTATATCACTGTTAATGCTTATATTATGGCTGTCCATTGACCTTGGGATAAAGTCCAAAATCCTTAGTATGGTCTACAAGGTCTTATATGTTCTGACCCCGTCTGCACTTGCACCTTTATTCTATGTCCCTTTCCCCACTTCTCTCTCCTCTGCAGGCATGTTGGTCTCCCATCAGTGCTTCAATGCATCATCCTCTCTCCTCTTTCACACCTATCTCTCCTCCCCTCTCCTAGCAATCTCTACCCTTCACCTAACTACTCCTATTCGTCTTTTTAGGTTTCAGCTTAACTGAAAGCAGAGTTGATTAGTTCTCCTTCTTTACATTCACATTATGCCCCATTCTTATCCTTCCTAACACTTCTCACTTTTATATTGTCTACCTTCACTAATAGTCTATAAGCTCCAGGGGCCATACCTGCCATGCTTAGCAATGTATTCTTAGTGCATAGCACAGTGTCTAGCAAATTTTGTAATAAAATATATATTAATTCTTTCATATAGTAAGTGACAGATCAGTTTCACCTTTATTTCTGCAAAGTCTTCCTTGACTCATTCAAGCAGAATTGATAACTTCCACATTAACATCATGACTATACCAAAGATACTATCTGTATCTTAGTTCTCTTTGTATCTCTAGCACTTCACTTGGTGTCTGGAACGAAGTGAATGCTCAATATATGCTTATAGTATTGAACTAACGGACTTTGCCAACTGGCTGGATATGAGATCTGAAGGAACACAGAAAGTCAAAGATAAACTCTGAAGTGTGGGCTAGCCTTTACCAGAAATGGAAAACTTGGTAAAGGAGGGTGGTTTAGAAAGTAAATATATGCAGTTCTGAGCATAGGTATTGATAGTCATAGTGACAGAGGAGAGAATTTATACAGAAGGTCAGTAAAGCAATGGAGTCCTGAAATGGCAACATGAAGATAATTCCCAGGTAGGAAGCAGTCTGCTATAGCCAGGAGAGGGCTAATGGATGGGATACATTCTAATTTGCCTAGGACAATCCCAGTTATCCTAGCATAATAATGATGGTACTGCCCCCTTGTATGCTTAAAAGTATCCAAATAAATTAGGGGTGCCCAGCTGGCTCAGTTGGTAGAGCATGCAACTCTTGATCTCAGGGTCTTGAGTTCAAGCCCCACGCTGGGCATAGAACTTACTTTAAAAAAAAAAAAGTGTCCAAATAAATTATATGACCAGTCAACCAGAGGACCACATGAATTTGGAAAAGTTAAGTGAGTTAAGGGCAAGAACATTTAGGACAAGAGCATAGCAAGAAATTAGAGTGATTTCAACTTGCAGCCAGTGAAGGAATGTACTGAACTGAATGACATTTTATAAAGAGCTATGAAATGAACCAGCTAGCCACTTCTGGATGAGCAATGTCACAAAAACCCTGATGGGTAGACATTTTCATCCATATTTTATAGATAAAAAATATTTTATAGATAAAAATAATCAAAGCTTAGATTAAATAACCCGCTCAGAAAGTTAGTGCTTAAAAAGTAAAACAGGGCGCCTGGGTGGCTCAGTCGGTTAAGCGACTGCCTTCGGCTCAGGTCATGATCCTGGAGTCCCGGGATCGAGTCCCACATCAGGCTCCCTGCTCGGCGGGGAGTCTGCTTCTCCCTCTGACCCTCCTCCCTCTCATGCTCTCTGTCTCTCATTCTCTCTCTCTCTCAAATAAATAAATAAAATCTTTAAAAAAAAAAAAAAAGTAAAACATAGCACCTTTTTCTCGCTCCCAGCCATCTGGGCGGCTGCTCCTGGCTGGCCTTGCCCACACCTAAGGCAGGAAGATGGTGGCTGCAAAGGAGACGAAAAAGCCACTGGAGTCTATCTACTCTGGGCTCCAAGTCATCATGAAAAGTGGAAAGTATGTGCTGGGGCACAAGCAGACTCCGAAAATGATCAGACATGGCAAAGTGAAACAGATCATCCTTGTCAACAACTCTCCAGCCTTGAGGAAATCAGAAATAGACTATTATGCCACGTTGGCCAAAACTGGTGTCCCTAGTACAGTGGCAATACTATTGAATTGGGTTTAGAATGTGGAAAATACTGTGGAGTATGCTCATTGGCTATCATTGATCCAGGGGATCCTGATATCATTAGAAGCATGCCAGGACTGACTGGTGAAAAGCAAAACATGCAAAATTCTTCTCTAATGAAACTGGCCAGAGCTTGTTTTAAAAAAAAAAAAAAAAAAGTGGGCGCCTGGGTGGCTCAGTTGGTTAAGCGACTGCCTTCGGCTCAGGTCATGATCCTGGAGTCCCGGAATCGAGTCCCGCATCGGGCTCCTTGCTCAGCAGGGAGTCTGCTTCTCCCTCTGACCCTCCCCCCTCTCATGTGCTCTCTCTCTCTCCTCTCATCCTCTCTCAAATGAATAAAATCTTAAAAAAAAAAAAAAAAGTAAAACATAGCTAGAAAGCAAAACTAACTAAATATAAACAAGTAATTGAAAAAAGAAGTCAAAGGGGGAAATATCTGGAAGTCACGAGAAGTCCCTTCTCTGATAACTTGTAAGCATCTTGAGTGGGAAGGGAGAAATAAAGCATCGATATGATGGCTTCCCCATAAGGGAGGGCAACTGCTACCACCAACATCCTTCACTATAACTTGCAAAATTAGTGCTCACTGATTTCTGGAATCATGAGCTTCGTTGAAAGCCACCCTTCTTTTCCCAAGAGAGAAGTAATTCTAGGAAGTAACTTTAGTGAAATGGAAGATAAGACACTTCTACCCTGGGACACACCTGACTTCAAAACCAGCTCGAAGGTAGAGAAAAATCAAATATTCAGGGGCAAAAGGAAGTTAATCTTGGCTAAAATGAATGTCAGAGAAGATATTGCAATGAAAGCCAAAGCAAGAAAGGGATAACCTAAGGAGAGCCTGGATATAAATATGTAGGACCGAAAATTACTCCGAAAGTCAAATCGAAGCGAAGCAGTGGAGGGACACCACAGAGGCATGGGCAGCGAAGGTAAGACAAAGGAATACAAACATTTCATGAGGATGACTTAAAGGTTCTAAGTTGGAAAACGAGTTGACAATTGTGATGATTCCTTCAGAGTGAGTGAAAATTGCATTTTAGCAGTAAATATCCTTCAATCTTTCCCAAGAGCTAAATAAGGTGCTCTTTACTATGTAATAATAGGAGTTTCACTTTTTACTGCCTCCCTCATTGAACAGTGCCTACTAAGCAATTATACTTCAGCTATGCTGCCCCTTTTCCCTTTCCCCTTTTCCCCTTCTTCTAAAGACTAGAAAGAGATGAATGCAACAGCACAGAAGCAGTGAGAATTTCACCTGAAGGCAATCAGTTTTAAGAAGCACTTTGCAGGGGCGCCTGGGTGGCTCAGTCGTTAAGTGTCTGCCTTCGGCTCAGGTCATGATCCCAGGGTCCTGGAATCGAGCCCCAAGTCGGGCTCCCTGCTGGGCGGGAAGCCAGCTTCTCCCTCTCCCACTCCCCCTGCTTATGTTCCCTCTCTCGCTGTGTCTCTCTCTATCAAATAAATAAAATCTAAAAAAAAAAAAAAAAAGAAGCACTTTGCACAAATGCGCTGCATTTAAGAATGCTTTTGGTATATCTATCTTTCCATGGGACAACCCAGCCCAGTGTAAAGAACAGGTACCATAAACCAAGAAACCAAGACTGACTAGTTGTGGAACTTGGGTAAATCATATACTTTCTCTGTTTTCCACTTTTTAATTTATTTAAGTAATCTCTAGGCCCAATGTGCGGCTGGAATTTATGACCCCAAGATCAAGAGTTGCATGCTCTCTGGACTGAGCCAGCTAGGTACCCCTCTGTTATTCTAATAGTCATTTTTTTTCCTATATATATTGCATGGTTGGCTGTTGTTGTTTTGGTGACAAATTCTACACAAAAATAAGGTAGGTATTGTTAAGGAATGCCTTGTAAATATTAAATCCGTTTTTATTTTTTATTTTTTTAAAAAGATTTTATTTATTTATTTGACAGAGAGAGACACAGCAAGAGAGGGAACACAAACAGGGGGAGTGGGAGAGGGAGAAGCAGGCTTCTTGCGGAGCAGGGAGCCCGAAGTAGGGCTCGATCCCAGGACTCTGGGATCATGACCTGAGCCGAAGGCAGATGCTTAATGACTGAGCCACCCAGGCACCCCTCCGTTTTTAAATCATTATAAAGGCAGATAAATTATTACACTTTCTTTATTCCTTTCCTCTATTTTTGTAACAACCTAACATTTTATTGAATAAAGACTCATGAAACTTAAGAGTTTGAATAAATGCTGGAGGTCAAGTTAAAATTGGTATATAAGAAATAATTCTACTTCTATGGCCTCTTCTTAATTTACATATTAGTCAATCAATAAACAAACATTTGTTCAGTGCTTCCTGTGTGTCAGGCGTTACATTGGGCTGTGGGAGGGGAGGGATACAAGGTACTCTATTTCATCAAATCAAAAACAGTTTGGATTATAAGAAGCATCTCAATTTTCTGAGCTGTTAAAATGTGGAAAAATATGCATCTAAGAAGTGATTATATGTGGGTAAAAAACAAAGAGCTTCCACGGTGAAAAAACAGAATATATCCATATTCTACCCATATCCAAGTGAGTGCTAGAAACAAAAAGCATCTCCAGAAGTTTAGTGCAGCAAGAAGTCTCAAGGAGCTGAAGGTGGTGAGGGAGGCCCGCTGTGTATGACGCTGGCCTAGTTCTGCTAATGTATTTTCTATCGATTCTCTAAAGGCATTGGCAAAAAAAGAACAAATTAAAAACTAAGATTTATACTTTCCCTCCTGAAATGTGACAACTTTAAGTTTTGTTAAGACTTCTGAATCCTGGGCGCCTGGGTGGCTCAGTCGGTTAAGCGACTGCCTTCGGCTCAGGTCATGATCCTGGAGTCCCGGGATCGAGTCCCGCATCGGGCTCCCTGCTCGGCAGGGAGTCTGCTTCTCCCTCTGACCCTCCCCCCTCTCGTGTGCCCTCTCTCTCTCTCTCACTCTTTCAAATAAATGAATAAATAAAATCTTTAAAAAAAAAAAAGACTTCTGAATCCTATAGTTATACCAACCCAAAACCATGATTTCTCTTGCGTTGGACAATTTAACTTACCAACAATTCTGTACATTATGAATTAAGCAAATACATACTTTGGTAACATAAGCAGGAAACTTAGGGGAAATGGCCCAAATCATTTAAAATTTGAGCCTGTAATAATGGATGCAAATACTTTGAGATAATCGTTTCGGCATCATTTCTATGCTGGGAGAGTGAAAATCAAAATTGTTCTCCAGTGGAAGTTCTAAACTATGTTTGCATCTGTAGTTCTAGGCTAGGTTCCCAGGCCACTACTAAGTCTCTGTTTCCCCACCCCCTACCCTGAGCTATAAGTACCAAGACCTCCAACCTCTGATTAAAGAGAACACCAGTTGATGCTACACCTAAGAATTTAATCTTAGGACCACTGTTCATTTCCCCCCCCCAAATAATTTTGAACTTCAATCTTCTTAGCTCCCACCACTGTCCTCTGCTGCATCTACTGTGACTAATCACACCTCTGCATGAAAACAAATACTTGTAGGACCTTCCAGACCACAGCTGACTTTTGTTAAGCCTTTGTGTCCACTGTTCTCCAGGAGTCAGCTGTGACTAAATCTGCCAAGCTTCATTCTGGTTTTCATAGGTCAAAGCTCCAAATAGAATTACCTGCTCTATTCCCAAATTTGTCCTCTGTGGAACTGTCATTCCTAAAATGCTCTACACTTCCTTAAGCCTAGTGTAATCCCTCTTCTCTCTCCCTACACAAACCCTCCATTTGCCCTCTGGAATTCCAATTCCTCTACACACTCAATCATTTCCCTGAATGCTCCTTCCACTTCGGTGCTTATTAAAACCTAACCTTCTCTAGGCCACTTCCCGGGCTGCTCCCTCCAGTGAGGTCTGCTCATATTTTTCACACCTCTTTAGTGTCAGGAGACCAGAATACTCCCTGGTGCTAGTCAGAGTCCACTGCTTCCCCACCCTTTTGTAAAAACCCCTGCCATTCTCTCTGATTGGTCATTGTAATCCACCTGCCTTCTTTTTTTTTTTTTAATCCACCTGCCTTCTGTGTACTCATCGTTCACAGAAGATACTGGCACTTGGTTGCTGTGTTCTCTTGTCCTGCAAGTCCTGCCATCATCCTAAGTGAGTTCAGAAAGACCCACCTAATCTCCGATGTCCTCCTCCAATGCTACTTGGCCATCTATCCCCTCCTCCCCCCCGTCACTCCCTGGACCTTGTCATCATCACCTAAAACTCCTCTACTTCTCAAATCTCCCTCTCTCTCAAATCACTAATTCTTTTCCCCTCTCCCCTAAAATCACTAATTCTAATAGTCCACTTTCTTACCACAATTACCTATACTTCCAGCTCACTTATTACACCAGCCTGACTGCAAATGCCCTTCCCTTTGTTTGAAAAGATTATGGAGCACTTCGCTTCCTTTCTATTACCTCCTTCCTGTCTTTACTTCTCTATTTATCTGGCTTAGCGTTCATGGTCCATCATTTCATTCGCTCTTAGAATTACCCTGAACTCTCTCCTTGAATGCACTCATTCCTTGTCTTCTAAGATACCACACTCTCCTGGTTTCTCTTACTTGTCCAGCAGGCTTTCAGAGACATTTTTACTGCCTTCTCCCTCCTCTATTACTAAACGTTTACATGTCAGAGTGTTTCAGGGATCTATCCTAGGAGCTTTTCTCTTTTCATTCAATTCCTTTTCCTTAAGTAATCACAGCTCTTCCTATGGGTTTAATTACTGTCAGTATGCATATGCTCCTCAAATTCACACTCGAATTCAGAATTGTTGTTTGAGCTCCAGATTGATATACTTGCTTACCTGACATCTTCAAATTAATATCTCCAAGGGATCTCCAACACAGTGTGTTCAAAAGTAAACTCATCACTTTCCCATTAAAGCTATTCCTTCTAGAAACCTGAGTCACTTTTGACATCTCCCTCTCTCACATCTCCCCATATTTAAATAATCTCCCCATATTTAAATAAGATCTGTTAATTCTATCTCCAAACTATTTCTCAAAATTTGTCCACTTTTTCCATCTCTACTGCCACCTCTCTGGTCCAGGTCATTATCATTTTCATTCAATAGGTGTTTACTCAATATCTACCATGTGCCATGTCCTGTAAGTGCTAGAATATACAGCTGCAAAGGAGCCTCTTGCCTGGATCACTTAAATAACTGGTCACATTGAAATTCTTTTTTCCCCCTCCAGTCTATTTTCTGCTTTGGAAACAAAGTTTTATTTTGTTTTTTAAAAATGCAAATCTGATTTTGTCATCACTTGTTGCATGGATTAAACTAGATTATGAATGTAAAGGACTTAGTGTCTGGCACGTGATAGTCAATAAATGCCAATCAGTGGATATATGTGGAATAACTCAGTAAACGATTTTGGAATAACTGGCCAGCCATTTAGAAAAAAATACGACTTTATCCCTACCTCACTCCTTAGACCCAAAGTATGTGGGGGGAATGAAACCATAAAAATACTCAAAGAAAACAAGGGGAAATATTTGTATAACCTTGGAGTTGAAGAAAGCCTTTCAAAACACGTCCCAAAAGTTAGAAGCCATAAAGAGAATCTGGTAACCACATACCAATGTAAACATTCTGCATAGGGAGAAAGGCCACACATAAGACTGGAAGACAAATAGCAAATAGTGAAAATATTTATAATACTTAATTAAAAAGAGTTAATAACAAATATCTAACTAGCTCTTATAAATCAACAAGAAAATATTAACAACCCACTAGCAAAAGGTCAAGCTGCATAAATAGAAAATTCACAATCTAAGATCTACCAAGTGCCTAAGAGCCTAAAGAAAATACGAATAAAACAATAAGCTATTACATTTTACCTATAGGTTGGCAAAGATTAGAAAGATTGACTACATTCCGTGTAGGTAATGGGCACTCACCTGCACTTTAGGTGGAGCATAAATTTGAACAATCTTTCTGGAAACAGTTTGGCAATGGGGAACATAATACGAAATATGTGTACCTCTTGATACAGTAATTCCACTTCCAGAAATTTACTCTAAAGATACCATTTAAATGGTTCAAAGAGATGTATGCTGAGAATGTTCACTGCATAATTTATAAAATTGGAAATTGGAAATAAAGATTTATTGAAACAGCAATGATCTTCTTTGGCGCTGTTCATTATACTGGGGATACAGAAATTAACAATAGAGAGATAAAATTCATTTTTTCATGGAGTTTACATTCCAAGGGTTAGAAAAACATTAAACTAATAAACAAATAAGATACCTTCAAATAGTGACACATACTTTGAGGACATAAAACCGGGTGCAAGAACGTGACAAATTAAAAAGAAAAGGTGTTTTAATATATAACAGAAGAAACTTTTCCTGATGTGAAGAGCTGTGGAGCACTGAATCTACACAGGGAAAGGACATACTGTGTCGCAAGAAAACCAACAATGAACAATTGAAACCAAGATATATCCTGATTAAGTTCCCCAGCTTTCACGATGAAGAAGGAATTCTTCAGTCATACAGGCTGAAAAAGCAGATCACTTATAAAAAGAAAGAATCAGGCTGGTCTCAGACTTCTCCACAGCGGCATTCAGTGGCTACAAAGTTTCTAGGGCAGTAAAGTGAGCCCAAGAATATAATATCTGATCAGGTTGTCATTTAAGTCAACAAGCCAACAACACACATTCTCAAACAAGCAAGAACTAGGGGAGTAAATAGCATACAATCCTTCCTGAAAAAACAACAACTTAAGATGAAATGAAGCCAACCAAGAGATGAATGAAAATGCTGGGGTAAAAGTAAAGAAACATTCGACATCAGAAAAACAATGGAGCATGACTTCAAGGGTGTGAGGGGAAGCAAATGCAACCCATGAATTTTATTCTTAGTCAAGTTGCTTTTCAGGTAAGGCATACCTCATTTTATTGTACTTCGCTTTATTACATTTCATAGTTTTTAAATAAATTGTGGCAACCCTGCATTGAGCAAGTCTATCGGCGCCATTTTTCCAACAGCATTTGCTCATTTTGCGTTTCTGTGTCACATTTTGGTAATTCTTTTTTTTTTTTTTTTAAGGTTTATTTTATTTTATTTGAGAGACAGAGAGCATGAGCAGGAGGGACAGAGGGAGAGGGAGAGAGAATCTCCAGCAGACTTCGTGCTGAGCATGGAGCCCAATGAGGGCCCAATCCCACAACCATGAGATCATAACCTGATCTGAAACCAAGTCAGACGCTTAACCGACTGTGCCACCCAGGTGCCCCTCATTTTGGTAATTCTTGCAATACTTTCAACGTTTTCATTATTATTATATTTGTTATGGTGATCTGTGGTCAGTGATCTTTGAGGTTACTATTGTATTTGGGGTGCTACGAACATGTATTGTATTATGGGGCACCGTGAACTGTGCCCATATAAGATGGCAAACTTAATCCATAAATGTTTTATGTGTTCTAACTGCTCTACCAACTGGCAGTTCACCTGGTCTCTCTCCCTCTCTTCGGGCCTTCCTAGTCCCTGACACACAAAAATATTGAAATTCAGCCTGTTAATAACCCTACAGTGGCCTCTAAGTGTATGAATAAAAGGAAGAACTACACATCTCTCACTCTAAATTGAAAGCTAGAAATGATTAAGCGTAGTGAGGAAGGCATGTCAAAAGCTGAAATAGGTCAAAGCTAGGCCCCTTAAGCCAAATAGCTAGCCAAGTTGCTAATGCAAAAGAAAAGTTCTTGAATGAGATTAAAAGTGCTACTCTGGTGAACACATGAATGAAAAGAAAACAAAAGAGCCTTATTGCTAATATGGAAAAAGTTTGAGAGGTCCTGGGGTAGAGCCCCGTGTTGGGCTCCCTGCTCCGCGGAGAGCCTGCTTCTCCCTCTCCCTCTGCCTGCCACTCCCCCTGCTTCTGCTCTCTCTCTCTGTCAAATAAATAAATAAGATCTTTAAAAATAATAATAATAATAAATAAAAAGCTATTCTGCTGTATTTTCTCCTGCCTCATAAATTTCATCTTTTTCACTAAGATCTTTACTTAATTATCAGATTCACATAAACTAAGATTGTCAGACTCACATAAAGAATAGAGGTATACGAGGGACACCTGGGTGGCTCAGTCGGTTAAGCGTCTGCCTTCGGCTCAGGTCACGATCCCAGGGTCCCGGGATCGAGCCCTGCAATGGGCTCCCTGCTCCGCGGGAGGCCTGCTTCTCCCTCTCCCTGTGCTCCCTGCTCTGCCTACTTGTCCTCTCTCTTTCTGTCAAAAAAAAAAAAAAAAAAGAATAGAGATATACTTTTCAATTGACCGGAATGCTTGAGACCCTATCAGAGGTGCCCCATCTCAATCTGTAAATACCTGAGAAGCAGAATTAGTAAACCAGTAGCCTGATGAGATTGCCAGACCTAGTAATTAAAAAGGGGGGCTATTTCATCCAGGTGACCCAAGACGACAAGAATGCTGAGTATCTTTACTAGAGACATACAAGGCAAGAGGACGTCTCCTGGCCAGAGGAAATAAATAGCCCTGAAGCCTTGAAACGTTCAGGTTCTCCTGTTTCCAATATATTTCTTTGTTCCATGGTCAGTCCTGGATGCATCCAGCTAACATTTATCTCTGTGGCTTTCCTCTACATTGAGTTGTATTGCAGACCACACTGAAGCTTTTTTTCCTTAGATGTGTTCATATCACGGGATTAGTAATCAAGTAACCATTCCCAAGGGCCTAGGAGACCTTGGGTTCCTTTCATCACCTGCCCATTAAGTTAAATTCTCTCAGTGGCAATCTTATTTGTAAGTTCTAAGTCCTAACTACAACAACTTTATCTGGGAAGAGAAGTTTGAATTGAAGAAAGATTGTTGAACAGTTCAAGACAGTATATAACAGAGAATTGTGTAGTACAAGAGTTATCGAAGGTTTTTACGCATGGAAATGAATGATGGAAGTGATGTGGACTGGTCCACCAGTCACGGGGAGGTGGTCGCTGGAGCCAGGGAACCGTGGGGGACAATGAAGGTAGGGACACTAGTTGGGAGGCTGCGGTAGTAATTTGGACAAGCCAGTTCCAAATTCTAGACCACAGAGCCTCCACCAAATTCCTCTCTGGATCCTCAGCCCTTAGCCCAAAGTGCATTCAAACCTTCAAGTACTTTAAAATATGTTGCACCAAATTATTGTTTGTCCTATTAATTTATTAAACCTCTTAATTTGACTTAGCAATGCCTTTCTTTGTAACGATATCAACCATTATCAGGGGCCCACAGTGTGGCAGACATTTAAATATTTTTCTATAATCCTATAACAACCTTATAATGATTTACAGATAAGCCAAGCAAGGTTCAGAGAGTTTTAAGACACGTGTACAAGGTTTCACAGATAGAAAATGACAGTCCGGGGCGCCTGGGTGGCTCAGTCGTTAAGCATCTGCCTTCGGCTCAGGTCATGATCCCAGGGTCCTGGGATCGAGTCCCACATCAGGCTCCCTGCTCAGAGGGAAGCCTGCTTCTCCCTCTCCCACTCCCCCTGCTTGTGGTCCTGCTCTCACGATCTCTCTCTCTCTCTGTCAAATAAATAAATAAAATTAAAAAAAAAAAAAAAAAAAGAAAATGACAGGCCAGACATCAAATAACATATTATAAATTAAGAGAAGTGATTTATCTTATCACTTTTCTGGAAAACAATAATTATTTTTGACAAAACCTGAGCCACAGATACGCTGAAATAGTGGTCTCCAAACTTCTCGACTATGCATACTTATCGGTAAAAAAGCCAAAGAGGTATATTTATTTCTAATTTACTACCATCCGCTAAAATCTCAAGGTACAATATATACTTAGGGCAGAATTCATTATAATGTATGTAAATCCTTATTTAAAATACTCTTCTTAATAATTTCAAAAAGTTTTTGCTGACTTCTTGTCAGATCTGATTAGCTTATGATTGTTTTTATCTGATAATCTAAGAACTCCCATTAGGAGTAGAAGTGATTGATTGTGCTTGCATTTTTTGGTATTATTTAAAAGTCATGTTTTCTTTGTAGGAATCTTTTTTTTTTTTTTTTAAGATTTTATTTATTTGAGAGAGAGAATGAGAGACAGAGAGCATGAGAGGGAGGAAGGTCAGAGGGAGAAGCAGACTCCCCGCCGAGCAGGGAGCCCGATGCGGGACTCGATCCCGGGACTCCAGGATCATGACCTGAGCTGAAGGCAGTCGCTTAACCAACTGAGCCACCCAGGTGCCCCTGTAGGAATCTTTTAAACCCTCTGTCCTTTCTATGAAGACGTTTAGCTAAAACTAGTTAATATAATCAGTAAATCTTTAACTGGGTACACGTTAACTGCAACTCATCTTAAGAACCTCTGTCAACCCCAGTGTTTATAGCAGCAATGTCCACAATAGCCAAACATGGAAAGAGCCCAGATGTCCATCAACAGATGAATGGATAAAGAAGATGTGGTATATATACAATGGAATACTACTCAGCCATCAAAAAATTGAAATCTTGCCATTTGCAACGACGTGGATGGAACTAGACTATTCTCGTGCCTTTCTGAGCACAGTGAGATCATATTTTCATACGATCTCACTCATATGTGGAATTTAAGAAACAAAACAGAGAATCATAGGGGAAGAGAGGGAAAAATAAAAGAAGATGAAATCAGAGATGGAGACAAATCATAAGAGACTCTTAATCATAGGAAACAAATTGAGGGTTGCTGGAGAGGAGGGAATTGGGGGAATGGGGTAATGGGGTGATGTAATGAACACTGGGTGTTATATAAGACTGATGAATCACTGAACTCTACCTCTGAAACTAATAATACACTATCTGTTAATTAATTGAATTTAAATGAAAACAAAACAACAAACAAAAGCAGAAACAGACCCATAAATACAGAGAACAAACTGAGGGTTACTAAAGGGGAGGAGGCTTGGGGGGGGTGGGCAAAATAGGTGAAGGCAAGGGGGAGATAGAGGCTCCCAAATATGGAGTGACTAAGTCACAGGAATTAAAAGTACAGCATAGGGAATATAGTCAATGGTATTGTAATAGCGTTGGGTGGTATAAGGTGGTAGCTTCACCTGTGATGGACACAGCATAATGTATAAACTTGTCCAATTCCTATGTTGTACACCTGAAACTAATGTAATGTTGTATGTCAACTATACTTGAATAAAAAAATTCCATTATACATACATGAATCTAAAATATTCCATTTTATATACATATATCTATAAAAGAATCTGTCAATCTTCCATATTGTTGAATTCCTCGCTTCCCTTTAGGATACATCGTGTCCCTTCATGACAGGTGACCAGGTGACCTACCAAGTAGGTTGCACATGGACATCTGGGCCTTTTTGTTCACTTGCATGGTGGGTGAGCCTACTCTGTGCCTGGAGTGTGGGGGAGGACCAGGGTTTGGCCTGTTCATCTCAGTTTTAAGGTTCTAGAACTTAAAAGAGTCATAGCAAGACTGTAGAACTCAGGTCTGCTCCCTCATTTTCCTTTTTGCGACCACAAGAAGAGACAGAATCTCATACAGGCTTGCTGCTGGAAGAGGGTTTTAGGGGAAGCTTGTCAGAACCCCTTGTTTCACTTTAGAGGGAGATGTGGGATGAGGTGCACAAGCCTCCCAACTCCATGGCCTGGGGCTTTCCAGGACCCTGCCAGAGGCCAGGTTTCCTCACCTACTGAGCTCATCTCCACCCCATTACCACTTTGGGTCAGGGCCACGAACCAGGATGTCCCCCCTTCCCTGGAATGGTCACTGCTCCCTCATCCCCCTTGAGTTTCTGGGAGACCCGGATCCTGGAGGCGCAAGGAGGGTGGGAGGAGGCCAGCTAATTAGCCAGTCATTGTGATTAGCCATGAGAGCCATTCTTCCTACAAAGCCTGGATAGTCAGGCAGGGGCAGAGCAGGGGTGCAGGGCTATCTGCCCACTGCACAGATGTCCTGCCCCCGGGACAGTGCCTGAAACCCACCCTTCCCGCTCCCCTGGCTGGGCCCATATGCTCCTCCCTCCCATTCTGTACCCCCTACCACAGGTTTCCTAGACTGTGCTCAGAAAGGCAAGAGAATAGTCATTCCCCCCACTACTCGTAGTTGTAACATCTAGTTTTGTCAAAGGGGGTGCTAGGCAGCCCCCATTCCTTAATGCACACTGAAAGACTGTGGGTCTTTAATGACCTGGAACCCAGCCCTTTCCCTTCCATGACCCCTGTGGAGATGGAATTGTCTGGACTTCACCAGGAGTCTCCTCAGCACCCCACCATACACACCATTCCTGCCTAAATCCCTCTCAACTCCCCTTCACTTTGAATGACTTAGAAATTGACTTCCAAACACCCAGTTTGGGGACCACAACCACCCCTAGGCATGCTCAAGTCTCTTCCCAATAAGTAACAGTAGCTAACCCTTAAAGAAGACTTATTATATGCTCAACACTTTATATAGATTAACTCATTTAATCCTCACAAGTTTGTGAGGTCGACACTATAGTTATCCACATTTTATAGATGAGGAAATTAGATCACGGAGAAGCTAAAGCCCTCGCCTGAGGTCACCTCGACGGTTAATGGTGAAGCCGAAGTTTGAACCCAAGTAATACAGATCCAGAGGTCTGCCCTTAACCACTATACTATGCACCAAGATAAACCTTGTATTGAGAATTGATGTTTTCTCCACTTTTGTAAAGTCTGACTTAAAGCATTAGGAAATATTATTGATCTGCATTATATAAGCTGCACAAATTCAGCTTCAAGTAAAGTCCCCCAGCTGCCTTTCAGTCAAATTGCTGCTGCCCCAAAGGCCTTCCTACATAGAAATTCTGGAACTGCTGCTGTGAATGCCCTTCGTCTTTCTCCTTCTTGAGACCCTTGATATCCTGTGGACACCTTCATTGGTGGTCTTGTCTGCTCTCAGTGATATTCCTTCCCACTCCTCAAGAGAACACCTGCAGTGCTCACTAGCTGAATGTTTACTCCTCTTTCTGGAAGGAAGATGAAAGCGAGCAAGGAGAGCTGGGTACACAGACATCCATCAACTGGGCTTTTGATCTCTCTGCCCAGGGAAGCAGATTTCACACCCAAGCCAACTGCAACAAGTTTCACTAGTGAAGTTTCCTGTAATATCCCATCCAGTCTGGAACTGAATCTGCATCGTGGCGAGTCCCCTCGACGCCATTCCCCCCAAGAGTCTAGGGCTGGCTCTGGGGTGATATGACAGGACAAACCATCAGTTGCTGTGGAGTTTGAACAACACCAGGCCCCAAATTCAGAGCTCCTACTCCGTGCAGAACCCATCATGTGTCCACACTTGCCACCACCACCAACGTGGGAGAGGGACTTGCTGGACACCAAGGCCGGCCCTGCCCAGGGCTCTTGCCCTCAGGCCCTTGAATTCTGATGCAGGATCAAGTAGGGAACGTGGGCACGAGTGAAGAAACTGTCTCCTGGCTCTCGGACCAAAGGGATTCGGTGAACGGATGAGGGCGCTGCCAGGAGGGGCTGCCAGGTGGCAGCTGGAGGGGCAGAGAAGCAGTCAGCGCAGGCAAGAAAGGCAGACAACCAGCTGTGGCAGAGGCCAGACAGCTGGCCGGCCAGAAGAAACCCTTTAGGATGTCGTTCGGGCCCGAAATGCGCCCTTGACAGGGGAAGTTATTGCGACGCCCTTGCAAATATAAAGTGCTGTACAAACACTAAATCTAAAATGGCTAATAATTTTGTTATGTTAAAGCATTCATGTCAGGTAATTAATGTAGTCATTGTGATCATTTAATTTTATGGCAGGTAGTGTAGGGCTGGACAGAAATAGGGCTCTTTGGCCCAGTCCTCTCATTTCTCGTTAGGGAAGCACAGTCTCCCTGATCTCCTGCACCAAGGTCCTGCTGGAGGGGCTGCTGGGGGGGGGGGGGGGGGGGGGGGGGGGGGGGGGGGGGGGGGGGGGGGGGGGCTCAGGCGGAGGGACCTGGGCCTCCATGCTTCAAGGATTTCACTATCCTTGGCCCCTGGTGCCTAGAGGCCCTAGTGCCCCCTGGTGGTGCCTGAGGTACCACCATTTCCTCAAAGGAAATCCCCAGCTGAATCCGTGAGGAAAAGAGAAAATTGTGATCTCCTAATGGAAACTTCTCCCTTGACAAGTGGGCCTCAAGGCTACCAGGTGCTATGCACAGTAAAGGGGGAGCTGGCATTGCTGTGTGGTGTTCCTTGGGGGACGGGGGGGGGGGGCGGCAGAGCAGGTTTTGTAGCAGTTGGAGGCCCTAGGAGGAACCAAGAGGCCCAGCCTTCTTGCCCCCAAAAGCCCCGAAGGGAGGCGGTTCAGGCTCCGGCCCCCAGTGCAGGCCACCATGGAGCTCTGCGGAGAGAGGAATTCTCCCTGCTCTTTGCTCAGTCTACTGAGGGTCCAGCTTGAAACAGTGACTCCATCTTCCCTCTGCTCTCTATATTCCTTCTCCCTACCTCCCACCCCTCTGCCTCCTCAACATACCCTGAGCCGGGCGCCTGGGTGGCTCAGTTGGTTAAGCAACTGCCTTCGGCTCAGGTCATGATCCCAGGGTCCTGGGATCGAGTCCCACATCGGGCTCCCGGCTCAGCAGGAAGCCTGCTTCTCCCTCTCCCACTCCCCCTGCTTGTGTTCCTGCTCTCGCTGTCTCTGTCTCTGTCAAATAAATAAATAAAATCTTTAAAAAACAAAAAAACAAAAAACAAAACATACCCTGAGCCAAGGCAACTACTCTCATTCCTTTCCCCAAATCTTCACATAATCTCTTCCATGGGGAGCCCTTCCTGGTTAAGTAGGTTCCAAAGAAGAACCTCATCTTCTATCAGCTCTCAGTCCCAGTCTATATGCCAGCCTGGAGTGGGGCTCAGAAGGGTGTAACGCTGGCCTTGCCTTGCCCTGAATGAGCCCCCAGTCTCAAACATGTCTACATTCACACAAATGCACAGAAAGCTATCTCCATCTCGACCTCCCCATTGATCCTTGTGTGCCGAGACGTGGTGACCAGAAGGCTTCTCCATATTGGAAATATTAAGATTGGCTTGGTTGGTTATATACTGAGTTGTAACTTAGAGAATCCTTGAATCCTTGACTGTGGTCAATGCACACTCTTGTTTCTATCTCTCTTCTCTTCCGCTATTCTCTGCTGGACTTACCTGTCACTTTAAGACATTGAGGGTATAGCAGCCCACTTTCCCAATAACTAATATATTTATTGCTGACCCAGAAAGGTTTGGGGTATATCCTTCATAGTGGCTTTCTTTGCTAAAACCAGCAGTAGCTGCCTGGATGACCCATAAACTGCAGGTTACTTGGAACCAGGTGGGCGGAGCCACAGGGAAGACAGTGAGTCCAGCCAGCGGACCATGGCCTTGCCAGTCTCAGCATCAGCCTGTGCTTAAGGCAGCTCTCTGTGTGATAGGACCCTAACCCACTCAGCTGAGGGAAGGATATGACCACTGCCTTCCAGATCTGTATTTAGCCTAGAGCTCCATGTTCATTAGCATGAGTCTCACAAAGGAAAACCACAATGCTACTATTCCTAAGGCATCACCATGTGCCAGGGACTGTAGAAAAGCACTTTATATATATTGTTTCATTTCATGCACCCGAGGTTCCTACATCATTCGTGCCATTTGTGGCTTCATTCTACAGATACAAGAACTAAGTCTCAGAGTCTCAGATTGGTTAAGCAGTTGACTTAAAGTCATATGGTTGCTGGGGAGCAGAGCTGGGATCTGAGCTCAAGCAGTCTTTGGCACGAATCCACGTGCTAAACCACTACTCTGTATCGCCTCCTTTTGTGCCGTGCTGTCTGAATGCACTGGCCTTACATTTTGAAATTATTATTGCTGTCTACTCTGTGCTGGGCACTGTGCTGAGCCCTTGGGAGGGATGGACATTATATAAGAATGATTGATTGGTTGAGGCTTTCCATTTGAAAGTCACTGTTGTAAGTTGTACTGGAAAGTCATTTGTACCGGACAGTGAATAACTGGCACATCTACAGCTCCTTGCGAGGAGAAGGGGCTCCGGGTGCTTCCTTCTGCAATGATGACCGTGCTTGGTATCAGCTGACTTTACTACTCTGACCACAGCTAACTGCATCAGGGGTGGACACGTGACCCAAAGGCAGCCAATCTATTTGTTGGTCAGGAGCCCATGAAGTGGCCTAGCAAGAAATTCTGCTCCACGGAGTTACTCACTGGGATGTGGCCAAGCCAATTAGATCCTTTTCCTTGGAAAATGGAAACTAACATTAATTTTAAGTGTTAGGTGATGCAGAAGCAAGGACAGAGTACTAAGTGACTACAGTGGTGAAAGACAAGATTGGAGATCAATGAATGCTCACTCAGAGGCAGCAATGAAAACACCTCATTTCTAGAACCACACTGTACCCTGAACAACAGCATTCTCAGAGTTTCTATGGGCTCTGTGAAGTCTCATGGTGTGGCTATGTCTCCACTTCCTTATTACTTTCTATGTCCTCACAATGATCCCCTATTACCAACACAATCTCAGTGTGTCCTCATGGAATTCGCGATTAAGTGGGTAACACAGACAATGAAGCAATTACAACAGAGCGTGATAAACGTAACCATGGCAGAAGCCCAGGAGGCTGTGAGGGCACAGAGGAGGCACAAGGAAGAGTATGTCTAGCCAGAGACAGTCAGGGAGGGCTTCCTGGAGGAAGATGAATCAGATACAGTTCTCATTTTACTCAAAGCAAAAATCATCACCCTTAAAATCACCCTACATAATCTGACCCTTCTTCCCCACATTGCCTTTCCAATTTCTATTCTTGTCACTGTACTCCCCTTTTGCTCACCCTACTCTACCTTCACTGGCCTTTTGGGTGCTCCTGAAACACACTGGCTCCTGCCTTAGGATCTTTGCTCTGGCTCTTCTCTTTACCTGGAATGTCTCCAGATATCCACTTGTTCAACTCTCTTACTTCCTTTAAATTTTGCTGAAATCTCATCTTCTCAATGAGGCCCACTTTGGCATCTGATTTAATACTGCATCTTGTCTGCCAACTCCTATGCCCAGGCAGTACTGATCTCCTTACTCCGCTCTACTTTTTCTTTATTCCTTAGAACTTATCATACTTACCATCTCCCAACATACTTAATGATTTACTTATTCATTTATGGTTTTTTCCCCGTTTCCCCCCACCCCTAGAATGTAAGCTCAACATGGATAGAGGTCTTATTTTGTTTATTGACTGTTGTATGTCGTGTTCCCCAGAAAGCAGATTCTGAGACAAAGATTAGTATGCAAGATGTTTAGTAGACTGCTCTTGGGATCAGCACCAATAGAGGGAAGCACGATTAGGCAGAGGGAGAAGCTGAATTGCGAAGCAGTCCCAACAAGACCTCAGCCAGTCCCACAGGAAGCCCTGGAGCTGGGATGATCTTTCAAAATTACCCAGAGTTGGGACAAGTGAGCTTGATCTTTATGCCCCAGTATTGATCAGTCATTGATGCGACTGTCCTTAGAAAGAGGCAGGACGTTGGGCAAAGAAGCTTTCTTCAGCTGCAGCCATCCCCCAACAAGGCTAGCCACTGAGGGCTGCTAGCAACACTCCCAGCAACTGGCAGAATCAGTCCTTCATTCCTGAAGGGGGAAATAGGCAGCAGATCACTGCATTCACTGCAATTGACCCTGGTACTGCTTGGATTCACTTTCTTATACTGGTTCTGAGAGCACCTCCTCCAGGATTTCCGTGGGCCTCTTTTCCCAGGGGAAACTCAGAAGAAGAAGGTTTGAAGAATGAAATAAAGACCCCACTGTTGGATCTGGTCTCAGGGTCGCAGCTTATATCCATTATACTCCTCCTCTGCTCACAGTTCTAGGTTCCTTTCGCCCTCAGCTAGCACGTCTGTTGGTCTTGGTAGCTTAGCTGGTGGCATGATGTAGACTCTCATCCTTGGGGGATCTCAGACTGGTTACCATTCGCTTCTCAGGCTGGGGCTGTGCACTTGTCCTTAGACCATCAAATTAGGAGAAAGGAGTACCAATAGATCAAGTATCAAGTGGCTCGCCTGGCTGTTCCCATTGTGTAACAGCAGTCCTGTTGCCTCCTAATGATCTGAGCCAGTTACCTCTGCCAAGATAGAGTGACTTTTCCTCTTGCCCGTTGTCCGTGGCATGACAAACCCGAAGAACCCAGGCAGCAGGCATATCATATAGTTTAATAGGACTCTTACTGTGTCTTCTAACAGAAGTGTTTCCCTTTGGGAATCAGCTCTTCTAAATTTGCAAAGCCCAGCATTATATATTTCACACAGAGATCACTGGGAGTAATTGTAAATGAGGCTTTGGTTTCCGGACCCCACCGGGGACATATCTCCATATTAAGATCTTTGATTTAAAATGTATACTGTGTCCTAGGGGGCACCTGGGTGGCTCAGTCAGTTAGGTGTCTTGACTTTGGCTCAGGTCATGATCTCAGGGTTGTGAGATCAAGCCCCACGTCAGGCTTTGCGATGGGCATGGAGTCTGCTTAAGATTCTCTCTCTCCTCCTCTGCCCGCCCCCCCCTAAAAAATGTATACTGTGTCCTAGAACAGAGTTTCTAATCTTGGCACTATTGACATTTGGGGCTGGATAATTCTTTATTTGGGTGTGTGGGGGGGGGAGGGGGAGAGGCTGTCCTGTGCATTGTAGGATGCACACCCCTAGCTCCTATTTACTAGATGCCTGTGGCACTACCTCTCCTTCTCCCTTCCTCCAGTTGCAAAAATGAAAAATGTCTCCAGATATTACCCAAAGCCCCCAAGGGGGCAAGCCTATCCCCAGTTGAGAGCCAGTATCCAAAAAGATGGTGCCCCATTCTCATAGAGTATCACCTCCTAGCTGGTGTTTCTGCTGTGCCTTCAAAGGGGCATTTCACTGTTCAGTTAGCTTCTGGGTCCCATAGCACGTGATGCGCTCATTCTTGCACCTCTATTCCTGTAAAGTAGGTCCTTTGGTATGACATGGTAGATAGTATATGAGATTGTATGCTGATGAATCAGACACTCTGTAAGCCTTCATTTGGTGCTCTTGGCTAAAGCCCTGTAGGCAGGAAAGGCAAACTCATAACCAGAATATGCATCTATTCCCGGCAAAGTAAATTTCTACTTCTTCCAAGATGGAAAGGGCCCAAAATATTCAACTTGCCACCAACGGGCTTACTGATCTCCTCAGTGGGTGATGCCATCCTGGGGACTTAGCATTGGCCTCTGTTACTGCTAGGCTGAACATTCCACAGTGGCAGTAACTAGATCAGCCTTGGTAAATGGGAACCCATGCTGTCAGTGCTGTGCATAACTTCCATCCACCCCTGCCATCCTAGTTACTTCATCCATGCATTCATCGTACTGGCACTGGGGTAACCAATGACAGAAGCTGGCTGATGTCAATGGGCTGAGTCATTTTATTTATTTATTTATTTTTTAATTTTTTAAAAGATTTTATTTATTTATTCATGAGAGAGAGAGAGAGAGGCAGAGGGAGAAGCAGGCTCCCCGCTGAGCAAGGAGCCCAGTGCGGGACTCGATCCCAGGACCATGGGATCATGACCTGAGTTGAAGGCAGACGCTTAACCGACTGAGCCACCCAGGCATCCCTTTCTGCCAGTTTTATATTAATTTAGTTTTTCACATTTAATTAGGAATTAGTAGTAGGAACTTTGTGATATAATCTGAAACAACCAATTTAATCTGGAAGTGATATTATGCATGTATTTTTCTTTTTTTTTTAAAGATTTTTATTTATTTATTTGACAGAGAGAGACACAGCGAGAGCAGGAACACAAGCAGGGGGAGTGGGAGAGGGAGAAGCAGGCTTCCTGCCGAGCAGGGAGCCCGATGTGGGACTCGATCCCAGGACCCTGGGATCATGACCTGAGCCGAAGGCAGACGCTTAACGACTGAGTCACCCAGGCGCCCCTATGCATGTATTTTTCAAGCATTGTTTATTTGTTTAGAAACATAAATAATAACGTCTACTATTTTTTGACCACTTATTATGAAACAGGTGTTAGGCTGTTTTATATACATTTATTCCCCATGGCAGCCCTATCAAACCCATTTTTTTTTAAAGATTTTATTTATTTATTTGACAGAGAGAGACACAGCGAGAGAGGGAACACAAGCAGGGGGAGTGGGAGAGGGAGAAGCAGGCTTCCCGCGGAGCGGGGAGCCCGATGTGGGGCTCGATCCCAGGACCCTGGGATCATGACCTGAGCCGAAGGCAGATGCCCAACCATCTGAGCCACCCAGGCGCCCCCTGAGTCATTTTATTTACTTGATGGTTTAGTGCCCCTTCCATGGTGGCTATTCACTGGTGGGCACCAACAAGTCATACAAGATCTTCACACTTTGTGCCCATTCTCATATGTCCATTCACGGGCCACTACCCCAGACCTCCTTGTCCATGATCTTCCAGTCTTGCCCCTTCCAGTTGGCACTATCATTACCCACTGCCCCTGAGTCCATAAATATTCTATCCCTGAATCTCTTTTCTTTCCACATAAAGTGGGTGACCAGGGCTCTGCCCATTGGGAGGATTTTCCCTCACCACTGACTTTCAGCGTAGCCACTGTCCATTTCAGCTTGTTCCCACACTGCGTCAACCCATCCGTAAACTAAGGTAGGGCTTTTCCCTCCTATTTCCTTGTCATAAGGAATCCCTCATAGACGCTGGGCGTGAGCAGAGGGGAGGCACTGGCGCACCAGTGGAACATGGCCTGGGAGCCTGGGATACTGCACTGCAGCTTGCTTGTGCCCTCCATTTCTGTGCATGCTCGACCTCACATGTAGTTCTTCCATCTTAGGATGGATTGTCACTGGGCCTGCCTAACCTCATGACTCGGTGGATCTCAGAACTCAGTTTTGGTGAAAGGATGACGTTTTAGGACCTGCCTGAAAAACCATGTAGCAGCAGGGGGAGTATGGGCCTAGGCATTGTGTCGGGTGGGCCCAGGTGCACGGTTGGTTGGTCCTGCAGTGGTCTGACTGTGCAGGACAGGCCCAGGAGAAGCACAGTCCTGGCCAGAAGAGCCAGGTTTGAAGGGGCACAAAGTGGAGGTGAACGGAGAATTAAGAGATTTTCTCTACTACTGTTTTAATTTTCTCTACTGTTTTAATTCTATTAAATCCTACTCCATCGGCGTAACACTTTCTGTGAGCCAGGCACTGTACGAAGTTCTTCACAGGAACTGTTATGAATTATTAAATTAATCCATGCAACATATGAAGTGGGCACTCTTACTATTCTTCACATTGTTATTATTCCCATTTTACAGAGGAAACTGGGACTTAGGTGGGTTAAGGAGCACAGAGTTGGTAAGTAAAGTCTGACTCCCAGGATGGTCTGACTCCAAGGCCTAATCTTTAAATCTCCACACTATCAGCCACTCTCTTCACGCCAGCTGCCTTGAGATAGAATGAGGAAAGTGGGTGCGTGTGTGCATGTGCGAGCGCGTTCTTGTGTGTGTGTGTGTGTGTGTGTGTGTGTGTGTGGCAGGCAGGGGAGACTTTTCTAGCTCTGGATGTGCTCTGCTATGCTGAAGAGCTTCAGGATTTTTACTAGTTCATCCATCCCTTCATCCAACAAACATTCAATGAATACCTGGTTACTATAGAATAATAAGGAGTAGAGCAGATATCTTGCCACCATACCCCTGCTACTGTACCCTTAGGGAAGGTTCTCCTATACGGGGAGGATTGCTGCTCAGGACAAGAGTAGAAAAGGGAGGATGTCTATAGGGAAGGTGGTACTCATTGGCCCAGATAGCTCTGAGGGCTGGATGAGGTATAAGATGACTTGGCTATTTGGCCCAAAGATGCAAACTGCTTTCCTCTGCTTTAAGAGCTGCCCCTGATGGGTCTGGTCAGAAGTGTTGATGGTCTGGTCCTCAGAGTTCCTTTAGTTACAGCCTATGTGTCATCTTCTTTTTCTTGGGGATCTCAGTCCTGATGTTGCAGCAGCACCCTCTCCCAATGCATCATTAGAGAGATTGATTACTTCCTGTCCCATGGGCCCAAGTTTCTACCTATTAAGTAACCACCGGTCTGCTTGCCCCCTGTGTGCATTTTGGAGACTCAGTCTTACCCTGGCCCAGGGTTTTGCTGTTTTGTTTTGTTTTTTCACTCAGCCTGGAAATATTAACTACCAAAATAATAATAATTTACATTTAGTAAGCACGTACTATGTGCCAGGCCTTGTGCCAAAAGTTCTACGGATGACTTCAGTTAATTCTGCATCAACCCTGTAATGGAGGCCCAGACCTACTGTTAGAAGTAGAGCAGGAGGTCAGCATGCAGAAGGGGCTCTTCTGGCCAGGACTGTGCTTCTCCTGGGCCTGTCCTGCACAGTCAGACCACAGCAGGACCAACCAACCGTGCACCTGGGCCCACCCGACACAATGCCTGGGCGCACTGGCCTCACCCAACACCCAGTATCCGCAGCTGAGCCCCCGTGGTGGAGCGCACAGGGCTTTTGGCTGGGTTCCGCCTGCCCCTTCCCTTCCCTTCCCTGAACAGGCATCTCTGCCAGGTCAGTTCCCCTTCCCTTGGCTTCCTTTGTGCTCTTCCTGGCCTTGGCTCATGCTGTTCCTTCTGCCCAGAATCCCTCTTTTCCTTTTTCTGCCTGGTAAAATCCTTATTTTTCAAGCCTTGCTTTAATGTCATCCTGACCTCCCTGCCCTCCCCTGTCAGAATTAATTGCTCCCTCCTTTTGTGTTGCTCAACAGCACTTACCACAGCGAACTGTAGTTACTTGTTTCACCACTCAGCCTGGGGGGAAAGAGAGGCAGAGGCCCGTTTTGATTCACCTCCTGGTCTCCGGGGCTCAGGGGCCGCCCAGTAAGTGCTGAAGCCCATTGGGACTGGGGCAGGGGGCTGTGAAGCTTGACTGCGGACGCCCCTGGGATGGGACCTGGGTTCTCCCTGAATCCCTGCTGTCTTAACGTCTTTCTCTCAGGCTGGCCCAAACCGGATTTCAGAGACTATGACAGGATCCCCCCTGAGCACGAATAGGTCTGTGCTCTCTCCCCTCCAGATGACTCCCCTTCTTCAGTGGCCTGCCAGCCTGCCTGCCTCCCTCCTGGCACCCCCTCTAGCCTGGTGCTCCCCACTCTCCCCATTTAGCGGCATCTGCGGATTTCATTAACTTGCTACTTAACCCCTCTCGCTCAGATCAGCCCTGAAGATGATAAATCAGGCCCAGGGCTCATCCCTGCAGCAGCTAGCCTCTCCACACCCCCCTCTAACAAGGCTCTGGCTGCCCCTATTCATCACTGGCTGCCCTCCCTTTCTCCTGCGGTTTCATTGCTCACACCCCCCACATCCCCACGCAGACGGTGTCAGGGGTGTTATAGCCCAGCCACTTTGGGGTGAATTCTGGACGTAGATTCAGGACAGACCCTGGATCTGGTGAGCTTCCTAGGCCAGACCGCCCTTGTCCCTGGGGGACTGTGGGCCTTGGCTTCCCTGGGCGGGGGAGGGGGGTTAGCCCAAAGGCAGCACCCAGGGGCTGCAGGAGAGGGAGGCCCTGGCCTGGAAAAGGACGGGAGGGCTAAGGGAGCAGAGGGCTCCCTTCCTAGCTATAGGACTGCTGAGGGGGGAGGGGTGGCTAGAGTGGATGGACCTGCCTTCTCATTCCTTCCTTTCTTCCTCAAGACCTTCCACTCCTTCCCTGCCTAGATCTTCCCAAGAGCCCTCCTTTAAATGTCCTTCTCTGTGACGCGGCCAGTCTCGCAGGCCCCCACCCTCTCCTTGTGTCCTCATCGAGCATGGGTGGGAGGAGGATTGCTATAGCAGTGACCATGGTGGGGTGTGCCGAGCAGCACCCGACTCTTCCCAGAGAGCTCCCCCACAGTGGCAAAGCTGCCCCTGCTCTGGGGCTCCTTTCTCACCCTCATCTTTCTGGCTCCCCTTCCCCTTATTTCTTGAGGCTCCTCTGCTTAGCTCAACCTGTGACCCCTCTATCCTATGGCCACCTGTCACTGAGGCTGCCATTCTGCTCACCGGATGGATTGCCTGTGCCTCAGTGGAGCGCTAGAGCTGGCCAGCAGTGTGGTTTTTCTCGACTTAGGAAAATGGCCCCTTTCCCTCCCCCTTCCGCCCCAGCTGCTTCTCTTAAGCCCTGCCCAAATACCGTCTTTAATTTTCCTTTCTCCCTACAATTACCTTTCCCTCTCTCCCTCAGGCCCCAGATCTCTCTTCCTGACTTCTCTCTCCTTCCCTCCCCCATGCCTCCTCTCCTGTTCTCTTCTCCCATTTATAGGCATAGACTCCCTAAAAGGGACCACCCCAAATTTGTCAGGGACCTAGCCCTTTTGTAATTCTAATCAGGGTCCTTCTGGTTTTCTCTGCCTTTAGAGATCTCTCCGGGCCCCTTCCTATCACCTCCATCTGCCCTCATTGTGTCCCCTCCAACCCCCATTCTCACCGTCATTCCAGCCTTGCCAGGGGACAGTGTCCTGCCCACCCCCCGCCCCCAGTTCCCTTCCTACCCCTTTCCAGGCCCTGCAATGATCTCCTGTCCTCCTCTCCTTTGACATTCTTCTTCTGAAGGGGTCAAAGCCATTGGATGTTCACTCAGCAACCCCACCCCCCCACCACGTGTGCTTTTGTCAGGTGCTATTTCTACAATGTCTTCATTACCTCCTAATTGGCCAAATCTCTTTTCTTTATTTTTCTTGTTAAAGACAGATTTAAAGAACGAGTTCAGTAGCTCAGCCATTTTCAGACCATCATTAATTTCCCGCCTTCTTATTTATTAATGGGACAACTTCCTTGCTGGTATTTCTTGTTCCCTGGATATCTCTGTAAAAGCCTGCCTGGCTCATGCAGCCCCTGGGACCAGTGCTAACTCACTCTGACTTTGTGCTGCCCTCAGCTGCGCTGGCATTCCCTCCACAGCTCCCCCTGCTCTTGCAGCCCTCTTTGCTCAAGACACCCCCCCCCCCCGGGTTTAGGCACAGAGCCTTCCCTCCTACACGTGGAGAGGACCAGAGAGGACCGAGACTCCCAGTTCTCTCCTCCACCCCTTCTCCCTTTCCACAGTGTTCCAGGTTCTACTCTAAGCCAAACAAATGCACGCATGCTGTCTCATTGACTCCTCAAGATCTTAAGGACAAAAGAACAGACTAAAGCTCAGGGAGCAGCGCTGACTCCTGCAGGGTCACTTTGCTTCGAAGGGGTAGGGCCGGGATGTGAACCCAGTTTTACCTGGCCCCACGGCTAGGGCTTTTCCTCTTTGCCAGCCCACCTCACCGAAGCCCGCAGAGAAAGGTCATGTTTAGGGTAAGTGGTGATCCAGAGGGAAATCCCGGGACCAATGAGAAGGCTGCAACACAGTGGGAAATAGAAGGCAGTGGCCCGAGGACTAGCAGGGCTGTAGGCAGCAAGCAGTGTTGGGTGAGCAGTCTCTTCTTTAGGCCCTGCCCTCCCTGGGTTCCACTTTCTGATCCTCCCATGCCAGTTAGCTGAAGGACTCGTGTTCTAATGGGGACATTACTAACACGGGGGAGCAGCTATCTGGGGACTCTTTCTATTGCTCTGAAGGCTGGGTCTGTGCCCTTGCTCTTTTTGAGGTTTGATTCTAGTTCTCCAGGAGCCTCAGCTCTTCTCCCCAGGTGAGGGGGTTGGTTCTGCTGCTGCCCACCAACCTCCACCCATGCACGGGGGTAGGTGAGAATCAGTACACACTGGGCTCCTTGGGCAGACAGCTACCACCCTAGAACCCAGGCCCCAGGTCTAGGCATATGCTGACTCCACCAATGGCTCCTAAACCTTCTTGAATATGAGAGATGGGGACTTCTGGTAGGGTCTTGTTAAGATCTTTCCATAATCAGGAATATTCCTATTATCCCCTAGGCTTTGAGGCCAGACTCCAGGTGAGGCCCTAGCATGCCCAGAGCCCAGCTGTAGCTGCTTCCACATTGCCAGCGAGAGGTGAGATGGGGAGGAGGATGGTGATCCCAAGTCAGGGTGCAGGCCTTGACGCCCCGTGGCTGCCACTAAATGCCAAGTCATTGTTCTTCTCTTTGGAAAAGAAAGCTCTGGGCAGGCCCATAGCAGGATCCAGGGAAGGAAAGGGAGAGAGAGAAGTCCGGGCAGAATCATCCTGTCCGACCTGGGGCCTCAACTAGCCCTCGGGCAGTAGTTATGGGAACCACAGCAGTTCAGGGGAGGAGTCCCCTGAGGCCAAGCCCTGGGAGCCATGTTTTTACACTAAAAGACCTTGTTTCTTGTCTCCTCCTGGTCATAACCCTGCTTAATAGAGACATTAAGATGAATGATTGAAGCTGCCTCTTTCCCTACAGCCAGAAGGAGGGGCCGCCTGGGTGACCCTGGACAGAGGGGACACCGTGTGGGATGGGGTTGCGGTAGGAGGGCATCCACAAAGCACCCCTCCCCAACACAGAGCCTTGGCTTTTGTAGGCTGAAACCTGTCCCAGAAGTGCCCCCCAAAGGCTGCCTCATCCAGCAGCGCTAATCTGCACTGACCTTCAAGGCTGCCTCTGCCTCCCCAACATTAGCGAGGGGCCGATGCTGGTAGGAAAAACCACAGGTGGATAAGGGATGACAGGGACTTTTGTTCATACAGACTTCCGAAAGGGCTTTGATAAGCTTCTAGACACACAGGTTTTCATATTTATAAAAACAATGGCAGGGGAGTCTGGGTGGCTCAGTCGTTAAGCGTCTGCCTTCGGCTCAGGTCATGAT
>NW_023270447.1:59794289-60000055 GCF_011800145.1 Mirounga leonina
CTGGGTGGCTCAGTCGTTAAGCGTCTGCCTTCGGCTCAGGTCATGATCCCAGAGTCCTGGGATCGAGCCCCACATCGGGCTCCCTGCTCCGCGGGAGGCCTGCTTCTCCCTCCCCCACTCCCCCTGCTTATGTTCCCTCTCTCGTTGTGTCTCTCTCTGTCAAATAAATAAATAAAATCTTTTAAAAATAAAAAAATAAAAATTAAAAATTAAAAAAATGGCTAACAGTTATTGGGTGTTCTCTGCAGGTTTCAGGGGCTGTGTTTTATATGCATTGTCATACCGAATCTCACAACAGCCTCGTGATACAGAAAGAATTATTATCCCCAATTTACGGATGAGAAGACTGAAGCTTAGAGACGTTAAGCCACTTACCCAAGGTCACCCAGCTAATAAGCAGTAGGGTTGGGCTATGAATCCAGACAGTCTGACTTCAGAGCCTGGGCTGGGAACCACTGTCCTCATACGCCGCCTCCAGTCTTAAAAACTGTCATACTCTGGGATTGGGAGGCGGGCCGGGAGGATTGGGGTTTTTGTATCAGATAGGGAATTGATTTAGAGGTCAGAGACAACCGTTAGGGATAAACAGGCTCATCTCTGGATGGGGCTGCAGAAGCGGAGGGAGCCCCAGGGAGCACCACTGAGACAGGCCTCATTTACCATGTTTATGACAGGTCTGGCAGAGGCCAGCTCAGGGAAAGCTGCCCCTTCAGAGATGATGCTGAACACTTTTGGGCAGGAAAATGTCTTGCTTTTTGTTTTTCCGCAGCTTCCCCCCCCCCGCCCCCTCCCCCCACCCCTTGCACCTAGTCCTACACCGGGCGGGCATGGAGCAAATAAATATTCAATAAACAGCTTCTAAAAGATAGAAGCTACTTAAAAGTGGAGAGCCACAGCAGCCTTGGGCCATTTTCAGTGGAAAGGAGAATGCTCTGTGCTTGCAGATATAAGTGGATGCGGCTGGGGAAGGTGGGAAGGTGGGCCAGAGGGATGGCTACTCCATGTGTGGCCTGAGGGCCAGCATCATCAGCATCACTGAGGAATTTGTTAGAAATGCAAAATCTGAGGCCTTTCCCAGACCCCATTATCACAGTTTGCATTTTAACAAGATTCCCAAGTGACTGGAATGCACGCTCAAGTTTGAGGAGCAATGATCTAATAGAGAACAGACCTAGACACTGCTCTGCTTTAAACCCTTTGGTGGCTCTCTATTGCCCTCAAACTCAAGCCCAAACCCATTAAGAAGGCTTACTTTAAGACTAGGCATGATCTAACTCTTGCCTACTTCAGACTCCTCTTTCACCACTGTCTCTGTCACACCTTCTGCTCCAATAGCACTGAGTTTCTTCCCATCCACAGGGGAGCCATTTCTTTGCCTCATGGCTTTGCTCATGTTATTCCTTTTGCCTGGAATGCCCTCTCCTCTTCACTATTCCCACCCCCCACCCCCGGGCCTGGGAAATTCCTACTCAAAAAAGACTTGACTTCAATGCTAATCTTTCCAGCTGTGATCGGTGCCTCCTCTTCAAACTTTCACTGCAATTGGTCTTTTTTTTTTTTAAAGATTTCATTTATTAGAGAGAATGAGAGAGAGAGAGCACATGAGAGGGGGGAGGGTCAGAGGGAGAAGCAGACTCCCTGCCGAGCAGGGAGCCCAATGTGGGACTCGATCCTGGGACTCCAGGATCATGACCTGAGCCAAGGCAGTCGCTTAACCAACTGAGCCACCCAGGTGCCCTGGTCTGTTTCTTTGATCACAGTTATGACTCTGAGTGACACATTTCTTTACCAGTGTCTCCCTCATTTCTGTAAGCTCTGTGAGGGCAGAAATGTGTCCATTGTTCATGATCTTGTCCTGTGCTTTCAAGGAGCCTAGCGCAAAGCAGGTATTCAAAGAATGTTGTTGAAAAAAAAAAAAAAAAGAATGTTGTTGAATCTTGAAAAAGTATACACTTTGAGAAGGATGGGCTCAAGCTCTTAGTTCAGCTGGGGTTGCTGGAGGAGATGCCCTGAAGGCTTGGGATGCCTCCTAAAAGCCCTATAGCATTCTCAGGTCCTGGGGGATGTGGTCAGGCAGTGCCTACAGATTAAGAATGCTGAGGTGTGCCTGGCTGGCTCAGTCGGTAAAGCATGTGACTGTCCATCTCAGGGTTGTGAGTTCAAGCCCCACATTGGATTTTACTTAAAAAAAAGAAGAAGAAAAATGCTGAGCAAGCCCCCGCCCTGTGGATTAGTGAGTGCCACACTGGGCAGGACACATAGATGGAGCTTGGGGGCTGAGAGGAGGGAAAGGAACAATCACTCAGGAATCAGGAAATGCTTCCTGGGGCAGGGCACATTTCTCAGGGGGTTCAATGGTAGAGATGGAATGGGGAAGGTACTCCTAGTTGAGAGAACAGCACCAGCAAAGAAAGTCTTGGAGGCAGAGAAGTGCAAAGCATCTTGATGAGTAATAATTAGTACTTTTGGCCTGGAAGAGAAGGGGAGGTAAAGAACTACTAGGAAATAAGGCTGGAAGTGTAGGTTGTAGCCTGAGTGTAAAGCACCTGAAGGCCAAGTCAAGATCAGGAAGGAAGAACTATGAAATCACAAGGGGTCCAGCAGAAGGATGAGGCTGTATTTGTCTGGAAAGGCCAAGGAAAGTGGCAGGCAGTACAAGTTTATTCACTGAATCCTGGGGGGAATATGCAGTGTAACGGGGGTCCTAGTGGGTTGGGGCTGATACTGGGCTACTTCCACTATGGGGAATTAAGCAACATCCTCTGACCCAAACATCTAGTTGAATCTACTGTTTTACATGGAGCTACAAAGCCAAACAAATACATTTCAACCAAGCCTGACATTTACATTTCAACCAACCATAACTGGATCAGGTATACACCAGCATGATTACAGTGGTGGTGTGTGGACAACCCAATGGATCCCAGATTGCTGGAAGGGCTAGCAGAGCTTGAGAGAGAGAGGCCTAATGATAGAGGAGGGAGGAGGCTGGCAGATGAGCCAGTTTACACAGTAAGACTAATGGTTGAAGAGGACCATGGCTCTGGTTCAGTATGATGGTTCTTACATAAACTCACCCAATCCTGGTTACTCTCACAGTAGTAGGTTTGCAGAATGAGACGAAAAAGGAATAGTTGAATAAGTGGAAAGAGCTGTTTCTGAAACACTTTAGAGCTCAAACACCCTGAGCAGGGCTTCACATCCTCCTAGCTGAGTGTAATACGGAGGGATTCTTCTTACTTTGTGAAAGACTGCTGTGCTCTCACACTGTCATGGTATCATGAGAATTGAGCACATCAGGCAGAGGCATTCAAGGCCAGCATCTATGGTGAACTTAGCGACAGAAGCCAGGGGAGCACACGGTAGCTTAGATGGATCCATGGGCACAACTGAGGCTTTTTATTTTTTTATTTTTATTTTTTTAAGAGTTTTATTTATTTATTTGAGAGAGTGAGAATGAGAGAGAGAGAGAGAGAGCACATGAGAGGGGGGAGGGTCAGAGGGAGAAGCAGACTCCCCGCCGAGCAGGGAGCCCGATGCGGGACTCGATCCCGGGACTCCAGGATCATGACCTGAGCTGAAGGCAGTCGCTTAACCAACTGAGCCACCCAGGTGCCCACAACTGAGGCTTTTTAAAGAAACATTGCCGGGGACTGGTATTTCCACAGGAGCAGGTGGGGGCCTAGCATTAGCAAGCCTGGTGTATGAATGTTAACATAAACTCATTGGTACCGCCAGCTGGAATAGCCTTGCAACAGACAAACTACAAGGCAGTCTAGGGAATAGAAACAGAGCCACCAGGAGGCAGCAGTTTGTGAGTGGGTTTGGAAAAACTGAGGGAGCATGGCCCGGGGGAGCAGAGACATCAGCATCCGACCAGTGATGGGAAGCTCTAACAGGTAACAGGAGAGAGCTGAACTTGAAGCTGAGATGGGAACAGGCAAAAGGTGGAAGTACTGGTGGCTGATGACCAACCTCAAGAAAAACCTGCTGAAGGAAACTGGACTCACTGAGCACCTACCTTACGTTGGGTGGGTACTGTGGTAGGTGCTTTCTTTGCTTTATTGGTTATGCAGGTATTATCTCCCTTTCATAGTGGAGGCCAAGATAAGGTGACTTTGCTTATTCATCAAATATACACACTTGGAATATAAAGACGATTAAAACACAGTCCTCTTCTTTGAGGACCACAGAATATTGTGGGTGAGAGATACAGAGGCAGACAAGGGCAGACATAAGCACGAGGTACAGTGACACTACAAAGAGGTTCTCCAAGTCACAGAGTCAGTAAGTATCAGGGCCAGGATTCAATTCCTTGATTGTCTGGATCCAAACCTTAGCACCTGCCACTGCTCTAGCCACTCGGCAACAGTTGTTGACTTAGTTAGAGTCCAAGTTCTGAGGAAGGGCGGTAGGCCATGCTGCTGGCAGGGAATTTGTAAGAACAAGAGGAGGACATTGGGAATTGGGATGGGACATGTTCAGGTGACCCAGCAGCAGCTCAGGTCCAGAAGAAGCGGTGACGGTGGCCTCAGGGTTACCAGGTCATGGAGGCCCTCCAAGGGCAGGACTGATTCCAGCACCTAGAAGTGGCAGTGTGCGGTTCTAGGTATGGGAGCCACTGGAGGCAAGAAACCAGGCTGGTTCTTAGAGAGGCAGATTGGGACCAGAGAAGTGGGGGGGGGGGGGGGGGGGCGGCGATCTCAAAAATCAAGTTGGGATTGAGAGGAGAGGCCATATTGGGAGTGGCCATGGGGAAATGGGAAAGAAATCAGACAATTTGGGGGCTGGAAGGGAAACTTGACCAGTTTCCTTTTTGCTTCTGTTGAGTTCAATAGATCCTGACAGGATTGTCTGTCTTTTTGAAAACAACTCTTTTACTTTAAAAACTTGTCTTTTCCCTCCCCTCTGAGCACCAGATCCAGAAGAGGCCTGAGGCCCCAATCTTTTCTAGGGATGCTTTACCTCTGACTAGAGTGGCTGGAGAGCCCAAGCCAAGCTTCCATAGTTGGGGTGGGGCTGTGAGCCACACCTCTGGGCCATGTGAATCCCCACGCTCTCTGGACAGTGAGCAAGGCAGGGATAAATCTGAGGACAAATGATGGGAGGCTAGGACAGAGAAGGCAGAGTGGAACAGCTTGGGGAAGAGAGCCTCCCTGGGCAGGTGGCTCCATTTGATTTCCGATTTAAAGGGGAGGCTTAGATGGCCAAGAAGAAAAAGGCTAATAAGAAAAATATTAAACTGCAGTGTGTGTGTCCCCAGGGACTTCCTGTTGCCATGACTGACCTCCCGGAGAGCGCCATTCGTTCCCGAGCATGGCAGCTTTATAGGCACTTGTAGGCCTGCAAAGAACACCAATTTGCTGCTGCAGTTTGTTTTGATAACTGAAACTTTCAATAAATCTATATTAAAATCAAAGGGAAAATTAACTAGGCCCCAGTGAGGGGCACGGAGATAAGGGAGCACATTACCACCCTGGCCTCAGCCACCCCACATCCATCTCTTAGTTCAGATTCAGGTCACCAGAGAGATGAATGGCTCAGGCTCTTGGGGAACAGCCCTGGGGAAAGCAGGGCAGAGAAGGCATGGCCAGGTCTGGCTCCCACTGCTCCTGCAGCGGAGACCGTGGGGGGCAGAGTGTGGGGGGTAACAAGGGGGGGTGGTGGTGGTCATGGTGGGAAGAGGAGTTGGACAGAGGCATGGGGGAGGGGTGAGAATAATAGTAATAACAGCCAATATTTACTGAACTCTTTATGCTGGATGCTATGCTAAGCATGTTTGTATTTAATTCTAATAAGTAGATACTAGTATTATTTCCACTCCAGAGAGGAAGAAACAGAGCCTCAGAAAGGTATGTGGCTTGCCTAAGGTCACAGATGGAGTCAGGACCCCAATCTGAACAGGGTGTCTCTGAGCTCACACTCCTCTTAAGTGCACGATGCTGTCTTACGTAGCTTACGGGGACTGTGAGCGGCAGAAGCAATTTTCCAAGTTCTTAGATAAAATGGTTTTAGACCCAGTCTGGGTTCTCTCAGCTGTGCCAAGTTTGGCGGCTGTCATGCCTGCACTGTCCTTGGGTCCTGGATTCTCTGCCCTTCCACTGCTGGTTAAGGTCCCAGCTTTGCTGGCCATCTTGCTGTTTTCCCTTGTGCTTTCAGAGGGCAGCAGAACCAACTTGGCCCTCTCTTGAATTCCTGCTGTGTTCACTTTAGCTCAGTCACTTAATCCATCAGCCAGGAAGCTGCCCGAGGTTTATCTGTGTCTGTGTACTGGATTCAGTTCATCTGCCTCCAAAGATTCACTTGCCCCAACTGTACCCTCACCCCGGGCCTTGGCCACTTGTTTTTTGGACAGCCCAGCTGCCATTACTGTCATTTCATTTACTAACACATCTGGTTGTTTTAGCGTCCTCAGGAGAGTTTTGACAGAGCCTCCAATGTGCCCACTGTGGTGGGATTGCAATGGGCCTAATTTGACCAAACCAGGGGCTATGACTCCTCTCATCAGTTCTAGTCTCAGATGAACCACTGTGCTTTAGGGTGTGGGATCTGGCACCCCCTGTGGCTACCGGAGTGGTGGGGTAATACAACCTCCCTTTCCCCTTACAAAGTGATGGTTCTACATGGCTTCAATGACTAGTTGTGTTTGAAGCTCCAGGCAACTTTATAATATACAATCTTGTATTTTCTTCCTTTTCTTCTTTGCCTCACTTCTCTTTGCCTCCTCAACTCTTGCCGCCCTGGGATTATATTTTCCAATGAAATTTTACCACATAAGCTTTACCTCAGGCTCTGTTTTCTGGGAAATAAGAAAACAGGGAATCACCACAGAGCCAAAGGCTTGAGGGAGCCAAATGTTGGGTTAGGCAGCAGTGTAAGGCACCAAGAATATACTGATCTCTTAAACTGTTCTATTATTTGAATACATTTGGCCTGGTCTTTGTCCAAAAAGAGCTTATATATAATACAGTCCGGTGAGGTTCTGGAAGCTATAGGGGTGAGCTCTAGAGCACGAAGGAGAAGGGGGACATTCTGGGGAAGTTAAGGGCTCTGTGGAAGGCTCCATGGAGGATATTGGTGCTAGGCCTTAAAGGAAGCGTCCAATCCAGACAGTGTAGGTTGACTTCATTCTTACAGCCAAGAAGGTTGGTTGTACCCTATTCTTACACCAGACTCAGGACATATGAAAGCCAGGGACAGGAGAGACCATCTCAGAGCCTCTCATTTGTCTAATTTTTTTTTAAAAGATTTTATTTATTTATTTGACAGAGAGAGACACAGCGAGAGAGGGAACACAAGCAGGGGGAGTGGGAGAGGGAGAAGCAGGCTTCCCGCAGAGCAGGGAGCCCGATGTGGGGCTCGATTCCAGGACCCTGGGATCATGACCTGAGCCGAAGGTAGACACTTAACGACTGAGCCACCCAGGTGCCCCTCATTTGTCTAACTTAATTTATCTATTTACTTGTTTGTTTATTGTCTGTTCTGCACCTACCTTCCCCTCCCCAATATAAAGTCTTCTCAAGGATACAGGTTTTGTGTGCCTTATTCACCAATGAATCTTAGCATCAAAAACAGTTGCCGACACCTAGCAGAGGCACTATAAATGTATGTTGACTGACTAATCAACTGGGATTAATGTCTAGACGATATTAACGGGAGGAGGAAGACCCAATTCCAGCCCCAAGAATCAGACAGGAAGATGTGCCTCCACTTTACTGACTTAGGGTTAAGTGACATCTGTCCCTGCTGATGTTTATTTCCTCATTTGTCCACAAACATTTACCAGATTCCTGCTTTATTTGTGGAACTGTGCTGGGCATTACTGATATACCATGAACAATACAGAAATAATGCTTACCTTAAATGAATTTACAGCCCTGGGGGAGAGACAACAAGGAAATAGACAATTATAAAACAATGCAATAAATTCTGTAGGTGCAGAGTAGAATCACCTCGTCCATTATGCGGGATTAAGGAAGACATTCCCTAATATGGGTATTACCGGGCATTCCCAGCTCAGGCAGGAACCAGTATGTTAAGGTCAGATCTCACAGAAATGGTGGGCCCAGAAGTGACATCATTTTCTTATGTGAAAATATGCAAACGGCAGACAGAGGCTTGGTGACCAAAGCTGGGCCCAGAAGATGGTTCCTGGCTCACTGGGAAGCTGTCAAAGCCATCACTGATTTGGCCACGGCCAGGGTTTCCCACCTCAGAACGTGTTACCCATGACTTCCCAAAGAGCCACAAACCAGATGAAGAAACACATCTCTGGCTTTAGCCAGACTTCGCTCCAGATGACAGAATAGACTGCGGTAGCTCCCTATAGTTGAGGCCAGAATCCTCTCAACTCTGACGTTCCCTCTGGAGCCAACCCAAACAAGTCAGTTCCCTCTTCTGTAGGAATGCCCTTCAGAAATCTAAGAATTTTCTTCTTAGCCTAAAATCTGCCTCCTGTCAGCTCTCCCCAGGCCCACCTCCGAGAGTGGATGATAATAATGACTTGTTGAAGAAACAAATCATGAGGAGAAGTTATCTAAATAGAACACGTCATGTTATGAGCCTATACTCACCTCATGAGTATATTGGGAGGTGGGAAAACGGAAGTGGGGGACCTGAGTCGCTCTAGGCCTTAAAAAGTTTTCGTTATTTAAAATATTCCTTTCCCAGGTCGGAAGGGAGGTCCCCCTTCACTTTCTTCTGAGTACGTGCCACCTCAAAACTACAAGTCCCATAAGGCCAGCCGAGGGGAGTCACCATCTTGACACACCTTAGCGCGCATGTCGGCGGGAGAGCGAGCATTTGGGGAGAAGAAGCCCCGCCCCCCTGCAGCCCATTGGTCGGAGAAGCAAGCGGCGGGCTCAGCGGTTGGCCACCGAGCCCGCCCGTCAGTCGCGTCGGCCGGGGTCAGAGTGCGCGGAGGTGAGTCGGTGTGTTGTGGACTCGTGGTGCTGGCTGCCGCTGTTGAGGCGGCCGGGAACGGGCGGTGGGGAGCGGGCGGAGCTGGCCTTGCCTCTGCTTGGCCGGCGCCGCAGTCGGCGCGGGCCGCGCCCGCCGCCGTAAACTGCCCTGAGCGCCTGCTGAGGCCGAGGGAGACGTCGGGGCCTGCACCTGGAGGGAGCCTGCCGCGCTGGCCCCGAGGAGGGGGCGTTGCCATGGCGACAGCCTCTCCCGCCGCTGACGGGGGGCGGGGGCGGCCCTGGGAAGGAGGGCTGGTCTCCTGGCCCCCTGCCCCTCCCCTTACTCTCCCCTGGACTTGGATGGGCCCGAGTTGGGGGCAACACCCTGGGGTGGGTGATGCGGAGAGGCCCCCAGATTGGGCCTTGGTTAATGCATGCGGGGTGAGGGTCGCGGCGCGCAGTTTGTGCAGTCTGGGGTGCTAGCCCATGTGCTCACCCTGGATGCATGATCTACTGAGTAACGTTCTGGCAAAGAGGGAGCGGGCAGGGCTTTGCCAGACGGACTGGGTGGGGTGATAAGGGTGCTGACTTTTTACTTGGGATTATACTAGGTAAGAGGAAGAGAGGTTTGAGCACAGTGGATAGAAACTCAGCAAAGAGGTAGTAGATAGAATAACCCCATTCTTCCCTCTCCAGCACACACACGAGGTTAGCACTTTAACTCTTTGTAAATCTGTAGCAGTGGTAGTAGTGATGGTGGAAGGAGTGAATAACGGGCCTGACCTAGCTAGCTTTCTGTTTGCTTTTCCTGCAAATGTTCCAGCAACAGGTGTTCTCTTAAAACAAAAAAGCATGAACTTGGATTGAGGTGTGACTGCGAGTTCTTGCATAATGTAACTTCTCCTGGTTGACTTGGAAGATGCTGCATGTGGCTCCTTCCTGGGGGTTTGAATTCTGCCCTTAGGGTTGGATTTTGCAAACTGATAATGCCCATCGTTGTCTCTGCTATAGGTCTCTGGCCACCTCTATGGGATTAGCTCTTACCAGACATTTTATCATACTCCGAGCTGAAGGGCAAAAAACCACGAATCCCATTGGCTGAAGAGTGTACACTATTTGAACTATAGTAGGTTGTGATTGGCTGAATGATTTTTGATTGTAGAGTTTCTACCAGAAATTGGCTTCATCAAATTCTGCTTTATTCTGACTTTATCATACATGGCATGCCTTGTTTTAGTGGGTTCGTTCCTGGAGCTTAAGTATATTATACCTGAATCCCCCACCATTTAAAAGCCAATTTATAAACAGGGACTTGGAGTGTGACTCCACTAATGTGTGTGTCTGTGATCTTGGTTAGAAACCCACTTGGCTGCCTTTCGTCAGAGAGGTAGGGTGTGGGGGAAGGGAGCTGCCGGGAAGTGATTGATAAGGTTTCCTTTATGGATTCTGTGGTGCTTCACTGGAGCTCAGAGCACTTTGGCAACTTAAGCACTCCAAATTAAAAGCTCATTAACAATTCCTGCCCAAAGATCCTGTAAATAATCAGCTAGCTAGGTCCTAGAGCTTGTCTGAGAGCTCTCCTTCCAACTTGAAATTTCCAAATAAAAGTGCCTTTATTCCCTTTCATTTTGAAAAGTGTTTTCTTGGTGGTGGGGTAAGTCTGTGAGTGGTCTTTCCCAGGGGATCTGAGTAGCATAAAGTCTTAAATGTGTAGAGTGGTAGACAGGAATAGATTGGTTCCAAACCTAAGTGTTTCTCTGTGCAAAGGGCATTGCTAGCTTACAAGAGCACCTCTGCAACTTCTAGTCTTTTGGAAAATCTGAATTAGGTGATAAATATGATAGGTGTCCATTAATTATTTGACTTAGGGTTTGGTTACACTTTGACTTTCTTAGGACTTGAGATAGACCTGGAAGTATACTGCAAGTGTTTAATGGTCTATTTGGCCATTTGTAGTATGGCCTGTGGGTTTGTGGCAACCAGCCCCTCCCCCAATCCTGGTCTTAGTTCCTGAGTTCTGAATATTGTCAACCTTACCAGTGTCTCCTCCTTGACTAAACTAGGATTCTAGTGTTATCCCGAGAGACACCATTTCATGACCATCTTTCTTAGTCCAAGCTCAGATATTATAAATGTTTAGTGTTTCTAGGAGATAACCTCCTTAGGAAGAAAAGTATGCTACTAGAGAACATGAAATCCATCATTCCAAAAATATATAGTACTAGTAGCTTCTGAAAGCTCTGTTCAGGCATTGTTCTTCCACATAGATAACTTATCCCAGAGTAGTTTGAGTTTAGGAGTTTGAGGTTTGGTGTGGTCCTTAAATTGTTTCAAATAGCAGCAGTCCGGGATTTGATCCTTTATACTGAAATAGACTTGTTGCAGAGATGTGTATTTATCCACAGCATTGGGGCTTTCCAGCTCTCACAGAACCTTCAGCATCCCCAGCTGGCAGTCTTGGCATCTTCGAAGTAAGGAGAGGTGAGAATCTTGTTGCATGGTCAAGTTTGGCTCGACTTCTTTCTTATGAATATTTGGGTTTGGAGGGTGAGGGGGTGGTGGTTGGTGCAGATTGTATATTTCTGTAGCTTTTTCTGATGAGACACCATGTGCTCAAAGACTACGGAATGGGGAGAATTAGAGGTGGGGTATCTGTACTCTCAAGTTCTGTCGTGATTTCTCTGTGGGCATTGCATGAGCACCTACTTTAGGTTCAGGAAGGTTGAATAGAGCTGGAGTAGTCCTTCATCCTGAGAAATACACAGCTTAAGATAATAGGAAGGAACACATTGGTTTGGCTTTTGATAATGCATTTGACCAAGACCTTTGGGATCTTGGTTTGATTTGGGTTGGGAATCACTGTTGGGTGGATGGTGAATCCCAGCCTGTCTCCATCTTACAAGGATCAGGGCTGCCTGAAAAGGCAGACTCTGATGATTAATATCTAGGATCTCAGAGGCTGTTTAGTAACAAAGGGCCAGATACTTTGCTAGGACTGGAATTGCAGTGGTGAACAAGGCAGGTGTTGTCTCTGATGCCACAGGGCTTACAAATTCAGGGGAGAGAGAGGTAGTAAAGAAGCAGTTCTGATACACTCTGGGAGTGCTAGAAGGTAAGTTTAGGTGTTTTGGGAGTACTCAGAAGGGTCCACAACCCAGACTTGTAGGCTCCTCATCTAGAATTAAATGAAGACATGAGGGACCAAGTGTGAAGGTCAGAGTTTTGTTGAGTTTGAGAAACTGAAGATCAGTGTGTTAAAACATAGTGTACTCAGTGGGCAGGGGATTGGAGAATATAGTGAGAAGCGAAGCAGGAAAAGTAAGCAGAGGCCAAGGCCTTATAAGCTCTTAGGATTAGGTTAGACTAGGTCTTTTTTCTGTAAAGGATCAGATAGTAACTATTTAGGCTTTGTGGGTCTCTGTCACAACTGTTCAACTCCATTCAACTCTGCTGTTACAGCATGAAGGCAGCCATAGTATGAAAATGAATGAGCATGGCTATGTTCGAGTAAAACTTTATAAAAACCAGTGGCAGCTGGATTTGGCCTGTGGAACATAGTTGCCAACACCTGGACCAGACTATCATAAGAGCAGTAAGAAGCCATTCAATGGTTTTAAGCTGTGGACTGATAATTAGATTTGTGTTTTAGAACATTTGTTTTGATTTCAGTGTTAAGAAGGGACTGAAGGGGACAATACTGGAGGCAGAGACCAGTTAAGGAGCCTGTGACATTTGCATGGGTAGCATTTTATAGTTAACCCTTTGAGGCAGTATTTTGACCCTTAAAAATTGAGCATAACTGAATTATTGCATAATGTATAAACTGGTTATGTTTATTAATTTCCTGGCCATCGACTAGAGCTTAAAGCATGTCTACCAAAGAATTTGTTGGTAATACCAGCTCCTATTTTACATACTAGAAAAGATGTAGGAAGGGAAAGTAGGTGTAGAATGAATGAAAAGGTTTGGGGAACTCTTCTAATCAAAGAAGTAGAGAATAAATGGAGCCCTGGTAGGGATGTTGGCCTTAGGGCTCATAGCTTAATGTCAATTACTTTAAACTTTTTGAACTATACAAACAAAGAAGGACCCATTTTCCTAAGTTTTCCAGGGAATTGTCCTCATTCTGTTACGTGTCCTACTCAGTCAAACTTTCCTTGCTTGTAGCAACCTGATGACCTTTTTTCTGGCTTGGGGACTGTCTCCTGGTTCAGGTATGATGGTATATGCCAGGCACAGGAGCCAAAGTGTTGAGTGTCCAATAAATTGTCTTCCTCCTCCTGCAAGCCTACTTGCATTGCTGGAGGGAAGCCTGTAGGTTTCTGATAACTTACATTATGGTGTTTATGTAACCTCAGGCGAGTGACTTAGCTCTCTGAGCTTTACTTTCCCATCTGTAAAATGCAGATAATGGGACTTAAAGATAAGGGTTGATTAATGGATTTAATGAGATAATGTATGTAAAGCTCTTAGCACAGGGGTTTAATAACTTTTGTTTACTAATAGTATTTTACACAGTTAATAATTTTTTTAAAAAGCAGCCCACAATTGGGTGAGTTGGCCTTTGGCTTAGTATGTTTTGGGTCCTCACAGTTGTCATTATGGCCATATGATAGGAACATAACCACTGGTGGTGAGAGCCAGTAGACAGAAGGAAGTTATAATTAACGGAAGGGGCCACTCTTCATAATGGAAACGTTTCAGACATCAGGAGTCCAGAAAATCAGAACTTTCTTCAGGGTAGACCTTAGCCCCAATACCATCAGTGAAGTGAATTGAGTGAGCAGCTACCCGAAAGAAATTCACCAAAGTGTGACCAGTCATTTCTCCCAGTTGGTCAGGGTCATTTATTGTGTTGCCACCCTTGTGGCCCTACATCTTCGTAAAGTCCTCTTGAATGTTTTTTTATTACTTTTTACCACCACTCTGGGAATGAGTCAGGTGGTCAGTATTACTGTCCCCGCTTACCTCTGTGAGGAAACTGAGGCCCACGAAGGTTAAGTGTGTTGCCTGAGGTCATGCTGTGAGGTACTGTCAGAGCTAGTGCAGATTTGCCTCCAGATGAAATTGTGTTAGTTTATTGCTGTGATTTCTCTTCCTTCGAGTGAGAGATGTGTAGTCATTGCAGAACTGCAGACTGATGCATGCTTTGTCCAAATGTGCTAGGAGTGATTTGGGTCCCACTTTATCCACTTGGTCCTGTTGGGTTTTAATTGATGACTGCTTGGACCAGGGAAGCAGATTCCCTTTGGGTCATTGTTTTTAGCCCCTCCTCCTTTGGGGACATTCTTGGGGGAGCCTTGGGTTACAAGAGATTGCTTTGATATGTTCAAAATTGTGCCTTGTGCCCCACAGCTACAGGTAAAATCAAAAGGCAGATAATTTATGGGAGTGTCAGAGCTGGCCGCTGGCACCTCAGGAGGCCATTAGTATGCCTGTTCAGACCCTCTGTGTCCTTGCAATTGATTCCTCTTTGCATGAGCTTGATTTGGGAAGCTGTAGATCTGTGGGTAGTGATTGGATGTGACAGTCCAAACACCGGTCCCTAAATTAATCCTTTTAATAGTATTCCAGCACCAAGGCAATGTGGTGTTTCTCTCTGTCTTTAACTGGGGAGGACAGAATGGGGTGGGCTAGGAAGGAGAGAGGAAAAAAAAAGAAGCTTTGCTTGGTGCTTAGGGTCTGTTCTGTTCTAACATGTTCTGATTCCAGAGCAGTTGACATCAGGACTTCGGGCATATTCATTCAGCAAACAGTGATTCACACTAACTTTGTACCTGGCCCTGTGCTGGGTGCTAGAAATACAGAAATGAATAAAATGTGGTCCTTGCCCTTAAGGATCTGTGTGAACCTCAGTGTTTCTCAGAGTTTTTAAATTCATGCGCTATTTAGGTGAAAAAATTAAACTGATGCTTTTCTTTAGTGCTACTTGAAATTTTAAAATGCATTAAAGGGTCTGACAAAAAACAAGTCAAAGAAATTATGCCTTTTTTACACGCACACGCACACATACTTATACCTGCTATCTTACAGCCTTCTCACCTAAGGCTCTGAAAATTATAGTAGGAAAAATAGATTAAAATTTTACAATATAGTGAGACAAAAAGTTATGAAATAGGAATAGAGTGTGTTACTGGATCACACTTAAGCAATTAACTTTCTGATGGAGTATCAGAGAAAGCTACTAAAAGGGAATTTTGAGCTGCATTTTGAAGAAGGAGCTGGTGAAAATGGAAATAACATTCCAAAGCAGGGGGAGTAGCATTTGCCAAGGCACAGATTTGTAAAAGGAAACATCCCATTTGGGGACCTGAGCAAGAGCTAGTCGTCACCCTGCCTCCTGCCAGTTTCTCTGCTCCTGTGGAATTGTGTTTGCGAAGAGGCTTTGAGTTTCTTGTGCTGCAGTTGTTTTCGTCCAAGGCACCCCTTCCTTCTTCTGCTTTTTGGTACCCAGGACTGCAATTTGTTTTTCTTGTTAAAATGTGTTAAATGTATTATGAGAACAAATTTGGATGATTTGGACAGACTTGATCATTGCTTATGGTTGAGTTACTTTCAGTAAAAGGCGAAAGATTTATGCGTTTTGAAGAGAAACCGGAATATGGTTGAGTTACTTTTAAAGTCACCACCTTACCTCAAAGGAAAAACTGAAGTTGATATGTATTTTTAGCCCTTTGGTGGATAGGGGACTCAATCAAGTGGGGAATGTGGGCCCTCAAACATGGGAGAGGAGAACAGGGCCCCGAAGAACTGAGGACATCTGAGGCTTAGTTTTCTCATGTGTAAAATGGGATTATTGTTCCCCATTTTGCTTGAGAGTTAGGGGGATAAAATATGTGGATCACTAATACAGTACCTGGCTTATAATTGTGTTTCCCTCTCCTCTTTCTCATGCATTAACAACAGTAGCTCCCTTCTATTGAGTGCTTAAACTGTACAAAGTGCTTTATATACATTGTGTGGTTGACCTGAACCCCAAAGAGATAGGTATTATTATTATAGTTGTTATTATTGAGAAAATGTGGTGGAAGGGCTGGCTCAGTCGGTAGAGTATGCAGCTCTTAATCTTGGGGTCATGAGTTCAAGCCCCATATTGGGTGTGGAGCCTACTTAAAAAAAAAAAAAAAGAATGTGTGGTAGAGTCAGGATTTGAACCTAGACTTGTCTGATTCTAGTGTTTAAACATGTGGGCTGTGCTTCTATACCAGTTCCATCTTGGAAGCAGGGGAATGGCAGGTTCTTGGTATCTCTCCTCTGGGGTCAGATGCTGTCCACAAGTGTGAGAGGTACTTAAAGGGATCAGAGTACCATACTCTGCCCCTCCTTCATTTCTATCCTATTTATGGTGTGTTAGAAACAAACTTTTGCCCCCTCTCACGTGCGATGGGTGTCACAACTGACTTCTAGGACTTTGCAAAGAGATGTCTCCCAGCTTTGGCCCCTCGAAGGAATTTGCCCAAACTACTGCATGTAGTGGTAAGTTAGCAAACAGCAGGCCAATCACAGTCACTTCTTTTTAGGTGCTGCCTTGAGCTGCTGAGACGGCTAATTGAAGAGGAGAGTAAACCTCCTGTGGCCTGTAATGTTGCCATCAGAATGTGGTGTTCCCGAAGGTCTTTAGTGACTGTAGCTCTCCTGGTAATTTAGGGTTAGCAGCTGCTTCTGTTGCTGAGAATGCTCTCCCTCGCCCCACCTTGGAGCAGAAGCAACTGTAGGTAGCTACAGGCCAAGGGAGTGACAGGTTGTAGAGAGGAGGAGAGTGTTTTGTTGAGGTGAGGACCCAGCTTTAGAGTTCCTGCTTCCATTCTACTTTGGGGCCATCAGGAAGTTGTGTAGAGGTTCCAGGGCATGTCAGGCTTTGTTCTGCCTCACCCTCTAGCTTTCAGCAGACTAGGCTGAACCCTCAGGCCCCCCGGCCTCCACTGTGAGACTACAGAGAAGCTTGGGAGGTGAGTGGTGAGGCTTGCTCCTTGTGTTGGGGCAGTGGTCTGAGACCCTGGTGTGGGAGTAAGGAACCCTGGGTTCTGTTGTTACTATGCTATGTGAGTCTTAGGCAGTCCTTTTCTCTACCTGGGGCTCATTTTCCCTGGCAGGCTGTACTGTGTCTCCCCTTAGGTTTTCTTTCACCTTTGACAGTCTGTGATTTTCACAGAAAGTACTCTGGCAGCAAGGTACATTCATTAGCTTGAAGATTATGACTTTTGAAGGCATGCAGTTTATTTAGATTTTTCCCAGGCTATTTTTAGCTGCCTAATACAGAGCCTATGACTGAGTGGTTCCAGACAGGTATTACTGTGCTCTCTGTTGATGCCTCTGTGACTCAGGTACCTGAGCCCTTGTAATACTGTCAGTCAGATTGGGACAGGGACTTGCCCTGGGACTGGGACCTGGGGAAGCTGCAGCTCTCTCAGGTGCTTCTAGTTGGCTAGACTCAGAGCCTGCCTCTGGTGCCTTACAGTTTCTCTGGAATGTGCTCCTGCCTCCCAATCTGGTTTTTAATGGAATGGATAGAATCCAGGGATGGTACCAGCCTAAACCCTCCCCAGGGATTCCAAGTACAGTTGACCCTTGAGCAATATGGGTTTGAACTGCATAGATCGACTGACTTGTCGATTTTTTTCAATAAATACAGTACAGTACAATAAATACTTTCTTATGATTTTCTTGATGTTTTCTTTTCTCTACCTTTATTGTAGGAATACAGTATACAATACATATATAAGATATGTATTAATTGACTATGTTATTGGTAAGGCTTCCAGTCAACAGTACTACTAGTAGTTGTTTTTGGAGAGTCAAAAGTTATAGGCGGATTTTCCACTTTGTTGCGGGGGGCAGTCAGTGCCCCTAAGCTCTGTGTTGTTCAAGGGTCAACTGTATTTGCAGCTGGGGAGATGGGGTGGGAGTAGACCCCATATTTCATGATGGCCCTCTCCTTTCCTATCCCCCACGTTCCTGTGGCCTGTGGATGTGGATGTTAAAGGATGGCCCCCCCCTCCCTTTGCTCTCTCTTCCCCCCTCAGTAATGGAAGGCTATAAAATGTCTATTTACCCAAGACACCAGAATGACTCCTCTGTGGTTCCACTAATCTGGTGATTTGGTGCTTCTCTGGTCTCTCAGGTAAATACAGATTGAGGCTTTTTATAAAGGCATATTATTTCCCTCATTAAATGTGTGTTTTGGCACATGTGTTATTTACCTGACCGATGGTAATGGCTGCAGAGGACCGTTGGTGTCTGTTGTGTAAATACTCTGCACAGAGACCATCCTCCGGGGGCTGTGGCGCAGGCCTGTTTCTCCAAATGGGGCTGGCCCCATGACGGTCCCTATTTACCACTCCGCTGTCTCCACTGGGGGCTGGACCTTTCATTTTGAGGAGGGAATCATTTATTTTCCTCCTTGCCATGGGCTACTTACTACCTTTAATTGCCAGGAGAAGAAAAAGGGTGCCTGAGAATAAATGTGTATAAGTCTTGTCTCTGATGAAACACAGTATGCAGAAGTACATAGAATCATAAACTGTTCCTTTTGAGTTCTGCCCCTTGACTAGATACTCGAAGTCCCAATTGATGATACAAGTTATAGACTTAGAGTCTACAAACTTGTGACTAAAGTATAAAGCAGCATTAGGAAAGGGGAATCCCCAAGAGGCCAGAGGGTGCAAGGCAAGTGGGATGCCTCTGCAGGGAGTGCAGGGCTCTTTCCTGAGAAGGCTCTAATGGTGGCAGGAGTGCTCCGTGAGCGTGAGCGGGCATTGAGTGGGGGCTCTTATCATGGAGACTTGATGCTTTAAGGGCTGGCTTTGCCTCTTAAGGTCGGCTGTAGGCTGTATGCACAGCCTATCTTCCGTGGGCGGTATGGAGAGATTGAGCCCTCACATACCATCTCTCTTCTTCTCTCTCTCTCCTTCCCTCCCCGCCTTTTTTAAACCACATTGCAGCATATAGATTAAAAAATAATTTTTTAAAAAGATTTTATTTATTTATTTGACAGAGAGAGACAGTGAGAGAGGGAACACAAGCAGGGGGAGTGGGAGAGGAAGAAGCAGGCTCCCCGCTGAGCAGGGAGCCCAATGTGGGGCTCGATCCCAGGACCCTGGGATCATGACCCGAGCCAAAGGCAGACGCTTAACTGACTGAGCCACCCAGATGCCCCTAAAAAAATAATTTTTAAAAAGTTTGGAATAGGCCAAATTTACATACAAGTTGGAATTAATAGTACAAAGAATTTTTTGTGGAACTGTTTGAGAGCTAATGCTGACCTAATGTCCCCATCACCCTGAATGCTTTGGGTATATTTCCTACATGCAAGGACATTTTCTTACCTAACCATAGTACAACCAGCAAAACCAGGAAATTAATATTGGTACCTTACCTCCTTCTAATTCTGAAACCCCATTCAGGTTTGCCTATTGTCCCAGTAATGTTTTTTTGTAGCAAAATGATCTAGTTCAGAATGTGCATTGCATTTAGTTATCAAGTCCCTTTGATCTCCTTTAGATTTTGCTCAGTAAAAGTTCCTTGACATTCATGACCTTGATACTTTTGAAGATTACAGGCTGGTTATTATGTAGGCTCTCCCTCAGTTAGGGTTTGTTGGATATTTTCTCATGATTAGAGTTAGATTATGCATCTTTGACAGGAATATCACAGAAATGATGCTTTCTTCTCATTGCATCCTATCATGTGGTGCGTGATTTTGATTTATCCCATTGTGTTCATTTTGATCACTTGATTAAGGTGATGTCTGCCAGGCTTCTCCATTGTATATTTACTTCCTATTAACGATTAATAAGCATTCTGTGGGGAGATAGTTCAAAACTACGTGAATATCCCTTACCAAACTTTAATTTATTAATTAGTTAATTAATTTGTGTATTTTAGATTCATGGTTTCCTTTTTTTATTCAATGCAATATAATCTATTAATATCATTATTTATTGCCAGTGGGAGCCCCTTCAAACTGGCTTCTGCATCCTTTTGATTAATTCCCATCATTCTTTGAGCATTTCCTTGCTTTCTGGCCCCTAAACAAGATGTTCTAGACTCATCTTGTACTTTCCCTGCCATAGTTGTGGAATCAGCCATTTCTCCAAAGAGCTCTGGTTTTTCCACTAAAGACTGTTATTTAGAAGGTAACTGGGTGTTAGGTGTGCTCATTGCTGCTAGAGTGTTGCTGCTCCCTGGCCCTTCAATAGACAGCTAGAAAATAGATTGTGTGTGTGTGTGTGTGTCCATACTCACGTCTAGCTTATTTTTATATATTATATATCAGAAACCATGAGTTCACACTGTTTCCTCCAATTTCAGTTTGACACCATGGATTTTTTTTTTCCTCTTTCCATATTTTAATTCCATCCTGTAACAATGAGAAACCTGGTTCTCATTACCCTTAATATACGCCCTTCTTTGATCAATCCCTCTGTATGTAACCAATCTCCCATTTGTTACCACTGCTCCTTCCCCCTCTTGAGTGCCTCTTTTACCCTGCCCATGACTCCCTGCATCAGGCTTGCTCCCCGCCTCCCCATGCCCTCCACACCCCACGTGGGTTCTGACATGCTACATCACACCTTCTTGCCTCTGTACAGATGCCTTCCTTACTGTGCTTGGGTTCTGATACCCTCCACCCCCACCCTCAGACTCTTCTGCTCCCCCCCACTTCAACTTGCAGATACTACCTTCCTCTGCCACAACTAATGACTAAAGCCATAAGATTGAATTTTTCAGGAAGGGAAGAGGAAGAGCTGCCCTCTGTTTCTTGACTTGAGTTGAACTTGGGTTTTAGAAGTAAAGGAAGTATGGAATCCAGTGATTACTGACATGTGGAAGACTGGTCTCCTATCATAGTCTATTCTCAAGACTTCCTGCAAGAGAAGCTTGTTGATGTGGGTGAAATCAGTTGGAAAAGCAAGGCCTGCAGGCAAGAGGGCTTCAGGTCATCAGTGTGTCATTCATGGAAGGGGATAGCGCACATATAGTATGCTACATGGGAGGCCTAGAGCATTCTGGGCATGCAGGAGATTTGGATGTTACTTCTGAGGGTTGCCTTATGCATGCATTAATTGGATATATAGGCTCCAAGTATGGGGGTCCAGGCTTGGCCAGGTGGGCGTAGCCCAAAAGAATAGTAGTAATACTAGTAAGCGATATTGAGCCCCTATATGCCAGACACTGCTCATAGTGCTTTACATGTACCTTCTCATTTCATTCTCACTTACAGAATAAGAGCTATTATTGTTGTCATTTTACAGGTGAGGGATGGAAGAACAGAGCTTGCCCAAGGTGCCATGGCAAATAAGTGGCTCAGCCAGGATGCAAACCTGGAAGGCCTCCTTAATCATGATGCTAAATTGCCAGTAGTATTTGGCAGATGGAGTCTGGTTGACTATATATACTATATACACTCTCTATGAATATGGACAAACATTAGGATTCTCAAAAGTCCTTATCCCAGCCTGACTTCAAGGAGTTAGAGGAGAGTTCTAAGGCCCTGAGAGACTTTGGATCCAAACTATAATGCATAATCTGAACAGACTGGTGTCTCCAGTCTCAGCAAGGCTTCCAGTACTGTTCAAGGCAGGGGTGGTGATGTGAAGTTATTTTGGATTCTGGTGTTCGAAGGGATGTTGGCCCCTTTGCCTTTCCAAGGGATTCCATAGTGAAATCCAAGCCAGCCTTTGTCTATCCTGAGCTGAGGAGTTTGGGCTGCGTTTTTGGAAATGCTGTAAAGCCATGGTGAAAGCAAGCACCGTGCTCTGTAGGATCCATGAAGAACTTAAAATACTTTTCAGTCTTAGCACCTCTGAATCCCCATGGAATCTTACTACGGGGTTGGGGAAATTGAGGACCCACATGTGTCCTAGTAAATATGCAGGCAAGTTATTGTAGGTCATTCAGTGAGTCAGGGAAGAGCCAGAAGGAAAAGTGATACTTGATTGTACATGTCCATTCAGGTAGTAGTCACCTCATTGCTTCTGAGTGCGCTCTGGACTTCACAGGCTGCTACCCCCCTCAGCCCTGCAGGAAGGAGCCAGTGTCCATTGGCAGCCTTTCAGAGGCAAGTTTTTGGCTCTATTAGAATGGGGCTTCAGAAGGCATAAACTATGGCCATATCTGCATTGAGCAGTGAGATTTCTCATTTGACTTTGAGGATTAAAGTTGAGGGAACTTAAATATTGGGTGTAAGAAGGGTAAAAACAAACTTTCTTTGTTCCTTTTTTTTTTTTTTAAGGAGGCCTGGGTTATTTGTGAGTAAAACTTAGGCTTTGATTTTTATATTTAGTTAACCCTCTAAGGAGCAGACATTCTACAAATTTAAAGGGAAAACTTGAAAAGTGATTTGGATTTTTTTTTTTCCACATGTTCACTCAGAAAACTTTACTAGACCTTTTTTTTTTTTTTTTTTTTTTTTAAGCAATGCTCCCATTACTGCCACATCTGGGTTTTCTCTTTTTCTTCCCTATTTAAAAAAAGTCCCGCAGTCCTTCAGGGCCTCTAGTAGAGAGTGAGCCTAAAGGCAGCGAACAGGAAGGCCTGAGGCTGTTACCAGCTGTGCTCTCCGGGCGTCATTCATTCCCCCAGGGTGCCACTTACTGGCACGGAGGCTGGGGAATCACCGGCCCTGCAGGAGCAAGCTCCCCTGTGGTTGGCTGCGTTCCATTTCACATTGGGAGATGGCACGGAGGCTACGTGGAGGTGTGCGATACCGACTGGAAAGCCAGGGGCAAATGGCTTGTAATGGAGCCGAGGAGAGACTCTTTGGCATTTTCCACTGTTTTGTCTGAAGCTCCTTAGCTCCCAGGACTGATTGTACAGCTGGGTCACCTCATGTTACTTTAGGAACCTTAGCTTTACATTAACTCTTGCCACCCGAGAAATGACCACAGAATTTTTCTCTCTCCTCTCTTTTGAACTTCAGAGCTCCATTTAAAGATGAAGGCCAGTGTGGCAGGTTGTTCTGAGGATGATCTTGGAGACTCAGAGCTGTCGTAATGCTGCAGGGGCCAGCATTAGGGTCTTGAACTTCAGGAATGAATACTGTTGATTTAGAAAAGGGGTCCAGAAACACTGGGGAGTGGTTCGTGTTGTGTGACTATTCCTGAAGACCAGATGGAACAGGGCCACCGTGGGAGGGGAGTAACCCAGGCTCTTTGTTCTTTTTTTTTTTTTCTTTTCTTTTCTTTTTTTTTTTTTAAACTTTCCTCCCCTAAGTTTTAGATGCTTCTGGATGTTCAATGCTAGCACCTTTACAGACTGGAGCAGCTCGATTTTCTTCATATTTACTTTCAAGAGCAAGAAAAGTGCTGGGCTCCCACTTATTTTCTCCCTGTGGTGTTCCGGAGTTCTGCTCCATATCCACCAGAAAACTGGCGGCCCACGGCTTTGGCGCATCCATGGCGGCAATGGTGCCCTTCCCTCCCCAGAGGTATCACTACTTTTTAGTGCTGGACTTTGAGGCCACGTGCGACAAGCCACAGATTCATCCTCAGGTAACTGTTGCATCATTGCTTCAGAAAAGGTGGGGTGGGCAAGGAGGGAGGGAGGTTAGTCTTGCTTTCTGGGTTCCAGGGGAACTTTCTCATGTCTTCCTGGCTTTTAGTTGCTCATCGGGAGTCCCTGCCTAGGAAGCTGGACTTGGTTCAGGCATGGTAGGGTAAGGTAGACCTGAGAAGTCTCTGGAGACAACTGGGCATATTGTTTCTCTCTGGTCTCAGCCTTTGGGAATCAAAATATTTCCTTCTGTCCCATCCTTCCTCTCTCCTTTCCCTTCCCGCCTTCCTTCTCCTACTATTACCGCATGTTATTTTAAGGAATACTGTGATAGTCAGCCTCTAAGATGGCACCCAATGATCCTTGCCTCCTGGGATTCCTACCCTTGGTAGTTTCTCTCCCACACTGAATCAGGGCTAGCCTTGTATAACCAGTAGAACATAGAGGAAAAGCCATGGTGTGATTTCTGAGGCTAAGTCATAAAAAGCGCTGTGGTTCGCCCTGCTCTTTTGGATCACTTGCTCTGGAGAAAGCCAGCTGCCGTGCATTGAGGACTCTCAAATGGCCTGTGGAGAGGCACGTGTATACAGGAACTGAGGTTCTTCGCTAAAAACCAGTACCACTTGCCATTCATGCTTCTTGGTGCTGTCTTGGAAGGGAATCTGCCAGCCCCAATGGACATCTGACTTCAACCTCCGGAGAGACCCTGAGCCAGGCTGGTCTGCTGAGCCGCTCCTGAATTCCTGGCTGGCAGAAACTGTGAGAGATAAGAAGTGATTATTGATGTTTGGAGCCATTAAGTTTGGGGATGCATTAGAGAACCTGAAGAAGTACAACTGTTGGTCCGTTGGAAAGGAAAATTTCTTTGCTTGCCTTTTTTCCTTAGTCATCAACTGTGTGCGGAGACCTTTTACCCTTTAAGGTAGCGCTACTAGGAGGTTTGGATTAGCAGCAGAGAGGCACATGTTCTTGGAGATATTGGCGTGCTTGAGGTTGGTTTGGGGGGAACGATTGGGGGCTGATGTGGCAGTTCATTGTACTGTGGGGGCCTTGAGTATGCCCGGCTCTAGGACTGTAACTCTTCCCTGTGGGCCTGGGTTATTAGGGGTGTAATTTTGGGATGTGTAGACATGTTAGTTTGGGAGCAGCTTTCAATGGTAGGGAGGATGGGGAAAGGGGGATGGTAGCATCAGGCGCTTGGGAGACAGGGAGGCGTGGGGTCCATTCAAACATAAACTGAGTTCATTTCTCTTGGTTGGTTTTTTTTCCCATGAAGAGATTCTATCTTTAGAATAGTAGATTATTTTCCATAAAGCAGATACCACCACCCTTTTACCTTCCCCCTTCTTCCCTTTTTCCTGTTCTCCCTTCAAGTAGTGGACTGTCCTTGGGAGCATTGGAATTAGCCCTGTGGAAGTTCGGGAAGACAGGAGCAAGATGAGGAGAATGTCCTGAGGGAAGGAACTTCGCATAAAAGGGAATATAGCTTGGCTGCTGCCTGAGCCGCCCTTACTTTCTCAGCCTCTTGCTCCTGCCCATGCTGTAGAGTCTTCTCTGCCTCCCAGAACTATTGTAGATTCTGTGCTGGCTGTTCCTGGGTGGTGGGTGGGAATTTTGGTTACATAGATTCTCCCAGGTTAGGAATCAAGGATCCGTATCTTAACACACCATATTATTTCCCTTACTGATGTAGATTTCAATTACTGAGTAAGCCCTAATGGGACATGAGTCTAAAATCCAACACATTCCGATTGCATATGATTCATCCCTCTTCTGAACTCTCATAATCACTTGGCACCTCCTTTATGGCATTTTCTACATTCTGCTTTCTGGCACATGCCTACGTATGTTTTTTTCTGAACTTTTCAGTTAGATTGTAAGCTCAGATAATTATGTAGCTCTGTTCTCTTGTCCTACAGAGGGTCCTGTCAATGTTGCTGAAGGTGAAGCCTGGTTCATGTCTCAATTTGGTCTGTCAGTATCACCTTCCATCTCTCTTTCAAGGGCATTGTTCTTTTTATTTATTTATTTATTGCAATGCTAAAGATATAATGCAATACAGGTTTTTTTTTTTTTTTTTTAAGATTTTATTTATTTATTAGAGTGAGAGAGCACAAGCAGGGAGAGTGGCAGGCAGAGGGGGAAACAGGATCCCCGCTGAGCAGGGAACCGGATGCGGGACTCGATCCCAGGCCCCTGGGATCATGACCTGAGCCAAAGGCAGACGCTTAACCATCTGAGCCACCCAGGTGCCCCGCAATACAGATTTAAATCACTTGTATCACCAACTTCCCACCCAGACTTAGGCACCAAGGCCTTCCTGACCTAGGCTGAGGTAGGACTTCATGCCGTTTACCAGGATCTGGGCCTGATTAAAGATTATCTCCAGAATCAATGAACCCTGATGATGTGATTCCAAGGGCACTTAAAGAATTGGCTGCCCTGGTTCATTATTAGAAAGCATTAGCTGTTGCTTTAGAGAACTCAGGAAAAAGCATTCGCTGTCTTGCTTATCTTTAAAAGGGGAATACGAATGATCTTGGAAGTTATAGACCCGTTAGTTTACTGTGATTCCAGAGAAGATACTTGACCTGATCGTCAGATAATCAATCAGCAAACAGCTAGAAGAGCATAGGGTACTACTGAGTAATAACTTACATGGGTTTGCGAAGAAGAGCAAATCCTGTCAGATCAATCTAACTTCTTGCTGTGACATAGTGATGGATTTGAGTGGATCTGGGGTAAGTGATAAATGTAATGCATCTGTACTTCATTAAGCCTCCACAATGCTGTGATCAACAGGTAGGAAGGTGAGTTGGGGGCCAGGCAGCTCTGTTGTAGTGCCCATGGGATCATTCTCAGGAAAGGGATGGGTAGCTCAGGAGTGATTTGAGACTTGTTTGTGGCAACTTAAAGCCTCTCTCTCCTTAAAAACAAACAAACAAAAAAACTTCTCTAAAGTTTGCAAGTAGCAGGATCCTGATAGGATTCAGAGGAATTTTGGAAGATGGATTGGAGAAGTTGTCAGTCCCACATAGGAGATCGTGTCCTTCCACTGAGGTTATCATAGGTCACGTTGTCATTAGAACCTCTGTGCTGTGTAGGTCTTCTGGTCAGCAGGGACAGTGGAGAAATTGGAAAAGCTCAGGATAAGAGGGGAAAAAATCACTAGGGGCACAAAAATAGGACTTAGAAAGAAAGAAGAAAAATTGAATATGGTTTTAGTGACTTATTTCTTATTCAGACTGAATAAATTCATCATATGGGAGGTAGTTGTTCCAAAGAGTATACTAATAACTTGCTCTTCATTTTATTTTATTTTATTTTAAAGATTTTATTTATTTGTTGGAGAGAGAGAGAATGAGAGAGAGCACATGAGACGGGGGAGGGTCAGAGGGAGAAGCAGACTCCCCGCCGAGCAGGGAGCCCGATGTGGGACTCGATCCAGGGACTCCAGGATCATGACCTGAGCCGAAGGCAGATGCCCAACCAACTGAGCCACCCAGGCGCCCCGCTCTTCATTTTAATAAGGATAAAAAAAAAGAAATGAATTTAAATGGAAACAGGCAAGATTGAGATTTGGGATGAGAATGAACTTTTAGAAGAGACTGGAAAAGGACCAGAAGATGGGCTGCTAGCTGAATCCAGCCCTTCCTAGTGCTCTCTCAGAATAGCTTAATGGCTGTCCACTTGACAGAGATGCTTTATGGGCAAGGTCTGTGTGCCTCTTTGGGATGAGCTTGGGACTGTGGATCAGCCTTCCTCCTCCCTGACTCCCAGTGGCTTTCAATACTCAAGGCCTCTACATAGGACATTTCTAATCCTTATGGGAGTGTGCCATTATCCCTCGGGGGTGAGGAGGCAGAAACAAGTTTGGGGCCAGGATCTATCTGGAGGCTTGGCATGGGGTTCATTTTTCTGATTTCATTGGTCTTCAGAAGTCTCCGAGTCAGCTTATTGGGACTGTCCTTAAGAAATGGCACCATGAAAACTAACAGGTATAAGCTCTGTTGTACTCGGGTGAGTAACAATATTGGTAATAAACATGGTAAAACATCTGGTATTTTCCATTTGTCATCATTTTTGCTGTTTATTTTTGTACTTTGTTCAGCTAGGTGAAGCTGGAGTGGTCGGTTTACCAGTAATAGGCTTCACTTTTTTTTGCAGGTTTTTGCACTCGTTTTGATTTACATTTTGATTCAGATTAACATGATAGATATTGGCAGAATATGAAACTTTTACATTTGAAAACATTTTTCCACCTAAATGTTAATTTAGGTGGTTTAAATTGCTTTAGAGACTCCAAGTTTGAGGAGTAAAATTCCTTTCTTGCTTTAGGAATTGTTTCCTGATAGGGAAGTAGGTTTTTATCTGGTTTAGGAGAATCCTGACTCCTTTCTCCTGGCTAGCAGGAGTTCATAGTTGTTCATTTTGGTGTGGATGTGCATCGAATAATGGTGGTTGTGACCCTCAGGCCCAGGGAGCAGCCTGAAAGCTTTGGTGGGATCTTTAATTGTCCATCTTTAACCTGGGGGCAAGTTCTCTTACCACCTCAGTGTTTAGAAAGGAACAAAGTAAATGTAAGTGAGGACAGTGAGGTATAGGCCACAGCACACAGGGAGAAGGAAATAACCTCAGCTCTCCAGATGGCCAGGGAGAGAGCAGCCCTGCTGTCCTTGTCTGGGGAGCGAAGTCCTGGCTGCTGCCTGCCCTCCCTCCCTGGGTTTCCTCTGGCCAGCCATCAGCTCCTGAGCGTGGTATTTTCCTCACTGCTCTGCCACAGCCCTGCGACTGTTTTCCTTCTCATCTGTATTCAAGTGCCCATAACTTTGGAGAAAAATGACCTTGGGGGTTGAGGTTTTCTAGTGTTTGGTCTTTGTCCACAGGGGCTTTTCTTTTCTTTCTTCTTTCTTTCTTTTTCTTTCATTCATTCATTCTTTTTTTCTAGGAGACCTTGAAGAAACTCCATCTGCATTTTGAGTTAGAACTATGAGTAAAGGAGTTTCTCTTTTATAGAAAATTGTCCAGATGCTGGGTTATTTCGGGAGGGTAGGGTGGAGGAAGGTTAATGGTGACAGGAGAAGGAATAACATAAAAGAGAGGCATTTGAGAGGCATACTCAGTATGACTTAGAACTGTTACATCATTATTAGTCTTTTGTGAGAGAGACATTTTGGGAAACTTTACAGAAATTGTTAAGATCCCTACAAATCAAACTATATCAATTTCCTTGTCCATTCAAGGCTGAAAGGCAGGCTCCCCCTACCCTTTCTCCCCTGCCCCCAACCAGTATGCACACACGCATACTGCTCTTCCTATGTATCCACCTTTCCTTCTCCCTGCTCTTGGTTTCTACACCCTCCAAGTGGACTGAAAGACAGTTCCCTAGAGAAGGAACCCACCCTTCCTGCCCCATTCACTTGTCCCAGTCACAGCTCCTTCAAGTAGGAGGGGCCCAGCCAGGCTTTCTATTGCGAGGGCCCAGTTGTTGGGTTGCGGGTCATCTGCCTGTGTCCCCAGTCAGCCTGCACTTTTTTCTCTACAGACAGGGGAAGGCGCTGACGCTATTCTTCTAAACTGGGAAATGAAATGCAAAACCGACGTTAATGTAACATTATGGTTGAGATTAAATGCACCAAAATCAGGAAATTCAAAGTTATGCTTCCCACAGCAACTATAATTCAGCCTCATCTGGCGTGTGTAGTATTTTGTGTTAGTGTGGATGGTGTTATATGTTAAGACATTAAAGTTAACACCATAAGCAGAGCACAAAATGCTTGAGGGGGCTGAGTTATGACGACTGTGTGAGCTGTAAGTGTTCTTACGCAGGCTCCCGACTCCTGGTATAATTTTTCCCTTGCCCGTCAGACCAATTATTGCCTTTCTTTTCAGTTATATTTCTGCTTTAACACATCTCTTCTTCCAGGGTCACCGTAAATGAATTCCGCTATTGGTGGCCACTGATGGTGGTGGGACTGGGACAGCCCACTAGGCGCTTTTGTCCTTTTTGTTGCTGCTTCCATAAAAGTGGTGCTTCCCCTCCACCTCTAGAAGCCCCCTCCTTCACAGACTGCTGTTTCCTGGTGGTCCCTCATCCGGATCCCCACCCCCACCCCCGCCATCCCTTCCCTCCAACTGTCACTGGGGCTCCTCACAACCGCTCCCTGAATGAGAACAAGCGTTTGCTGTGTCCGGGTCTTGGCCTTGTTGTAACTTCACGTGAAAGCCGAAGGGCCCTTCTTTATTTGGAGCAGACATAGCAATGTGGAAGTAAAATATACATCCCGGGAGTGCAGCACCGATGCATGGTGGTGCTGCCTTATGTGTTTGGCGTAGCAGAGGCATAGATCGAAGTGGGTTTATTTGCTCTCTTCTGACTGCTTCTCTATCTTCCCCAGGGTTTATACCTTTAAGCTGCTGTGGTGTGTAGTTAGGGCTGTGGAGTTGCCTGGGGGTGGGACCAGGAACTTTCCTTGGGGAGCACTGGGTCATTGGTAACAAAATCACCACATAATTTAGTACAAGTCAGGAAACCTCCCCCTAGTCTCTTATTATCCTGGTGGCCTCTCCAGGGCTGAGACAGCTGTTGGAATGCAGATTTTGTTAGACACTGGGCTAAGGTTGGTGGTGGGGTAGAGCTGTGAAGAATAGGGCCATTGATAAATGATGAATGAAATCAGGGACTGTAAATGAACAGTGACACTGAGCTGCCTTTTAAAGTTTTTGTTGGATATGACAAAACCAACCAAGTAAGCAAAGGAATGGGGAGGACCTTATTGTAACCACCTTAGAGGCAATGAAAAGGCCTCATTCTACTCTTTGGATAGCAACTTCAAGCTCTGTGTTAGATCCTGGGGACATAGAAACAAGTGAGAAATGGTCCCTACCCTCAAGGAGCTCATAGTCGAGGAGGGTAGACCTACATGTAACCACTGTTAAGCATTTGATTATATCATGTAGGTAAGTACTTGGTGCAGTGGGTCCTCAAAGGAGGGGACTGATCAACCCTGCTCATGGTGTGGAGGAGGGGTCGCATAGGCTTGATGTTAGAGAAACGTAGGAGATCCAAGAGAGCCAGGTCAGCCTATGGCCTCTCAGAATTGTAGCAAGAATGAAAGAAGGTGCTCACAGAGTAAGCCAGGATGAATTGACCTAAGTCTGAAAAACTGACCTGGATTGCAGGGTTGTTTGTGGGAGTTGAAAATGAGGAAGAGAGAGAATGAAGACTTTGAACCTGACAAATAGTTCACTGTTTGTTTAGTAGGATTGTTTCTATTGGTTATATGGTATTTCTCACATTCAAGCCAGAAGATGTTTGTTGGGTTTTTTTTAAGATTTTAATTTTTTTTTTTTTTTTTTTGAGCGAGTGCGCTCATGAGCAGCAGGGAGGGCGGGGAGGGGCAGAGGGAGACTTCCTGCTGAGCAGGGTGCCTGATGTGGGTCTCAATCCCAAGACCCTGAGACCACGACCTGAGCCAAAGGTAGACACTTAACAGACTGAACTACCCAGGAGCCCTGCAAGCTAGAAGATCTTAGTGGGATCTGTGAGAGTATGAAGGCTAGGAGAGGTTTGAGAGAATTTTAGCCAATAAAGTGTGGGCAAAAATGTAAGGGTCAACAAACAAATATGTGAGCTGAGGCCCTGAGGCATTGCCGGGGAGGGCTAATTGGATACCCCAGCTGCTATTAAAGGCAGCACGGGGTTGGGCTGCTAGGCCTTCAGGGACAAGGAAGGGCTGGAGAATGACACGGCATCTTCCTGTGACCCTCTAAAAGTACTGGCAGTTTGGATCTGGATCTGCGAGACATCCCTTGGGAAGACCTACCTTCCATAGACTGGGGAGGTTTAGATCCGTCAAACAGATAAGCAACTGGCTGACTAACGTCGAGAGATGCGATGAAGGATTAAAGAAGAGGCAGGTGGGCCTGGGTAACAACAGAAAATGTGCTAGAGCAGAGGTAACTGGAGGGCTTCGAGATGGGGGGTGAGCTCTCCCTCTGAGCAGCAGCAACAGGTACACAGCCATAGAAGGAAAACGGGGAGTTTGGGATGGGGTAGTGAAGAAGTGAAATCCAAAGGAGTGTTTAGGGTAGGTCCACAGGCTTCACTTCTCCCTGCCTCCATCCTATCTTGTTTTTCTTCTCTCCAATATTGATTACGTTCCTTACTTTGTAGACTGATCTCAGTTGTTTGACATGAGGAAACTGATATTAGGAGATGCTTTCTCCATCTCTTTGTCTTGTTGGGGAAAAGGGTCCTGCATCATTTTGATTAAGATGCTATTGGGGTGATTATTTTTTATTCTCTTATCCTGGGTGTTCACAATACTTAAAAAAAAAAAAAACCCAACAACCCACAGCTATACATTTATGTGATGAGTTTTGAGCTCTCACTGTGAAAATTGAGTCATAGCCTAAAAGCCTGAAACAAGAGTGTTCCCAGATTGACACTAGCCCCCCAGGCTGGCAGGTCTGCAGCAGAGGGTGAGCAGGCTGGGACAGGCAGAGAAGGGTTTGTGCGTATAGAGTGCTGTCACGGGCAAAGCCCCGTTTGGTGCTAAGAGATCAGAAAGGAGGTAAGTGGACTCTGGAGAGAGAGACAAACATCAGCAAAGCTTTTAATCTGATGTGCAGGTACCTTGGAATTGGCTGCTGTTTTGGTCCTATCCCTGTCTGTAGTGGCCAGTGGGCGATCTTGGTCTGTGGACAGGAAAACAATCTGTTATGTGATCCGTCCAGTTCTGTTCCAGTGCTGTGGTCAGTGTCTAGTTCTGGGGAGGCCGTTCCAGCCAAGGGTTGGCCTAAAGGCTCAATGCCGGCAGAAGCTGTTATTTGGAGATACTGATGTTGCTGAAAGGAAGGAGCGTAGAGTCCAAGGTGAGGCTGGAGGCAAAGTTGGTGAGCCAGAAGAGAAAACGTGAAGGTGTTATTGAATGGGATAGAAGAAACAGAAAGAGATGTTGCAAGCCAGAGTTCATGGGAATGGTGGGGAAGATGTTCCAAGGGGTTAAAAATGGACGTGGGGAACCTGATTAGGAGGTGTTATTTGGAAGAGTTGTTAGTAGTTTGGACTAAGGTAGTGATGGTGGGCATGGAAAGAAGAAGTTATGTGTTGTAGCTTTTAGATGTGCTGGGAAAGAAGTGAGCTTGAGGACCATGCTTTTAAGTAGCTGATGGTTCCTTTGGATACTGGTGGGCCCCTGGGAGTCAGCGGTGCTAAGAGATTTGGCAAGGAGTAAAGGTGGAACCTATGGTTGTTGTAAATGGGGTGCTCCGAACTGAAGAGTCATTATCAGGGAGAACCAATAAGGTGAGTTCCTTAGTGGTGTTTTAAGTAGGATCTTTTTGATGAACCATTTGGCCATTGGCCTAGGGGAGGTAGGTAGTGATGATTAGGTAGATAGGATGATAACTGGAAAGAAAGCTTGGAATCTTGCTCTCCAAAAGTGTGATAGCAACTGAGAGCCCTGGCTTGAGATTGTGATGTTTGAAAATGGAGTTCCAGGGAATCTGTCTGCATTGTTCACGTTGGTTTTTTTCCTATCCCCAGTGCCAGTAGCATTTGAATGAAAGGCCAACTGGTGGACTGAAAGGGATTGGTAGTTGGGAACAAAGGAGGTAGGCACTGAAGAATGGGATATGAAACATGCCATTTTAATAAGGTCTACTTTCACTAGAAAGGTAAGTGACTAGAGAAACAAGGCCAGGGGTAGGCCTTAAAAGGAAGTTCATGGTGATGGTGCAGAATGTGGCGGTTGGTTGATGTTGGTGAGGAATCCCCAGCTTGGTGCCTCGGGATATTTGCAGGAATTGCTGGGATCCTGTTCCAGATCTGTGGCCACAGGTCTTTCTCAAGAAGTCTTCATTGGAGAAGTATCCAGAACTGCTTTTTGATTCATTTAGACAGAAGGAAGGTGTTTTTCTGGAGAGGATAGTGTGAGTGCTCTGTGGGTAGCTGATGCCCTGATCCTGATGGTATTCTTCAAGGGAGCACGCATTGTCATGAAGGAAGACCTCTTGTTGGCTCCCTAGCAGAGAGTTACCAGCTTGCTTAATAAAGCTCTGGGATGTGACATGCCAGCTTTTCTCCCCTGATTGTGGCAGCAAGGAGAATGAAATGTCTGATGGCAAGAGCCAGGAGTGGTTGGCAGATCTAAAGGGCTTGTCCTAGGTGCTTGAAAGTGGGCCAAGTAAGGGTTTGTTCTGAGAAAGGAACTAAGACCTGTGGCTCGGATTCTCACTTGGTCACTATATCTGTGATAAGGAGGTAATCTCATAGATGTTCTAGATTACACCTGTGTTTTTCAAAGTGTGGTCCAAGAACCATCAGCATCCTCATCATGTAGGAGCCTGTTAGAAATGCAGAATATCAGGCCCTACTCCAGCGCTAAATAGAATCTGTAATTTGACAAGATCTTTGGGTAATTTGAAGTCTGAGAGACATTGCTCTAGTCTAGACCAATGGTTCTTAAACTTTAGCAATCAGAATTGTGATCAAAATCACCTGGAGAGCTGGTTAAAACACAGATTACTGGCCCCAACCTCAGGGTTTCTGATCCAGAGTTTGGGGTGGAGGCTAGGAATGTGCATTTCTGATAAATTCCCAAGTGTTGGGATGCTCCCTGTGAGGAAACATGCTTTGAGACCCACTGACTTCCCTAGCTTTTTCGTCTATAAAATAGGGCAATGATTCCTGCCTGCCTTACAGAGATGTAAGATCAAATGAGCCAATGTGTGAGAAAAGTGTTCAGTGCATTGTAGGCAGGATGTCAGTTTGTGTATTGCTTGCTCCACGGTCAGTGGTTTTAAAAATCTACTGTCATGCCAGCACAACTGTTTCCCTGTCCTGGCTTCTGGCCAGCAGCTTTGTACAAAGAACAGGGAATCTATGAAGCACCCATGGAGATGAGTCTTCTGTGAAGAGACCAGCAGCCCCTTTAGGAGCAGGGCCTCCTGAAGCCCAGCCAGTTTCTCTGGTCTCCTACCCAAGTTGCCTGACCAGAACCTCTGTCTGCCTGAGTGGGCTTGGGCCTCTCCTGATCACCTGTTACCCTCAAATAGTAGATCTTTAGTGCAGTATTTACACTCATTGGGAAAATGGTCTTTGACTAACCAAGCCTCTGATTCATCTTGTGATCCTGAGTGTGTTACCTGACTTTTCCTCACCTTACTGGTTGATTAAACGAACAGTCATTGACTGCATGTGCCCAAGTCCCAGAATGTGGACTCTGGACCTCCAGGGTGAGGAAAACTGAGGGAGAGGCTATTCTGATGAGAAGCAATATAGCATAATGGTTCAGAGCATAGACTCCAGAACTGGACTCTGGATTTGAGCCCAGTCTCCACCACCTACTAACAGTATGACTTGCCTTGGGCAAGTTGCTTATACTCTTTATGCCTCAGTTGCCCTATTGGCAAAAAGGGGTTTTATAAAGCACCGGTCTCATAGGACTGTTGGGAGGATAAAATATAAGTGCTTAGAACAGTACCTGACATATCATAGCTATAGGAGTTAGCTCTTACTAGTGGTATTCTTAATCATGGCACCATTGCAAGGTATTGGGATACAGCAGGTGGCTGGGAAGCAGGCCCTGCTTCGGGAAGCATAGAGAAAGCCTTTAGGCCCTCTACCAGCGTAGTGGGTAGAGCTGAGGCACCACCCAGAGAGACTTTTTTCCTCTACTGGAATGGTAAGTTGGACCCAGAACCCTTCTATTTCCATGCCCTCCCTTAGTCCTGCCTCTGGGGGGGGCCTCTCCTGCACACAACCCTGAGATTTGCTTAAATTAATTTTATAACCAATATGTATACAGGTAGCTACAAAGGAATCATTTGGAGGTTTGCTGCCCTGGAGGGTCAGCTTCACTGAGGCCACTAATATCTGCAATTATTTACAATTGAGCATGTAAAAATGCTTGAACTGAGGCGGATCCAGAGTCACGTGAAGGTAGACACAGGCATACACACTCCTGGGTGAGGATGCAGTTTTGAAAACTTTTGGTCTCCTTCGTTTATTGGTATTATGGTTTTGTTTTTTAAATTCAAATTTCAGTAAAAGTAAATTATAAATCATTCTGTACACCGCCCCTGCCCTCCCCAATAAAGAATAGCAGTGTCTATTTCAGCCTCTTTTCTACATTTTAATTGCTTTGGGGTCTATGGGGATAGTGAAAAGGGACATGTAGGTGAAAAATCAGCCTTTTAAAGCTCTGATTTTTTACCCTTCCTTGTCCTGAAACTTCAAGCATCAGCTCTCATCTGTCAAAGTGTAAATCAGCAATTAAAACCCAAACAGCCAAATGCCAAAGATGACCTGAAGCACAAAGCAACTGACAAACAAGTCCGGACAAATCGACGGGTAATTTATAAGCTTTGCCCTAAAATCTAATTATTTGGCAATTCGAATTTGCAGCCAGCCAGGGCTCGGCAATAAATTTAACCCGCCATAAATTATTTAGGAGCAGGCTGTGGTGTAAATCAAAACCACGAGTGTTTGTTTAAGAAATAAGCTCCTTGTGCATAAAATGTCTTTTTTTCTCCCCCAAGGGAGAAACCGTTAAGCAAACCATGCCCTGTTCATTGCCCAGTGCAGCCCTCACTTTCCCCTCTCAATTTCCCCTCTTCCCTGTGGCCAGGAGGCTCCTTGATCCCTTGAGGAAGGGCCTACCTTTGCATGCAACTTGTAGCCAAAAAGCAAGTATTTGCATAAAACTCATATTTTATAAAAGCCATGTACTGCTTTTTCTACCTTGTGGTGTGATGTCGCTTTTGGATTTATCAAACCTTTCTGTGCAGGGGTGTTGCACATTTTGGAATTTTCTTCATAGGATGGAGGGAAGGGATAGATTAGTTGTTACCATCTGTAAATTGAAGAAATGCCAGTTCCTAGGTTGAGAGGAGGAAGCCATGAAAAATTTTTTGCTGATTCCCTTATTTCAGACGGGACCATAGAACCATCAGCTCAGGCAAAGGAGAATCTGTGCTTTGGAGAAAAAGTCTGTAAGAACGCTGTTAAACCTTCTGTCCCATTGTCAAGAAATTCCAGCAGTCTAACCTAAGTCCCTTCTCCTTAAAAATCCTTTTGTTGTTGTTCTGTCTTCAAATATATAATCTTATCACTGAAGACACTTTAGTTGAAGGGAGTTTGAATACCCTGAAAGCAACCTACACATTTATTTCTTGTAATCTACTGATTGTAGGTGTGAAATTTCACTTGAGATGCTCTTGCACTTTTGTCCTCAGTTAATCAAGATAATCTCTGGTGTTCCTCGTTGAGCAACTAGAAAGCAGCTATCTCTAAAACCTTTGTTCCAGCTTATACCTCTGCTCACTTAAAAAGGTAAAAGAATATTTACTTGGTGCTTCCTTTTTATCTGTCTTCCCTCCCCTTAAAAAAACAAAGGTTTGCTGCTGACATTTTATTGAGGGAGACAACAGACATGGTAGGTTTGGAACCCTGGATACTTTGAACAATCCAAGTTCTGAGGCTTTTGTCCTGAGTTGTCAAATTGTGGCTAGTTCCCATCCACCATCAGCAGACCAACTTTTTGGGGCTATTATACTCTATCCTTGCACAACCTAGTGGTGCAGGTAGCTTGTGGACAGTGTAGGTTGACCAGCTGTCCCAGTTTTAGCTCTGAAAGTTCTGTGTTCCAGGAAACCCTTGGTCTGGACAGACAGAAAACTGGGATGTTGGTGGTTTGTAGCAGTTGGTGGAGGACGAGAAGCCACTTAAAGATGAGAGACAGAAAGTGCTTTGGGGTGTTCTGTGTCAGGGTTTGAATCCTGGCTCCACCACCACCTTTATCCTGTTTGTCACCTTCACCTCCGTGACCTGTGGAGAGCTCTGTAAAAACAGAGATGTTTCTGTTAGAGCCATGTGCTTGGCTTCTGCCTTGCCCTTTATTGGCCCCTCATGTTACTCACCAGAAACGCAGAGAGCGAGGTCTACATGCGAGGACAGAGTTGGGTGCTGGGGCTGCAGACATAAGGCTCCCACCGTCCCCAAGCTCAGGGCAAAGCGCCGTCCGCGTCACTGCAGTGCAGTGGGGCCTGTGAGGCAATGGTCCTCCAGGACTTTCTGCCCGGGTAGGCCGTGCTCAGTGCTCTTGTAACTTGAGAGCAGCCTCTCTTCCTAGGAGACAGCAGACCGAGCTTCCTAAAGACAGCCTTTCAGTCTGGAAGAATCAGCTCTTGACCCATCAGATTTTGAAAGCTGTTCTCTTTAAGTCTCATTTCCCCATTTGGAGTCCCAGCTTTGCCCCTCACAAGGAGTGTAACCTTAAGCAAGTGGCCGCTTCTTTTAGGGCCTTATTTTCTCTGTAAAATAAGGATCATAGCGATTCCCACCTCCTGAGCTGTTAGGAGGCTTCAATGAGGTTGTTCCTGTTAAGCATCTAGCAGACTGTCTGCCATGTAGTAAACAACAAATGGAAGGAATGAAATGATTCCATTTTCCATGGGTCCCCAAGGGTGTCAGGGCCAGCTCCTCTTTACCCTTTGCCCAGACTCAGACAGAGGAGCCGCATCTCACTGTATTTGTCTCTGCCTCCACACCCAGCCCCTGCCTGGTAAATAGTAGGTGCTTAATAGTGTTGGTTTATGAGCTGCTGCTACTGCTGCTGATACGACCTATCTTCCAGGATTAATAAGGGTAAGATAAGAAACTGTATTTGCAAGCACACTGTAAGTTGAAAGTCCTAACACTCAGTATGTCCCTCCACTAGGATACTTATCATAGTGCATTGTTCATTATTTGCTCAGTATCGTCTCTGCTCACTAGTCTGTGCACTTCCCCAAAGCGGAGGCTACATCTTTCTAAATCCCACTCTAACACTGGTACAGTGCCCTGCACCCAGTAGATGCTGCTCAGGTAGTTTAATTGAATGCGAATGACAGGGCGCCTGGGTGGCTCAGATGGTTGGGCGTCTGCCTTCGGCTCAGGTCATGATCCCGGGGTCCTGGGATCGAGTCCCGCATCGGGCTCCCTGCTCCTTGGGAGCCTGCTTCTCCCTCTGCCTCTCTCTCTCTGTCTCTCATGAATAAATAAATTAAAAAAAAAAATCTTTGAATGCGAATGACATACAGATGTAAGGAATTGGGAAACTGTTCTTAGGGCAGGAAGAGAGGGCTGGTAAACACACACACACACACTGGTTCTTCTTTCATTCCTAGTGCTACCTCTGCACAAGCAGACACTCAGCTACTTTTTTTTTTTTTAAAGATTTTATTTATTTATTTGAGAGAGAGAATGAGACAGAGAGAGAGAGAGCATGAGATGGGGGAGGATCAGAGGGAGAAGCAGACTCCCCGCCGAGCAGGGAGCCCGATGCGGGACTTGATCCAGGGACTCCAGGATCATGACCTGAGCCGAAGGCAGTTGCCCAACCAACTGAGCCACCCAGGCGCCCGACACTCAGCTACTCTTAAAAACTTCTTCCCAGGGGAATGAGGAGATTGAGGGAGGGAAAAGGAGGAGAGGCAGGAATAACAGTTTCATTATCGGAGTGACTGCCTCCAGAAGCTAGCACGTAGGCACATCTTCCTAAGCTCTTGGGTTGGAATTAATGTGATCAACCTGTAACTTTGGTGTTTCCATTGCGATCCTTATGAGCTGAAAACTGTTGAAGTGTTTGGCCTGCTCCGGGTGCACTGGCTGCAGAGTCATGCCCCCTTGGTAGAGATTAGGGTTCCTCTCCCATGAATGGGCTGTTGGGGCCAGGATTTTGAGGTTCTGGGCTTGATTGGGTAATACGGGAAGGTAAGAAGTACCTAAGTGAAATCCTTTGTGCTCTGACTCCCCAGAGGGTCTTCTATCAGAAGCTCCTCTTTTGCATTCTCATTGGCTTAAATGAGTATGCCAGTGTGCAAGGTCATTGTTACAACAGCTGCTGAGGGTGCTGAGAAGGGGCCCATGCAGAGTCATGTTCTAAGATTGGCTCTTGAAAGTCCCTCTTCTTGGTCTTGGGGAGAAGGCCTGGCTGATGGGCCAGTGACTCTGGAGAGGTATGTTTATGATAGGTCCAATCCACTGTGTCCCTGGCCCCCAGGCCTCTTGGGGATCTCCCCCCGTCTTTTTGCTTAGAGCTGGGGCTAGCTTATTCTTCCTCTCTGGGAGGGTGCTACTGAGTGTGAGCAGAGGTTAGCTCCATTTCTCTAGGGGTGAGTAAGCCAGCAGCAGGAGAGCTTGAAGAGCAAGCTGCAGTGGGGAAACCCAAAGGCCAAGTTTTCAGAGAATCTACTGGGGATGCCGACTTGGTGCTGGTCAGAACAGGAGCTGAAGCGCTTACTATTTTATAATAAATACTAATGAAATTCTAGATCTATAATAACATTTCAGATATCTAAAACAAACCATGTGCTTGTAAAAAAGTGGAAAGAGATCAACTTTAAGCCATAAATTCTTGGTAATAGAGGGTTTTTTTTCTATTTATGTTTGATAGATATTTTTGTTTCCAGAGGAATGTCAACTCCTAATTTCATAATGTATCATGGGCTTAAGAAAATTGAATTTAATAAAAGCCAGAGATGAATGGCATCCTTAAAGGTCCCAACACTTGTCTTTATTAGCAGGACAAACTGCAGGTCTCCAAACACTGCTTCTCTCCAAATGAAAGTTTAAATGAAAAGTACAGTTGTGTCACAGGTTAAATTTCATTGTGGGCCCAGCTAACATTGTTAGTGAGGAACTGGCTGTATTTGTTTCTTTAGACACCAGGGCAGCCAAACTAACCAGGCTGTGGAGCTCCTACTGGGGAAGTGCTGCTTCTCCATAGTGGGAGAAGCAGGATACATCAGAAATTCAGGCGTCCAATGAGCCCCACTTCAGAGTTAGTGTTTGGAAATCTTGGACATCTGTTTTTTCAGGGGGACCGATATATATTTTATGTGTATGTGTGCCTCCATTTTATTTTTCAGCACAGAACTGTCCTCTACCAGGTCTGCTAAGGAGTGCTTTGTGAGGAGTGAGAGAGGCCCAGGGATTTGGGGGATAGCTCCCCCTGTCTCTTCAAGTTGGGAGGAAAGGTGTCACCTAATTTAAGCAAAGCTAGGACCTCCTTGCCACGGCCCCTCTGCCTCAGCCTTGTTGCCCTTCCTATCTCAGGGGGCTCCTGTCAGCCTCCCCATTTTGGGGGATCAGCTGGGGAGACCAGGCAAGCAGAACCTTTGGATTTTTCAGTCATGAAATCTGACTGCCTTGATTTAGTCTTCAGTCTTGCTGTAATGTGTTGGATAAAAATAGATGCTTTAAGAACAAGCCCAATAGTCATAGGTGTGTTTGAGGGAGAGGCTACGTGGCTGCCCTGGGACATCGAGGAGATTGGCCATTTCTTCTGTCTTCCCACTCGTCCATGTCCTGCACGCGGTCAGGTGTCAACAGCTTCCGTGCTATTCCCCCAGGCTGTCCCTGGAGAGAACCAGTTTGCCTTGATTTTAGTGATACTAGAAGGGTCCCCTCCAGAACCGGGGACCTGGGGTAGGGATGCTGCTGGAGCTGACTACTGGGGCCACGGAGTGGGCCAAGCCCCCCTTCGCTCTCTGCAGTGGAGGCCTTTTCCACATGCTAATTTTACTCGGAGGATTTTGCTTTTATTTATTTTTTTTATTATTTCCTATTTGTCTCTTCCAGATGTTTTCAGGGCAGTTTTTTTTTTGTGTTGTAAACTAATTCCATTCATGTTTTAAAAATTTATGAAAGCGCTAATAAAAATGTCAAAGTGGTAAAAATGTTAGCTTTTCCTCTGCTTTGATTAAATTTTGCAAACTGTTTTTGAATATTAAAAAGTAATAATTTTTTTTATTTTCTCTCCTCGCTCTCCCTTTTCTCTCTGATGCGCGTGTGCTCTCCTGCCCTCTCCCCCCTCTGGTGCATTCCTCCCTTCCCAGGAGCGATGTAGGAGGCGCGCTGCACAGCCAGCGTTCTGCAAGCCTGTTTGCACACCAGGACCTTGGTGCTGTGCATCTCTATTAAATAACGGAGACAAATTAATCTTAGAGACACCAAACAAATTGTCACTCCTCCTCCTTCTCTTCCATTACGTTCCAGTGGACTGGGAAGGGCTGGCTAAGTGATTGGGGGGGGGCAGGCTGGGGGAGGGTGTACTGCCTGAAAGAAAGGTGGGAGGCACCAGCTCCTATTACTCTTACTCAGTTTTCTTTTTCTCTTTATATCCCCTTTGGCTTTATTTATTATTTATCTTTTTTTTTTTAAAAAAAAAAACGAATGAAGAAACTCATCGGTTCTGCTTAAACTTCAAATGCAGAAGGCTGTGATTGGTCTTATGGCTGGTTGTCTAGGTGACTAGAGATCCAGGCCCATCCAGGGCAGAGGCCTGGGCAAGGGGACAGGGTGGGGCTACCTTTATGGGCTCCAGTGAACAGGCCTCTGGCAGAGAAGCAGTTGGGGAAACTGGGACAGCTTGTACTACTGTCTTCTTTCCCCTTTCCAGAGACAGTGGGGGTGGGGTGTGTGTCTAATCCCTGCCACCTGTAAGGGTAGTAACAGTGGGAAGGTTGGGATTGGAACTGAGCTGGCACCATCTCACTCAGTCTTGGGTCTGGCCTGGCAGGAGCTAATGAGTCCAAAACAGTCCCTCATTCTTGACTCTTCCTTATAATGTTTGGTTAAAAAAATGTATTCTTTTTCTGTGTCTTTGCCATTCCAGGAAATCATCGAGTTCCCCATCCTGAAGCTAAATGGTCGGACCATGGAGATTGAGTCTACCTTTCACATGTATGTCCAGCCTGTAGTCCATCCACAGCTTACTCCCTTCTGTACAGAGGTAAGGGCCCTGGAGCAGGGCAGCACGGGCTGCTGGGACAGGAGCTTTTGGGTCACTGGTGCACTGTACATGCTGCTGTAGGGGCAGCTGGAGCCTTATTAGTGGGTAAGGCAGGTGCGCATTGGACCCAGCCAGCAGCTGGCTTTTTACAAAGTCTGCCACTCCGCTTGTACCACCGTGGTCACTGGGGACCCAAGGAGAAGTGGCACCATCTGTCCCAACTTCCCCCAACCTTTTCTCTCCCTTATCGTCCCTACCCCTCCTGGTGACCAGGCACTTGGAGTGCTGCACCACTCCAGGATGGTACTGCTGGGCTTCAGCTACTTTTCAGTTCCATTTCCCCTGGGGCCTCTTGACAAGACGTAAAGATTTCAGCTTCTTGGAAGGAGAGGTTATGTTCAGGCTTTCTTAGCCTCTGGTGATGTTTTTCTGTCCTTGAGCAAAGTGGCCCTGCGTGAAGCAGTGGTTGAGTTTGTGGGAAGCACGACCCTATCCTTGAGGAACGAGAAGAGCAGTCCAAGTGGGATATGAGGCTGAAATGTCTTTATCCTTATCCTGTGCCAGTGTTGTACTCGGCCACCTTGCCAGCAGGTTAGTATTGGCCCCATTTTGCAGATTGTGAAATTGGGCTAACTGAGATCTTGATGCTTGCTAGAGACTCAAAAGAACTAGTAGCAGAGAGGAGGTGCCCCTGAAGAGTTCTTACTCTTGAGACCTTCTGTGACTGCTTTCCCCTGTGACGTGTCGTGTTATGCACGCTGTGGTGGCCAGGGGCTGTGGTGGAATCACGGGCCAAGTATGTGTGGTAGCAGAAGTAATGGGAGAACGTGAGTGTTTCTGGAATCTTCTTAAGAATTTGGGGCTGGGGTACATTCGAGATATTCTGCCTTTGTTTAGAGATTTACTTTCTGCATATGAGTGAAACATGAGGAAGGAAGTTCTTGAGTGATCCCCAAACCATTGTCTTGGTGTGGGGAATGCTGGGAAAGGGCCTGCCTGCCACTGGTGGGAGGGCCCCATGGGCTCTGAGGCTGACTTAGCCCAGATATGAAGTTTCAGGGGTCGCTACTGGGCTTGATGCTAGTGTTTCCTGCCCAACCCAGGTAGGCCTTTGATGCAGGCATCCATCTGCCAAAGTGTGTAGTCTCTCAACCCCTTTGTTGTTCCCACTAATGATGTTGAGATTCTTGCTCCCTCTGGGATCTACGTTTTTCCCCCCCCTTGCCCCTGGAAATTACCTATACCACCAGGGGGCGCTAATCTGTTCTTTTTGCCCATTTTGGGGAAAAAACCACCATTTTAATGGTGAAAATCCCCTTCCTTGTGGAAAGGGAAGATTTTCCTCAAGCCAGCTAGTTACCTGAGCCTCCACTGGCCTGAAAATGCAGTATTCTCTTGTCCTTCTCGCCTTCCTCTCTGTGTGCAGATTCCCCCCTTGGGGACTCCAGCTGCAGCTAGGCTGCCTGGTGCAACTGGGCAGACCCAAATTTGGGAAAGGTTACTAGTTCTTTAGGCATGGAACAGTGCTGTTGAAGCTCAGCCCTGGGCAGGAGTGGGTTCTTGAGAGTATTGGGAAAAGAGATCTTTTTGAGATCAGGGCTGCTGCTGTTTCTTTTTGGGGGTAAGGGAGGAGGGATTGTGAGACTATGATGAGAGCTATTTTTCCTTTTTTAGAAAGTTTCACCCCTGGACACACATATATAATTTGGAGGGCAGGAGGCACGGTGGGGTTGGGACCCTTGTCCAGAAGCCTTATCTGAAAGTGAAGATGTGACTGAGCTGTGGCACCGAGGGTGCCATTTCGCCTCAGGCTTCCAGAGCCTCCAACTCTCCCTGACCTGGTCCCGGCCTTTTTGTCCAACCTCACATCTCCCTGCTTCATGCCCCCTCACTTCCCTCACCTAAGGTCGCTCCCTCACAGTCTGCCTGTGCACACGATGCTCCTGCCTGTATGCGGCTCCCACTTTCCTTCCCTGCCCCTACTTGTCCTCTAGGACTTTTCTCAGGGTCATCTTCTCTGGGGAGCCTTCCCCAAGCCCATGGCTGGTCCCACCACCCAAAGCGCTGATCAGATGCATTGTACTGTATTTACTTATGTGTCTCTCCACTAGACCGTGAGTGAGTTCACTGAGGGCAGAACCTGGGTCTGATCCATCTCTGGCCCATCATTAGGGTCTGGTGCCAAGTAAACACTTAACATGTGTTCCTTAAATGAATGAATATTGTCAAAGAGTAGTCAACCACACCTTGCTGCCCGCCACCCCACCCCTGCCCCGAAGTAACTGTCCTGCTAACTCGTTCTTTCGAGTAAGTGAAGACTTCTTTGGAAGACCTCAGATCATCTAAATATTGCCCTGTTTCCATACCAGATGGAGTTGTAATGTAGACAGAGGCATGGACACGGGATGGGGGCCATCACTGTGGGACCTTGTCCAGTGTGGCAGTGGCTGCCTTTGGGGTAGAGATAGAGATCATCACAGTCAGAGAGAATCTTTCCTTAGTAGGTGTGAGGAACAACCCAGCACCTCTGGACTGTGCCTGAGCATCTCCTCTAGTAGGATTTTCTCTTGTGCATAAGAAGTTCTTAAGAACCCTGGCCTCTGTGTGTGTGTGTGTTTGTGTGCGTGCACATCATGACACATGAATACACATATGAGTACATGCTTTTGGAGGGGAGAGACAGGCTCAGTGCTGGGCAGCAAGAAGAGGGATGCTGCCTTGAGTGGGTCTGTAGCCCACATATAGACACTCTTAACTGCTCTGTGTAATGGACATGTTAGTAGCCTTCTTGAGATCCTTTCTTCGTTCCAGGTGATAGTCTGCCAGGAGACTTGTTTCTGACAGAGATAGGATGGGATAAGTTTCATTCCTTCCCAAGCCCTTTCCCTACCACCTCTAGAATCTGCTCCAACCCGTCAGATCTCTGCATCTAGCAGCTGGGCTAGTGCACAGTCCCTGACCGTGCAGTTTTTTTTGTTGTTGTTGTCATTGTCTTGAAAAAACTAGAAAAAATACCAATTTTGCTAAATGCCAGTAAAGGGCTTTGTCTTGCACCTATACTTATAAAGAGTGAGATTTATTGGTCTCTTTGTCTGAGGAGAAAGAGTGGGTCTGATTATCAGATTGCACACCAGAGACAAGTGCTTATGTAATCAACAAACTGTCTTGGTGTCAGAATACGATTGTGTTGGAGATAAACTGTGAAAGGAGAAAGCACTGGATGCTGACATGCTATTGGCATTGAGTGTCCTGGGCTGCTTCCTGTAGTTGCTAGTGTTTATGATGAAGCCAGCTCGTTCCTGGACAAAGCCCCTGTGTGGGTAGGGGATCTCAGTAACTAGTCATGTTATCAGTCAGGGTCAAAAGCCCCTCGCCTTGTGGTTTCCGAGTCTGGAGAAGCGGGAGTTAATCTGTAATCCCTTGGTGAAAGGAGCCACAGAGCACACATTAATTCTTCCTCTCACCTCTCCAGCTTTAAGTGGTTAAGGTCTTTGAGCTCTGTTTAGCCTGTGAGCCCTGGTTCTCAGCTTAATAATACTTGGCTTTCCTCTAGTACCTTTCATTGTGAGGATGTGAAAGCTTTTTACAAAAATATATTAACCCAAGTGGGGTTGGGTGTAAACTGCAGCATGAAGGATTTAAGTTAGGCCTAAGGTAGAACTTTCCAGTATTTATTTTATTAAATTAGCTCTCTCCTTCATCGCTGCTGGTGTAAGTCTTAGAGATGTCTTATAGGTTGTCAGTATCAGGTACAGGGACTAATTTCTTAAGTTCACACACTTCATCTAGTGCCTTGGTGGAGCTGATAAGATGTAGTCCATCCTTGGAAGGATTCATGCAGGGGAGTGAGGCCTCCCCCTGGAAGGATGCTTCCAGCCGAACCAATAGTTCAAGCCCCCGTGTCTCTGGGGGTTGAGTTCAAGCCCTTTAGGAGCTCAGCTGTAAGCCGTGTCTTGCTGAACCACAAGTCTGGGAAGCCTGGAGAGAGGGAGCTGGGCTCACTAGGCTCCTTCCAGGCTGATGATTCTAGGATTGCTGACCACTGGACAGGAGTGTGAGAAAGCCCCAGGACCCTGGAGCCCTACCACCTACCACCAGGGTGGAAAAGGCGGGCCCTAGTCTGTAGTGAGAGATCGCGCAGAGCAGTGCCCTGGTTTTCCTTTTTAGTGCAGTGACTTTCTCTCCACACATGAGTGATTTTCCTGGGCCCAGAGCAGGTGCTTGTGGAGTGCATAGATGCTGACCTAAGTCCCATCTCCAAGGAGGGAAGTCTCTTGACAAGGGTGCCATTGGTTTCTTCTGTGAGTGAGCCTTTCTGGAAGCCCTTCAGTGTTCATCTCATCTCAGTGACCCTTGGTGTAGGAGTCAAGAGAAATGGTAGACCTAACTTTGCCCCAGAAGACTCAGACAGGACATGAGACTGGCACACAGACCCCAGAGCTTTTCCAAGAAGTGAGAGTGGCTGTAGGTTTTCCAGGATAGTCCTGACCCTGAGCACCAGCTCCAAGCCTGGGGGTGTGGCTTGGCCCTGGAAGAATGAAGCAGGAGAGAAGCGGGCCCAGGAAGGGCAGGGGTGGGTGCATAGGTGCTCGTCAGTCATCTGGGTGTTGCACCTGGAGTCAGCAACAAGCCTACTCTGGACTCTGGCCCCTCTGTGCCTGAGACAAAACACAGGGCAACTGCCTGCTCAGGGTGTGGCTCTGGAAGGTGTACAGGCTTTGTGTGCTGGCTGGGCTGGGCATAGAGGGGGCTGCCAAGAAGAATGCTGATTCCAGGAGGGCAGGGATTTCATGTTTTTCCTCACAGCTGGATCCCTAGTTCCTGGAATGGGGCCCAGTACATTGTAGGCCGTCCATGAATAGTTGTTGACTAAATAAAAAGAGGAGTCTTAGCACTCATAAGATTAAAGCCGCTGACCCAGAGCTCTTCCTCACCCCTCACCCCCCAGCCCCACCCCTAGCCCTCAGTGGACCAACTTTTCTTCTCTTTGGCTCAGGCCCTCCCTCTGCTGGGCAGTTCTTTGGTCTCCCAAGCAAGGAAAGGGTGTGGAGGTACCAGCCGGGTGGGCATGCTGTGGGTTAAAGCCTTGTGAAACAACAGTGTAGTTAATCTTTCTAATTTATTTTCCTTTTAGACCATGGGAAGTCTGTAGGCAGCAGCTGTTACCCAATTAAAATACAGATTAATATAAAAACAGTTTCTGGAATATAAAATAGAGTGGCTGTGTCCTTACACTTCCTTAAAATACCACCTAATAATGACTTGATGAACTACAGAAACCCACCTAGAGGAACTCAGCGTTCTTAAAATGAAAATTTCTTCCCTAAAAGGTGTGTATTACCATTCCATGTAAGTCTCTATGAGAAACTAAACTTCCCTCTTAGAGCCAGCGGTTCCTGTGAGCTGGGTATTTGATATTCATTAAATGTAATTTTAGTTTAATTGGAGTTTAATCCCCCCCCAACGCTTAAAAAAAAGAAGTTCCCCAGCAAGCCTGAGCTGCTGCTCTCTGTAGGGGTAGCCAGGGGCACATTGGGCATGGTGATTTCCAGCTGGGTCCAGGTCTGTGGATAGGGGCCTCCTGCCTCAGGTCCCCGAGGCAGTCTGTCCTAGTCGGTATTCGAGGGATATTTTCACTTCAAAACAAAACAAAGCAAAGCAACAAGCTTGTTTGAACCTAGGCCTGACCTGGGTGAGCATAGGCCTGAGTCAGAAATTCTCTAGACCAGGTTCCTTTATTAGGCCTTTCCGTCTGAGTTTCCCAATCAGTTAAAGGTGTCTATTTCTTGGGGTGCCTGGGGCTCAGTCGTTAAGCATCTGCCTTTGGCTCAGGTCATGATCCTAGGGTCCTGGGATCGAGCCCCACGTCTGGCTCCCTGCTTAACGGAGAGCCTGCTTCTCCCCCTCCCTCTGCCTGCCACTCTGCCTACTGGTGCTCTCTCTCTCTCTGTCAAATAAATAAAATCTTAAAAAAAAAAAAGAGGTGTCTATTTCTTGCTTGCCTAGTTGGTATTGAGGACCCAGGTATTCACGGTAAGGGTGGATGCCTGTGGGGTTCCCCGGGCTCTTCTCTGGTGTTAGATGGGGAAATGCTGGACATCGAGACCCAGACTTGAACCCAAGTGTTGCTGTCCTATGTGAGCATTCCTCAAGGTCTACAGGAACTTCTGTGAAGCTGGGAGGTGAATTTACTTTAGATCATAATTTGTAGGGATTTACTGAGCCTATTGAATACAAGACACATAAAATCTTTTTTTTTTTTTTTTTTTCCTTTTCAAAGTGAAAGCTGAAATGGGTATGAAACACACCCTGTGGTCAGCATGTAGATGTGTTTCCTCTCTCGGGGCAGGATGTTGTGGAGAAAGTTCACCTTATGTCCTGGGACTTCATTCCCAAGGCTTCTGACAGGTTCTGAGCCAAAAGTATTGCAGGCCAGAGTCTTTTATGGTTAGAAGGAGAAAGGATCCAGTCTGGCTTTGAGACCCTGCACCCTGCAGTTCCACCTATTGGCTATTTCTCTTTCCTTTCAGCTCACCGGGATTATTCAAGCCATGGTGGATGGTCAGCCGAGCCTGCAGCAAGTGCTGGAGGTAGGTTGAGTGACCTTTAATTCCTGACCTCTGACCCTTTCCCGCTGCCTTTCTCTCCCTCCCCTCCTGAGAATGTAGCCGTGTAATTTGACTATGATTATGGCTTGATTAGAATAACATTTGCTGTCACATCGGTGACATGCTGTTGAGAGTATTGAACCATTGATCTGTCATCTCCAGCTGTTCCCGTCAGGGTTACTGGCAAGATGTCCAGTGCTGCCCCGAGTTCCACACAGGGCCCTCGCCCCCTCCTGGCCGCCGGCCCTGGGCCAGACAGCGTGGGCAGCCGGTGCTGGATGGGTCGGGGAAGAGGGGAGCCGAGCGTGGGACCGCAGGACTAGCCCTGGGGACTGAAGGTGTTTTTGTTTAGCTTTAGTGTTGGCTGCCTGTGGCATGTGAGCGCTTCATTAACTCACCCAGAACTCCCCATTGATGGCTTTTGTTTGCTGTCGGCTCCTCCAGGAGGGGCGCTGGGCCCGCCTGCCCCACTGCAGCCTGCCGCTGGATGCATTGTGCCTGTCAGGGGTGCAGAGGCTGCGCTGGGTAATGATTCCGAATCAGAATAATTACGACAATTGCCTATGTGAGGGAAATCAAATGAAAGGCTTTAGAACCCTTGGCGGAGACCACACTTCTAGGATGTTCTCCTCCGGGAGCTGGAAAAGGTTAAGACGCTGCTTCTTGTGCTCCAGCCTGAGGGAATAAGGAAGGGCCGGGCTTGGCCTCAGCTTGTCTCCCACCCCTTCTGGCCTGGGGGTTTTCACGGAGGGAGAAGGTCCCTTTCCCCCTCCCTCCTCTCTAGGGGGAGGGGAGAAGAGAAAAAGCCTGTGGATCCCAGTAGATGCTTTATTATCTTTAAGACCAGTAAACCTAAAGCTCAGCCCCTATCAAAGCACAGGAGGAAGCAGAGTAGGGGGTGGGGGGGATAGCAGGGCACATCTAGGTAGTCAGCCTAGAGGAAGTTGGGTGGTAGCAGGGAGAGGGAGGAAGATCTCTTTATTTAGCCAAGAGGCCCTGTCCCATGGGAGAGAGAAATGCAGACCGAATTCCTGGGCTCCTCAGGATGGAGTCAGGTTTAGGCTCACCCAGTGGCAGGTATGCTCCCTGTCTCTGGGAGTGTACAAGCCTAGGTTCTCTGACTGGTCAAGCTCTGGGTCGGGTCAGTGTTAGGGTACCTACAGTAGGTTGGGAGATGAGAAGGTGAGTTCTGAGGTGTCTCCCAGCCCCACTGACCCTCTTTTTTTGAGGGGAGATTCACTCCTATGATTGAGGGGACCCCTCAGCATCAACTGCTCCCTGTAAGACCAGACTCAAAGAGAAAGTGGGGACCGACCCGTTCTTTCCTCTGTCCCAGCCAGGGCCTGCCCCCTGAGGGAGGCCAGACTGCAGGCAGCTAGCTATTCCCAGGAATGTCTCTGGCCAGGATCTGAGGAGGAAGATGTCTGCTGTAGGCCAGCACTGAACCAGAGCTATTGAGATTATGGGATTTTTTTTTTCCCTCAGTTGTGCTGGTTGACAGGGAGCGATGGTCTTCAGGAGGCTTCCTCTTGCTAACCTCAGGCCAGCCTGGAGCAGAATGCTCAGGGGATTCTGAGTCTTATCCACAAAGCTACTTTCTGATACTTGAGCATACTTTGTGGGTGAAGAGGGAAGATTGCTGGCATCAGCCTGAATAGGGAGTCTCTGGCAAGGAGACCAGAATGGGCTCTACTTTGTCTCATTAGCCCTGAGTTGGTCATATAGCTAAAAAGCTGACTTCTTGTCCTAACCAAGGCCCTGAGCAGGTGGCCAACTAGGTGTTTGCCTGACTCATTTAGTCCAGGGAGGACTCATGCTAGATCTTCAGTAGCTGGGAGGGCCAGCCCAGCTGATTGGGGACTGTCTTGGTGATTCCTCTCTTTTTTTTTAAAAAATTTTTTATTGTTATGTTAATCACCACACATTACATCATTAGTTTTTGATGTAGTATTCCATGATTCATTGTTTGTGCATAACACCCAGTGCTCCATGCAGAACGTGCCCTCTTTAATACCATCACCAGGCTAACCCATCCTCCCACCCCCCTCCCTTGGTGATTCCTCTAACTCTTTATCCATTTAAGCGGAGAAGGGAAGGAAAAGGACAGAAAAAGACAGTGATACTACAGGACAAATGTAGTATCACTTCTCTGGACAGGCTTAAAGTAGAAGGTTCTCACTAAATACCTATTGTATGAGTGAATGGCCTAGGTCCTAAGCTTCCAAGGACCCCTGTGAGTATTAAGTGCTTCTCATGGGAAGGTCCTGCTGGGCATTGGCTCCTGACAATCCTGTCTTGCTCTCTTTTCCAAGATGGGGCGCTTACCTTGCAGGGATTTAAGGCCAGTGAGCTGGGGCAGGGTTAGATGAGATAGGGAGCCCTAGGTTTGCCTTATTCCTTTTCTTATGTAGAGTCTTGGGAAAGGATACATGAATGTGAGTTGTGCATGTCCTTCTGTGCAACTGGGCCATAGTGGCTGGGGAGACAAGCCATTCCGCAGTGGAAGGTCCTGAATTTAGCTTGCTAGGGAGACTCTTGGGCTGAGGGGGATTCTCCGGTGTGCAGACTGTGAAGAGGGTCTGCACAGTCTGGCTTAAGGAGCAGCTCTGACCTCCTGAGAGGTAGGACTGCTCTAGCCATGGAATGACCTAGAATCCTTGGCCCTACTCCAAGACTGCTATGGTATGGACCAGGCCTCCAGGATCTCTGAGATGTCCCAGGGAGCTAGCCTACACCTGCTAGGAGTAATCTTACTTCATGATTTCAGTGAGCTCTCCATTACCTGCTGGAGTCTTCACAGCCTGACCCGCCTAACCCCCAGCATCATTTCCTGTCCCTCCTTTCTACACTGGACATCGGTCACACTATCCCCTACTCATGTTTCAGTCAATCAGCAGGTATCTATTGAGAAGACACTGCTGAGTTAGGGATTTAGATAGTGAATAAAACAAATAAAAGTCCCTGCCTTCATGGTGCTTACAGTCTGGTGGGGGAGGCAGACATTGAGCATATAATTGCTTCTCAAATACAAAATGATCGTGCCTCTGCCTCTGCCTGGGATATCCTTTACTCTGCTCCACCCTTTTGGGAAACCCAACCACCAAGTCCCCTAGTTCGGTTGGCATCTTCCTGAAGCCTTCCTTTCTGACTCCTTTCTCTGTAAAAGGTAGAGCTAGTCATTTCCTCCTCTTGGTCCTATAGCATTCTGGTCACTTCTCCAGGGCTGCATCTATTATATTGTATTATGATGATCTGCCTTTCTCGCCTTCTCAGCCTACTGTCTATTTTGTGGTAGGCACTTAATATATTATTACATTTAATTCTCAAAACAACCCTGTAAGGTTAGTCATCCTACCTCGTTTTATAGACGAAGGAAACTGAAGCTCAGAGAGGTTAAATGACTTTTAAATGACTTCCTATCAGTGACACAGCCAGGATATGGAAGAGCCAAGGTTAGAACCCAGATGTGTTTGACTTTCAATCCTGCATTTCTGGCTACTTTGCAATGTAGCCTTTAAAAGCTAATCCTTCTGTGTGAGTGGCGTGGTGGTCATCTGCTGTACTCTCACCCCATACCTGGGATCTTCTGAAAAATAGGCAATGCTTCAGGAATGCTTTCTGATAATTCTCTCATTATATACTGATTTTAGTATTTGTACTTCCAATGTGAGTGCAAATAATAAGCCTGATCAAAGGGATGAAGGGAAAGAAATACTTAAAGTATGTTTAGGAGCAGTTTTTGTCCCTGTCTAGGAATTGAGCTCAGCCTTCAAAAGAGTCCACTGAATTTGAATTTGAGTCCTCAACCAGGAGAGGAGAAACATAAAATCTGGGCCAGTTTATGAGCTTTCAGTGACTGAAGCAGGCAGTGCCACCCCAGGGATCAAGGTGGGGTTCTGTCCCAGCAAGGAAGCTTTTTCTGCTAGACTCACAGTGAAAATTAACTTCACTGTCATTTGGGGAATAACCAAATTCATAAATTTGGTTAATAAACCTTTGGTGGGAGGGTGAAATGAATAAGGGAATGAATGAACCTGTGGATTGAAGTTCCTGCTTAGGGCCTCCTTCCAGCCTGTTCTCATCGCCCAGGGCATCCTGTGTCTGTGCTAGGCTTTGCTTTTGAGGACCGACTTACCAGGATGTGTCCTTATCCCGTCTGGGGTGGGCTGCTAGGCAGTGGGGCAGTGGGGCAGTGGGGCAGTGGAGGGGCTCCCTTCCCCACTCATTCGGGTTTGTGGATCTTCCTGCAGGGATCATCCTCCCGGTGACCCCATAGCCCTGAGCCAAGGCTGAGAGCCCAGAGCGGAGCCATGGCTGGATAAGATTACAGTTTTCTCCTGCTCTGATTACAAGCAGCTTATCTGTGTTTCACTGGTGTGGCTCTTCACAGACTTGGGAAGAAAAAAAAAGAAAGGAAAATCTCATCTGTTCTTGTGTACTTTTCAGAGGGTCGATGAGTGGATGGCGAAAGAAGGCCTCTTAGATCCAAACGTCAAGTCAATTTTTGTCACTTGTGGAGACTGGGACTTGAAAGTCATGTGAGTATGAGAAGCACTGCTTTGCTGGCAGGGCTTGGAAGCTATGGGACCAGGTGTCGCCTTTTGCAGGCTTACACGTCCAAGCCTACAGGGCAGCTGAGTCAGGGAGTCCCTGGATCTTTGGGGCTGCCAAGGTGAAAAGAGGACTGGGAACCCTGCCTTCTGCCTCTGGAGCTGGGAGTAGACCTGTCAAGGACCCTACCGGGACGACTGTTGTCAGGGCCTTCCTGCCTTTGCCAGGTCCCACTGCTCAGGACAGTCCTTCCAGTTGTGGGGCTGCATGTTATTGCCCTGGAAGGAAGGAGTTAAAAGAAGATCCTTTTTTTTTTTTTTAATAAGAAATATATAGTGTTTACTACCCTTAATGCTTTAGAAATAGTAATTCATTTAATAAACCTTGGTACTTTTATTCCTGTTTTATAGATAAGGGAATTAAGGCACAGAGAGGTTAAGTAACTTGCCTAAGACACACAGAGCCAGGATTCAAACCCAGACAACCTGGCTCCAGGGTCCTGTCTCTTAACCATTCTGCTGTGCTCCCCTTTTATCTGGGGTACAAGGCCCTGATGATTGAATTGCAGGCCCAGCGGTGGGATGAGAGAGGGCTGCTTCTAGGGAGCTGTCCAATTCCCCAGCCTCCTTTGTCCCCACTGCTTTTTCTCCTTTGTCCCCTGGTCCTTCCCTGGTTATGGAAGACAGAACTGGTTCCTTTGCTAGGTTGACACTTTTGCCTCTTGTCTATCCTCATGGATACCTGGCTTCAGACAGCCCCCAGGGAGCTAAAATGGGGTGGAGGTTGTGGGGGCACTGTTTGCTGAGGATTGATAGAATCGATATCTCTGTGTTCTTTGTGACCGAAGGCAGCTGCAGGCATTCTGTGTGTGTGTGCATGCGCGCGTGCGTGCGTGTACGCTTTTGTGCATAGGTGGGGTGTTGGTCGGGGGTGAGGAATAGTGGCTCCAGAGTGACATTTCCTACCAAATTAGGCATTATCTTCTCACCAAGGTCCTTTTTTATGCCTTTTGGATGCTGGGTATTGAGGTGAAGTTACGCACTCAGGTGGATGTCAAGCCTGCTACTGGATACCAGCTCCCTAGGTGAGACAGGAGGAACAAGTCCAGATCACAGAAGCACCCACACATCCCTCAGGTCATATACACACACTGACTGCATACTCTAGGTTGCGCACAGGACTCCCAGAGCTCCAGAGGATCTCCGTGTTCCCAGATGACACTCATGTGTCAGAGAAATTACAGAGGCTGGATCTGGAAGCAGATATGAATCAGGGGAGGGTTCCACAGAGAAGGTGAGGAGGAGGAAGGCTGTTGCTCTTATTTATGACATCCTGGGCAGCTCCGAGTACTTGAAGCAGAGAAGGAATTGAGGTGGAGGTACGTAGCATAAGAGAAGCTGTTTGGGGTTCAGGCTGATACCCAGTGTCTGTGGCTCATGTGGCCCAGTCCAGAGGCCCAGTGTCTCCAGATAGCCTCCCAGGACTCCCACTCTTCCAAGTGGATTTCACTCTGGTGTGTTCATATCCCAGACACCCACATTTCAGAATCTCCTGTGTTAACTAGGGATGGCACGTACATATGTGTGTGTACGAAAACTTCCCTGTGCGTCTGTGTGGGGACTCTCTGGCCAGGCCTCCTAAGTTGGTTTCTCCATGAGACAAAGAGGGAATTTCAGAGGGTGTTGTCTTTGGGTCTGGCCCATTCTGGCCTATAGCACCAGTTCGGCCCACTGAGCCTGGGACAGATTTTGGTGACTCAGGAGGCTGCTTTGCATCTTCATAAGAACCGATGTAATCAAGAAGAGGGATTGGGTCTATATCCAGACATATAGAAAAAAAAAAATTTTTTTTAAAGATTTATTTTAGAGAGAGAGAGAGAGAGAGACAGCATGAGCTGGGGGGGGTGCAAAGGGAGAGGGAGAGAGAGAATCTCAAGCAGACTCCACACTGAACTTGGAGCCTGAGATGGGTATCCATCCCAGGACCCTGAGATCATGACCCGAGGCAAAACCAAGAGTCAGACGCTTAACCAGTTGGCACCACCCAGGCCCCTTGAAACCAAATTTTAATGAGCATGTACCATATTTCATTCAGTCCTCCTAATTATCTTCCCTGGTAGAAGGTGATAGCTCCCTTTTATAGATGGAAAAAACAAAACAAAACAGAATTTGAAACTGAGACCCAAATTGGTAGACTCCTAGCTAGACAGACATGAATTCTAAGACCATGTTGCTTCTAAAAGAGATAGGTTGGGCAGACTTCGATAAGCTGGTTTGTGTTTGCATTGAAAAGACCAGTGAAGCTCTGAAAGAGAATATGCAGGAGGGAAGCAGATGTCAGGTAGCAGGGGCTGGGGGGAGGAGAGCTTTGTGGCTGCCTTTTAGAAGCAGGACTCCGCATAACTGCTGGGAAGGCTCTTAATTAAATGTGTAACAAAATAAAAACAGCCAGAGAGGAAACCTAAGTAGTGCTTCGTGACAGTGCACAGCTTATCGGTGTTCCTGGAACCTCTCGTCAGATGGCTCTCATCAGAGCCATCACCTTTTTATGCACCTGGTAAAGGCTGCTGAGGAGCCTGACAAGGGTGGTGTTAAATTGACATCCGCAACTTGTTAGTATGGGGCTTACTTCTTATTTTGACATCCATTTTCAGATTAACTAAGTCTCAGGAATTCAGCAAATATTTTCATTTCCCACTCTAGTTTCCCAGAGCCACGGCTCCTTCTCGTTGCTGCCCTTCCCCTCTCTCCCAACACCCACCCCCAACCAGCTTCCCATCACTTTTGTTGGAAAGGGCCTGATTAGTGAGGCACTGAGAAATGGGAACTGAAGTGGCAGCAGAAATCCCACTGGAGAAAAGAAATCTGCTTCGGTCCCGACAGAATCATTTTGTGTCCATCTTTTGTCAAAGCCAGATGAGTTGATACTCTGTGGCCTTGGATGCTGTAGTCACAGATCCTGCCGAGGTGGGTTTTAATTTAGTGGGCACAGATTTAATTTTCCTTCTCAACTTGTTTAAGAAATGTCACTTTTATGGCTTTGGCCCTTGGTCAGCTTGCGTCCCCTACCTGACCTACCTCCCCTACCTGCCTTACCTTGTGGTTCTTGAAGCTCTTCATGGCGTTTAGGGTTCTTTCTCCAATTCTCTGTCTTCTCTGCCTACCCAGGCAGGGAATGTCTCTATAGAGGGGTTCCATCTTTGACATGGCAGCAGAGATCCTGCTGGAGAAAAACAGTCTGCTTATCTGCCAGCTGAACCCCAAGCTTTCACATCCAACTGCCTATTTCTGTATCTCCATCTGGATGCCACAGGCCCCTTAAAGCTCAGGTGTCCTCTTTCTCCCAACACCTGGTCCTCCAGCTTGCTCTCACGTTGTGACTGGAACCACTGTCTGGTAGTTCTGTCAGAAACCTGAGAACCATCCTTGATTGCTTTTCTCTAGCCACAACCAATTAATTGCCAAATCTTGTTGATTCTTCCTGCCAGAGGTTTCTCAAAGTCTTTGCCTTCTTACCATCCCTGCTACAGCTGCCCTAGTTCAAGTCACCAGGTGCTTTTTTTTTTTTTTTTTTAAGATTTATTTATTTGAGAGAGGAAGCCAGAGTGCAAGCGGAGGGAGGGGCAGAGGGAGAAGGAGAGAATCTCAAACAGACTCTCTGCTGAGCCCGGGCCTGACACGGGGCTCTATCCCATGACCCTGAGATCACAACCTGAGCCAAAATCAAGAGTTGGGTGCTCAACCAACTGAGCCACCCGGGCGCCCCTCAGGTCACCATATTCTTCTTGGATTACAGAAGTCTTCTAAGTCGTCTCTCTGACTCCAGTTTTACCCCCATGACATTCTCCTAACTATAGCAAATTAAGTCACATGCCTACGAAACACTTTCAAGGCTTCCTCTTGCCCTCAAGGCAAAGTCATGCTGTTTAATGAGGCCTCAAGGCTCTTGCTTACTTCTCGAACCTCATCTTTCAGTACTCTCTGTGCGCCCCCCCCCCCCCCCCCCCCCCCCCCCCCCCGCCAACCCCAGCTGGATGCTCTAGCTGGCCATTTCCTCATGATCCTTCTTAATGTCAATTTCTAGGTGCCTTCCTGTGTTTCTGGAGCACATGTACTTATTTATACATGAAATTGTATTGTGTCTGCCTCTACCTATCTGTACCTTTCACTAGATTGTGGGCACCATTATAATCTTGGACAATGTTTGGTATGTAGTAGTTGTTCAATAAATGTTTGTTTAATAAATGACAGCTCAGTAATGGAGTGAGCCTGTGGAATCTGTACTCAGGAAGAACGACAGAGGATCGATGGAAGGTATATTCCGGGAGAATGGAACAGAAGAGGAAATCTTGGGCCTTCCTGCATCAACCTGAGTGTGAGGGGTTGGAGAACTATGCTGCTAATGCCAGGAAGCTCCTGGATTTTCTCACTGCCAGCACGGGGTATTGGGTCCTCCCTCCATGGTGGGTACTGTGTGAGATGGCCCACAGGCCTGGGCTGTGGAGGAGTTTGGTCCTAGCAGCTGGCTGAAGGGCTCTCTGAGAGATTGTGCCTTCTAAGACTGAGGGCTGGGATTGCTCTGGAGACATTTATATCAGATAATAAAGATAGCCAGCATGTATCGAGCACTTATTACATACCAGGAGTCTTGCTGTGCTATTTACACATTATCTCACTTAATTCTTTTTTTTTTAAATTTTTTTATTTTTTTTAATTTATTTTTTTTATTTTTTTTAAAGATTTTATTTATTTTTTTGAGAGAGAGAGAATGAGAGAGAGCACATGAGAGGGGGGAGGGTCAGAGGGAGAAGCAGACTCCTTGCCGAGCAGGGAGCCCGATGCAGGACTCGATCCAGGGACTCCAGGATCATGACCTGAGCCGAAGGCAGTCGCTTAACCAACTGAGCCACCCAGGCGCCCCTATCTCACTTAATTCTATCACAGTCCTGAGAATTAAATTCTTTTTATAACTTTTTTTTCTTTTTTTAAATAAATGATGAGGAAATTAGAGTCCAGAGGGGTAAGTAATTTGTCAAGGGCACACAACCAGTTTGTGACAGGGATTTGAACCTAGACATTCTGGCCCTAGAACCCGTGTGTTTAACCACTATGCCATCTGCCCATCTGCTTCTGCCCTTCATGGCCAATGGCTTTGTGATATGGTGGGAATTCCCTTCCCTCTTGCCTTGGTTTGCACTGAGTGGCAGATGTTCTCTGACACCCTAGGCTGCTGGTACCCGGTCTGGTGTTGGTGGAGGTCTGGACTGTTAGGTTTATTTTGATATGGGGGCATGGTTGGCCAGGAGGTGTGGTGAGGGATGATTTGGGGCTGTCTGAGAGCCTCCTTGATGAGCTACAAATGAATGAGTCCTCAGATCTGTTTTAAGGAAACCACTGCCAGCATCATTTTGGATACCTATCTCCTGTAGTATGTTTGGAAGCATGTGGGGGGCTCTCATCATATCACTAAGCTCATGAAAACCTTGCCCCTTGCCCATGGGTGGGCCAGTTGGTCCCAGCTCTGAGCTGCATCACCTCTGATTAGCAGTCTGCTGGGGGAAGGGGCTTGAGTAAGAACTCCCTGGCAGTCCTGACTGGTCTCATTTCCAGATACTTTTATCTGTCACTGCAAGTGCTTGGGCTCCCCTCCTGAACTAATTAAGTTTGCATGTGTTTAGACACATTGCCAAATAGGGCTTAGCAAAGCGGAACTGAGCTACATCTCTTTCCGAGTAGGGAAGGAAGGGAAAATGAATGCTCTTCCACGAGGGCCAGGGAGAAGCGTGGATGACACGGAGTGGGTGTGTGTACAGATGATAGGCAGTCTGCCCTGGCCTTCCTAGGGACGCTGCAAGCTGGCAGAGCAGTCTTCTGATTGGCTGGCAGGGGCAGGTGAGGGCCCACTCTCCAGCTCTCTTAGTGAATTGGGCCTTTTTTTTAAAAATTTTATTTATTGGGGCGCCTGGGTGGCTCAGTCGTTAAGCGTCTGCCTTCAGCTCAGGTCATGATCCCAGGGTCCTGGGATCGAGCCCTGCATCGGGCTCCCTGCTCAGCGGGAAGCCTGCTTTTCCCTCTCCCACTCCCCCTGCTTGTGTTCTGTCTCTCGTTGTGTCTCTCTCTGTCAACAAAATCTTTTAAGATTTTGACAGAGAGAGTGAGCATGAGCAGGGGGAGGGGGAGGAGCAGGCTCCCCGCTAAGCAAGGAGCCCAATGCGGGACTTGATCCCAGGACTCTGGGATCAGACCCGAGCCAAAGGCAGACACTTAACGACTGAGCCACCCAGGTGCCCCTGAATTGGGCATTCTAAGAGGGCTAAGAGTGCGTAGAGGATAGGATCTGATGTGTGATTTTTATCCCAAGCACAAGCAACACTGAATGTCAAATTCAGTGGGATTTACAGGGGGAATTTGTAGGGCTGTGTGCTGTTTGCTGCCAACCTGAACCTACCCAGCCCCCAGGTTTAAAACCACCTGTGTGAATAGCAGCGTGCAGGGTAGCCTTCTTTCTAAGTCTCTGAAAAGTATGCTGGAAATGTGGATACCTTTTGCCCAGAAGACCCCAGGTCCCCCTGCTCAGTCTTGTGATCCCTATGAGATGGCTTCAGAGGGAGGTGGAGAGGAGTAGTATTGTACAGAATCTCCCTACCATAGAGGCTCACTATGGTGAGGTGATAGCCGACAGCATGTTTTTGTGTCAGACCAATGCCTGTCTTTTCCCTAGTGCTGGGTGGCCTGAGGTCTGAGATGCCCTGTGGCATAATGTTCTTGGATCCTGCCCAGACAGCAGATAAGGGGGCATTACTATGTTGTGCACTCCTCCTCTGAAGTAGGGAGGGAGGGTGGGTATTTCCTACACAAAGTAGTTAGGAAAGCCAGCCACCAGCCGCCAGCCATGGGCAGTCCTATAGCTCGGAGGCCAGTGTGTCAGCTTCCTGGCCATGAAGAGGCTCTCAGTGGGCAAGACTGGCTCAGAGTCAGGCCAGGCTCCCAGTGCATATTGAGTGTGTGTGGAGGGTGGGGAGGGGGTTCTGGAGGTTGTAAAGGAATTCTGGGCCTTCGAGCTGTAGCCTAAGCCCAGAGAGAACAAGAACCAGACCTTCTGCCCTCCCTTCAGCTTCCCTAGAGCCCTCTCGTCAGCAGAGGTGCATCGGGTTAGCCCCAAGAAGGCAGCTTGAGTTGATGGGGTCATGTTTCAGCTGCAGCTAATCCAAGTCACTCGATATAAATCTCTCCCCGCTGCCTCTCCCCTCCCTCCCATCCCCAACCCACAGACAGGGAAATGAATCCTGGCCCTCGCCCTGAATACATCATGGCAGGCCTGCCTCTAATGAGAGAGGGCCATTCATTGTAGGGTGAAGCTCCCTGCAGAGCCTGGGATGCCATTAATTAAGGAAGAGCCACCTGAAGCCAGTCGTGCGGTGCGGCCTGCCACGCTCAGATGGAGTGGCGGTGGGGTAGCCTCGTTAGCCTGACAGCTCCTTGGGCCGAGAGTTCTTGGGCTCTGAGGAGCGAGGGGTGCCCCGCCTCCCCGCAAGAGCTTGCAGGCCTCTGGGGCCAGCCTACTCACAGACACATGAGAGTTCCCTCTGGCACATGTCTTGGTGCCTAGTACTAGCAGTAAAGGCGCTCCTGAGTGTGGGCTTAGTGGGATTATCCCATTTCCTATGGGCAGGCCCTAGGGCAGGAGCAGGTTTCTGTGGAGTCCACGGGGACTCCTAGGTCCCTGCCTGAGCCCCCTTTCCGTTCTTCTCCATGTGGTCCTGGAGCTGCAGGTCAACAGGCAGCTCAGCCTGTGTCCTTAACTCAGAGCCTGGGAGTTTGGGGCAGTTGGTCTGCTCTGGAAGGACTTTGGACCTGGAGGGGCACTGGGGAGAAGCTCTGTTGTCTGATCAGTAAGTTCAGCCCCTCCTTGGCAAGCAGAGCCTCTGGTGATCTACTTTCTGGGCACTTTTAGGCTGAGTGGTGGGACTCTAATGTTGGCCTCATCTCCTCATCCACTAGGAAGGTGAAAGAAGGTTTAAAGCACTCTAGTGATTTTTTTTGGAACCCCTGAAATGGAAGTTCTGCTTATTTAAAATCCTGATAAAAGATAAAGACATTTGTGTCGTAGCTGATAAGGCTTTGAGATGTGTGTGGTGGTGGGAGCCTCATGCGTTAGCCTGCTACAGAGCCGCTGACTGGATGGCCCTTTACTGCTTCACTGGGCCTGAGGCAAGTGCTGCTGCCTAAGTACTGGCCCCCAGAGTTATACTCCCCTTGACCATCTGTGAGGGTCTTATCACCTCCTCCTTGCTGGCAGCAGGGGCTGTAGGCCTTGAGACCTTTGCATAGCTCAGAGTTGGGGTAGCTCAGCCAGTGTCTGCCCGGCTTGTCAGGAAGAAATTGGTCCTGTGGCTCTTTGAGACTGTCTCTGGAAGTCTGGTTCTATGCTTTGTGGCAGTATCTGCCAGTCTGACAGGCTGCATCAGAGAGCCTCAGAACCAGCTGGGGCCGTGGCTTGACCGTATATTCCATCTCTGCTTCCCCACAGCTCACCTGGGACGGCATAGAGGCTGTTACTACCTCCTAGGCCTGGCACTCGGGCTGCACTTCTTTGTGTTTTGAATATTTCTGGACCTTCCCAGGCCTTGGCCATTTGTTTGGGCTCCTCTGTCCTCTGGCAACTAGAGAGTGAAGGCTGGAGGGCTTGTCCCCTGAACGCCCAAGGAGAAGGAGACACTGTTGCTCCTGGAAAATGTTTTACTTTGGGTGAGATATTTCTGTGTTTGTTTTTTTTTTTAAAAAAACTCTGTGTGACTCTTGAGACCTAACCCCTTTTTTTTTCTATTATTTTTAGAAATCTTGATATGAAATAGGCACAGTAGGGTACATAAAGCATACAGACGTGAAATGTACAGCTCCATATGTTTTTATGCAAGTACGTACCTGTGCAGCCACCACCCAGATCGAGATAAAAAACCTTTTCCATCGTCCTAGAAATCCTCTTGTGCCCCTTCTCAGTCAGTAATGCTCCCCGTCTGTCAGGTAACCACTGTTCTGACTTCTTTTACTTTTGGTTCGTTTTGCCTGTTCTTGACTTCCAATAAGTAGAATCATACAAAACGTACCCTTCTATGTCTGACTTCCTTTGCTCAACATAACATATGAGAGAGTCTTCCATGGTTGTTGTATATATTAGTAGTTCAGCCTTTTCATTGCCATATAGTGTTCCATTGTATTTCTATGTATTCTATGTATTCTTTTGTTGGACTATATAGCTTCTTTAGCCCTTTGGTACATGGTTGTCAAATGAGCATGTGAATGTTCAGTCTGGTATGAGAATCTCCCGAGGCCTATCAGCTTGCCCAAATTTCCCTCATACTTTAAAACCTAACCCCAGTCCTTTGGATATGTGGCCTCCCTATCTCTTCTGGAATCTGCGCTGGCTTCTCTATTCTCTGAGGGAGAGGCTGGCCCCAGGCCTGTGGAAGTGGCCTTTGAGCCATACTGACCCATTTAGTTATTCTTTCAGCAGATGATTAAATACCCACTCTGTCTCACACTATGCTAGGTATTGAGGATATAGCAGTGAGCAAAGAGAGAAAACTTCTAAAACATTCTGCCTTCATAGAGTTTACGTTCCAGTGCATGCAGCCAGCACTGCCCTCTGCCCTTTGGACCCTGGTGCCAGAAGAATCTTGGTTTTGCCTAGGCTCCTCTATCCTGTGGGGTTCCGTGGGAGCTGGGGGGCAATGGCCCTTGCCACCTTGACAAGGCCTCTGTAGGGCCTGTGGGCTTTTGTCTCCCTCTCCTGCTACTGCTGCTTGGCAGGGAAGGGGTTTCTCAGTATTGGTGCTTCCCTTCCACTGTCCAGGAGTCTGATTCCCTCCGTGAGAGGAGAGAATTAATCTCCCAACTTTCCATGCCTGTGAGGTGAGTGACCTCTGTTTTGTCAGCGCTTGCCAATCTGTCCTCTAATGCCCAGCCAGGGTAATGGAGACATTACTCTGTGCTAAAGCAAACCACCAGTTCTCCTTGTGTGGATACCGGACCGATCCAAGCACTGGGAACGACGGGGCAGTCTGTGGGGATCTCTTCACAGGTGTCCAGGCGTCTGGAGACTACAGGGGCATTGACACCGGAGCAGCTTTGGTCCTGAACTGTGGTTGGCATATTCAAGGAGGGAAGATGCCCTGCCATCATATTCTCTTTAACCACCATCCATGCCAGTGGGGCAGCTGCTTCAGTTTGGTCTGAAATAGGTTCCCTGTGTTGGGCTCCCGAGAGCCCCTGAGAGGCTACAAACACCCCAGTGAGGAAGAGGAGTCAGGAAGCAGGGGTCTTGGAAGATGAAGGCTCGGGAACTCGAGGAGGCAGCTGGTATAGTGGCCTGTGCCTGAATGATCTGTGGACTTTGGGGGCTTAGCTCAGTAGGGCTTGGGAAAGATGGCTGTGAGTGGGTGGGATAAATTTTCAGTGTCCCTGGCTAAAGGGTGACATACTCCGACTTGATAGTTCTGTAAAACTGTTTCTTCCAAAGCCTGCAAGGATGTTGGTTTGGGGAAGAAAGCCAGCCAGCCCAGAGAATCCCGGGAGCCTGACAGGCCTTTTTCTCTGCGATTCTTTCTTGCAGGCAGCCCGAGGCAGCCTGTCTCTTTGTTAACAGAGTGACAGCAGTGTGACACCATGGAAATAATTACTAACAAATCACGGTGCTGACTGCAAACAGCTCTCTGTCTTCAGAGGCATGTCAGGGTGCATTAGAGCAGGACTGGAGGAGCGGCACATGTGGGGACCGAGGCGCAGCCCGCACTCAGACACTTTCCTCTTCTTCCCCCAGCCTGACCCCTTTCTGCTATGGCTGACTCTCCTGCTGGTGGCCTTTTCCTAGAGGTCAGCTGAGGAACCAGCTGGATGAATGACGTGTGGCTAGTCCCACTTCCTCTGGGCAGGTAGCTAGGGTTCCCATCTTTGTAAGGAACACCTGGGTAGTGGTGAGATCCAGGAGTTTTTCAATTATGAAGCCCCCCAAGAGATGGAGGGATGCACCATTTCTGATTTACTGTACTAGTTAGGGCCAGCTTCACCTGCCAGTGGTCTTGGGGTGTAGCTGGACCCAGAATGTGGAGGAAGCCTTGCATCTCAGTGTTGGCTCAGCTCCCTTCCCCACAGCCCTGGTTTCTTCAATTGCCATAGTCAATTTTTGGTAAGTCCATTCCCTCTTGGTTAGCAGAGTGATTGCTCTGACTGTCAGGGCTGTAAATAATGTTCCTGGTGTGTGTGGCTGGAGGCAGCCGTGTCGGGTGGGGAACAGAGTGGAAGGAGGAGCAGCACTCTGAGGGCTCCCTCGCTCTCCCCCCCCACCTCATACAATATTTATCCAGGGATGGGAGTCAGATGCAGCGACCTCAGGGGTCACCCAGTTAAATAGCTTCTGAACCTCCCTGCATTCTAATTGCTGCAGTTGTCCTTTGCTCTGGAGACTTCTCCTCCCCATTGTCTGCTGAGGCACACACTAATGGCTCTCTTCCCTGGCCCTGCTGGGAGGCATATGGGGGGGAGGGGGCGTTCGAGGGAGAGGGCTCATTGCTACCTTCCTTTCCCCGGGGATAAGGGAATCTAGGGCCTATTAACAAGTGGCTTTAGCTAGGAGGAGCACAGATCCCTGCCTCCCTCCTGCCCCTTCCCCAGAGCTGGCTGGAGAAGGAGGCCAGGCAGTGGGTTTGGTTTATGGGGCCAAGGGGCTTCACCCATTTCCAGTGCTATAAGCAGAATTGTGGGACTAGTGACCCTTCTACAAGGTGGCAGACCCTTGAGTACTCAGCTGATGAGCATCATCTTGTGTTTCCAGGGATGGTCCCACATTCAGGGTTTGGAAACCTCTAATGAGTGATATTTCCGGTTGGAATGTCTGCATTTTGCCCAAAGTCTCTCTGGGTCCCCCAGAAGTCGGTTTGGGTGATTGATGATGGTAGCAGCTGTACCCCACTTGGTGATTTTAAGAGTGGCATATGCCGTGTGTCTTCACTAGGACCTCCTTCATGAATGTCATCCTCCACTGCAGCTCTTTTCTTTCAAGAAGTCTTTTGGAATTTACCCCTGAAGGTGCTGACCACCGTGTCTGCTGCAAGTGCTGGCGTTCCCAGCAGTAGCCCCAAGTCAGCCCCCCCGAGTGAGCCCCCGCAGAGAGAAGTCCGGTGCTGGGGGCTGTCAGGAGCATAGGTGGTTGGGACGGCAAGCAGCATGAGCGAAACTAACTACAAGCTGGGTGAGGTGGAGGATGAGAACTTAGAAGATACAGAACAAACGCCACGAGAGCCCAGAGGTGCACAGTAGAGAGACTGAATGGGTAGTATTTTTTAGCAGGGAACTTTTTTTAAAAACCAAATATTAAAGAAATCCCAATATCACAAAGTATATAAAAGTTGAGCTGCTCTGGTTGAAGCTGGGGCAGGGCCCTGCCATTCTTCCTCCAGTTCACAAAGTAGCCTCATGTCCCTTCTAGAATCCTAGAACCCCACTGAGCACAGTTTAAAAACCACTAGCCTCTTCTAATGCCCACCTGGAAGTGTGACTCTGTGTAAGCCAAGTGCTTAACATGTTTTGAGGGAGTCAAGGGAGCTGGGATCAGGGCAGCGAGATCAGCCAGAGGGTGAGGGGAACAGCTCTGTCCTTGAGTGTATCGGAGCAGAGATCAGTCTACATCCCGGAACCTGACCGCTTGCAGCATGCCTCTCCATGGAGCCTCCAGAGGGCATTGTAGGCCACACAAAAGCAGCCCAGGCAAAGGGTCAAGATGGCCACAGGCCAGGTGGAGACTGTAGTGGGGGACAACTGAGATATCTTGGAAACAGCTCAGACTGCTAAGGAGCTCTTGATTTCCTTGGCCAAAAAGAATAGCTCATCAGCTGAGATACTGACCAAAGTGCCCTGGAAACCTCCTGTCACCTGCTTCCCCTCCTGCCTCTACCCTCCTCCCTGCCGCCTGCTGGGGCCTCTGCCATTCCATCTGGGAACGAGCTCTAGCCAGGACCTGGTGGCAGCCCTGACACTTCCCACAGTCACAACAGGTGTGGCACCGTGCCCTTTCCTTGGGGGAATTGGCCTTGGGGAGAGCCTGGAGAGACACTTGTCTTACTGTTTCACTGGAGAGGGGCTGGGGAGATAGAAGGTCTTTGACTTCCTGAACTATTTGTGGCACAGGGGAAGTGCATGTTATACTTAATGTACATCGTAAACACCACAGGGTGCTTGTGGCACTTGTGTGCTTCTTGTGGTCATTTTTGTGGGCTCCGTGTGGGAGAAATGGTAGGCAAGTGGGCCGGCAAGCAGTGGAGCAGGGAGGTGCCGTTCACCTATCAGTGCCTTTCGGAGGCTTTGAGCAACTGCTTGGCAATGGGGATTTGAAGTTGGTTTTCTAAGGGACGACCGGCAGCCTGGCCTATGGGGCGTCCCTCTGCTCTGCCTGTGTTCTGGTTTCTGTTTGGGAACTCTCCAGAGCAGCATGTCTGGGAACACTTCCAGCTGTGCCGCCAGACCCAGACGCAGGTGACGGCCTTTCGTCTGTACCATAGGGAAACCAAGAGGAAATTAAATGTCATTTGCCCCCTGCACAGCAGGTCGCTGCCAGATCAGACACTGCTGCTCAGAGCTGTGCGGAGGGTACCCGAGGGAAGGCTTTTGCCTGCAGCCATGCCCTCTGAGCTGTGGAGACTCCCAGGTGATGGCCTGGCTCACTCCCAGGGCTTTCTCTGCCAGGCTGGGTTCACCCTGGCCTGGAGCCCAGCCCTGTGCTACATGGCAGCTGTGGCCTATACCAGGCCAAAGGTGTGTGTGTACCAGTGGGAGGGAATGGAGGGGATGGGCAGGGCCTGGGAGTAGAGGACACACAGGAGGCCATGAGGTGATCAGCCCTTCCTCAGAGAAGCTGCATGGTGCTGTGGAAAGAGATGGGCCTTTAGAATTAAGAGACCTGGGTTCGAGTCCTGACTCCACTACTTACTAGTTGTAGGATCTTGGGAAAGTCACATTCCCACTCAACTCCACATCCTCATCTGTAAAACGGAGATTATGGTAAGCTCTGGCTCCTGCTACCTGTGGGGGAAGTACTTCCTATTGGGACTGGTGCCAGAGTTTCCTCCCCCTACCTCCCCTAGATCTGGAAGGGAGCCCCTGGAGTCCCTTGCCCATGGGCCTCCCTGTGAAGTAAGTTGGCTGAAGTGGGTGGGGAGGGGGGTAGACCATAAGTCTGGCCTGGAAGGCATAGCCGGTGATCTCCCCCTACCTGAGGCCTTTCCTTCCCGTCCTGGTCCTCTCAGTTAGGCAGCCCAAGGCCTTTACAAGATGAGCATGGGTCATGGTGGTCACCCTCCCAATTGCAGGGCTCAGCTGGCCCCCTCCAGCCTCACACTTGGCATTCTCCTTCTGTTGGGAGGACCTTAGGGCTTGTCCCCACCCCTCCCTTGCCTTGAAGTCCTAGCAGTGGGCTGTAGTTCTCGGCTCTGCAGTGACATTTCTTAACAGGGCTTTGGGAAAAGATGTTTTAATACTATGAGGTTCTCCCTAGAAAACTCCCCACCCCCACCTTCCCCCCCCCCCCCCCCCAATCTGAAGCATGGCTGCTGGTGGTGAAATTCATTAGTGTTCCCTGACAGGCAGTGGCGACAGAGGCGCTCGCTGTCTGCTTCCCGCTCCCTCGCTCTCATGCTCCTGCTTCACGCACACTGATATTTAAAGCTGATGGGCTGCTTATAGACTTCTTGTACCATGACAAGTTTGGGGAGGGGGTGGGGGAGGAAGAGACAGACAAGGAGCCAGCTGTCACGCTGGTATTTCAAACAGTACTCTCTCCTGACCCTTTGCAGGCTCCAGCAAGTGTATCATCTTTCTGAAGCCTGTGGTTGGAATTGTAACCTGCAGCTGTCCCAGAGGATGGGGGCAAGTGTGGGAGCAAAGTGGGCTGAGAAGTCGGCACTCTCCCAGGGCTGTGGGCAGGCGGAGAGGAATGAATGGAGGGACAGAGAGAGAGAGAGAGAGAGAGAGTGTGTGTGTTCTAACAGAGGGGACTGAAGCAGAGAGAGAGAGAGTGTGTTCTAATAGAGGGGACTGAAGCAGAGTGTTTTTACGTGCTCCCCAGCAGTGCTCTCCCATCACCAGAAATAGGATGGCCCTTTCTGTCGTCTTTCCTGGAGTGATCATTATGTTTCATGCTGTGATTATCTTCTGGGTGGTCTTGGAAGCTCCCTGAGTCTAGGAATCAGGTTTGATTGGCATCTGCCCTTGAGGGTCCTGGGTCTCAGTGATACCCTTAAGTCTGTGGTAGCAGTTGAGGTAGAATGTTCTCCCATTTTGTGTCTAGACTGGGCCCTTGATTTTTGTTCCCTCCTATTTGTATGCTGATTCTTTAGATTTGGAGAATGAGTTCCAAGGTGCCTCCTTCATTCACAACTCCTCCTATCATCCCCAGGCTTCGGAATTCATTTTTTGCCATTGTTCAGTGGTTTTAGAATTTACCCCTTTCTGTGTCATCCCTAGCAAAGCTTCTCCAGTGTATTTTTCCTGAGTAAGGCGCTGTCTTAAGGCAGGTGGCCCGGAAGCCTCTCCAAAGGCTGTTGCAGGTTTGGTCACAGCTGACCTCCTTATAGCCATACTCCCTTCTACGCGTGCTTATGTAGGAATGTGTTTCCCTTGGCTGGCTCCTACAACCTTCATAGAGTAGCGCATGGAGGTGATGTAACTTGCTCAAGGACACGTGGGCACTTGACCAAGTTGTCTCTTAGTGCGGCAGAGCCGTATGCTGGGTGGAGGTTATATTGACGCTCCCTCCCCCGTGCCCCCCTCTAGCTCCGGGACTGCAGTGGGGGAGCCATTGAAGAATGGGCCTGACTCCTTTATTCCTGCCTCTTTTAGCCTTGGCATTGCCATCAGTGCTGCCATTTGGCTTCCTCAATTTCAGCACAACTCTGTGTGTGTGTGTGTCTTATCTGTTTGGGGGAGGCAGAGAAGGGTTACTGGATACCCCTCTAAAAGCACCTTGGACATGGGGTAGAGAGTGGAGCCAGAATGCTTCTTCTGTCTGTAGACTGCCCAGGATCATCTTTAATGTGATCATCTTCTACACACCGCCCCTCCTCCCCCGCCGGCTAACCCCCCATCCTTCACCCCACCCTGCACTTTATCCTGTAGGCTTCTAGGAGGGGTTGCTGGCATGGGGCCGCTGTCTTGGGCAGCACCTTTGTCTGCCTTCCTGACCTTGCTGATCCCTGCATGGTCTGGAAGCACTGAGAGCTCAGCCTGCCAGGGGTGGCCCAGGCCATGTCTTCTGCCATGGTGCATCTCACAGGTGAGACGGAAACTAACCGGCTTTGATAAGTAGGAGGCTCCAGCATTAATTTTTTATACACCAGCGGTGGCCAAGTAAGTGAATTCAATTATGAATCTGCTTTCTGTCCACCCTCCTCCCCCCAATGTGGTGGTTCAGAGCAGAGACTAAGGAACCTGTTGAAATGAGAAACCCCTATTTCCTGGCTTGACCCCCTCACTAATTCGGGTTAAATTGCTACACTATTGCAGTGGTGATACATTGTGCCTGCCTCTGTTTGTACAAGAGGATGCGGTGGGGGAGGAAGGACCAATTTGCACCGAGATAAAGGTGTCGCAGCAGATAACTAACATCCCAGCCTTGTGCCCACTCTCATTGTAGCTCAATTTGCTCTGTGTGGAAGCCCAGCCTTCCCCTCTTTCTTCCTTCCCTCCCCTTGCTCATATTTTACCTCAATGCCACAGGGTAATGATGCCCTGCGTAGTGGGGGAGGAGATAGGCACCTCTGGCTGACAGCCCTTCCCGATAACCAAATTCCAGCCCATCCATCACTAGCTACTCTCCTCAACTTGAGGAAAAGTGATCGTGAAAGGTGGGCCGTTTATCACCCAGGGTCTGTTTATCTCCTCTGGTGGTGGTAGGGAACGGAAACAGGAGAGACAAAGAGCTGTGTCCCTAGCTAACTGCTGCCTCAGCTGGGATAGCCTGCCCATGCTGGATGCAGACTCGTCACGCCGGCCGTGAAGGCTCTGACTGGGTGCATCTCCCAGACTGGGATCCAGTGGGAATGGGATCTTTCCCGAGGCCTCGGAGACATGGCAGTTCTGAAACACAGGATAGTGACAACATTCCGTGGGCACGTTTGTATCAGAATGAGCAAGTGTAGAGACCCTACGTGGAAACAAGTCCCACTCCCCCTCATAGGTGTCCCTTTGGCAGGAGCATCCATCTGGCTGATTGGTTGGGTCTTTTGGCCTACTCCTTGCCCAGGCTGGGCCTTCTGGCCCTCCGTGGCACAACAGTGACTTGGGAGAAGGCTGAGCCTTTCTCCCTACTCTTTCCTTTGCTCCTTAATACTTCCCCATTTCTGCATATCAGATGGGACAAAATAGTTTGCCCTTGCGGGTGGGCAGTATGTGCCTCCTTGAGCTTTTGGACACCAGGACTGACAGCCTACATTACTTCAAGATCTGGGTCTCACGGCCTTCCCAGAGAGGCAGAAAGGGATCATATACGGCTCCAGATCTGGCTGGCCTCCTGCTCTTTAAGGGCTCAAGTCTGCTAAAAGTGAGAGTGTCCTGTATCTCCCTGATTTGGAGTTGCCCTTAAGACTTAGAGAGAATGAGAAAAGCACAGAAGGAATTGCATGCATAACCTTTCCCAGCGCTGGTGCCTGCGCTCCTCCTGGTCCTGGCTGTTGGTGTCTGCCAGTCTGTCTGTCAGACCTCCATGGATGCTGCTGGCCTCCTCAACTCAAGTCTAGCAGTTCTAGCAGAGCCCCCCAGATCTGCGTCACCTAATCTTCAAAGCTGAGCTCCTGTTCACAATGGCTTCATCCTGCCCCTACCCATTAGCGAGGGTGGTGTTCCCTTAATGAGCTAGTCCCCTGCCTTGGCTGGCGCCGAGCTGGTCACACCTGTTTGCCATCAGGGCTGTCTGGGCCCAGCCCCAGCACTGGGCTGCAGGTGGTGGGGCTGGATGAGGGGTGTGTGGGGAGGGCCGGGTTCCTTATGCTTTGTGCCCTACGCTTGTTGGAGGGGGCAGTTTCTTGTATCCCTCCTCCTCCCACACTGTTCTTTCTAAGTGGGGGAGGGCTCTCTCCTTTCTTTTTTGTTATTTGGAAGGAGTAATAAGGGAACTTGAGGAATACCCCATCTTTTCTAACTCCTGCCTGGAGTTAGAAGTAGTGAGGAGCTAGTCAGGCATCTTTGAGGAGGGTTTGATGTTCTATGCTGATGACCCTAGGGCCCAGTGTGATAGGAGCAGCGTCACATGGTAAATGCTGAAGGCGGAGTCCCTCTCCAGCCCTCGGCCCCCAGTATTTGGAAAGCGATTGTAATCCCTCAGTTTAGAGCCCACGCAAGACTGGGGGGCCCTTGCTTAAAGGGGGCCCCTTGCATTCATGAAGCTGAAGGAAGTTTTGATTTGGTTGAAAAAATCTCATTCCTTTTTATGGCCTGGACATAATTGGCTCTTTTCTATTGGCCATCAGTGATGTCATTCCGACCCTCATAAAGAAGGGGAAATCACACCTGTGGACTCGGTGCATAAAATTTCATTGGGCAGCAGTAATAAGCATGGCCAGATGATGTTTGGGCAGTTGAGGAGCTCTGTGCCCAGTGATTCCAGCTGCACAGAGACCTGGGCACCATAAACCTGCCTGCACGTTCATGCCCGCAGGCTAGTCCAGGGCCCACTGCCAGTGGCTCTTTTCCTGGGATCAGTATCTGGTAGGAACTCACGGCATTCAGACCCTTTGTGTCAGGGGGACTTTTGCCCTCTTCCTTTCCAAATTGGTGGAACCATGTACTCCCTGGTACTCATGGACCCTAGCCTTAGGCTCCTAAGAACCCTGGAGCCAGGTGAGACCTTGAGCAGTAACTACCATACTTACCATGCTACCTGCCTCTCTAAGGCCCCAGCCCTTGCCTTCCCAGGGACTGTAAAGAACTCCGAGTGCCTGTGCATGACTGATGCCTTGCGCAGTCGGAAGGCTGAGATCCTACTTCTCGTTCTCCCCTTGGCTTGTTGTGTGATTGAGCAAATCCTTTTTCTTCTCTGGGCATCACTTTCCTGTTTTATGTAGGGGATGACAACTACTCTGACCTACCTTTCTCATAGTTTCTCTTGGTGCTCTCTGAGCTGGGGAGGGTTCTGTCATAGAAATGTGTAGCTGTCTTCCCATGAGGCACCTGGAAGTTCAAGTTCTGGCATTTGGCTCTGTGTCTCTTGTGAAGATGGGCCTGGAACCTGCCGCATCTCGACTGCTTGTGTCTTAGAGTCACAGGGCTAGGACCAGCCGCAGACTGGAGGACTCAGCAACCTGAATGCCTGTGAGTCTGCAAACTGCATGTGTACCTGCAAGTCCTGGAGCCTAAGTGAGAATTATAGTCCCGCCCTCCTCTGCTTCAGTCAGCCACGGGGTCCAGATAGCACTCAGGGCTGCTGCTGAGCTGTGTCTGAGGCTGACCAACCGGCCTGATGGTCTGTCTAGTCTGTCTTTGGTGTGGCCCCTCTGATATAGGTCTTCCTCCAAGAGGATCAGGTAGGATTTTACTGTGCCAGACCCTTCCTACCTGGGTAGAAATGTCTACCTTGGAAATCTTGCCAAAGAGGGAGCTGCCACCCCCTTGCCCTGTGCCCCCGATCAGAGTTGGCCACAGCCAATAGGACTTCTGGTCCGTGTCATCTAGAAGAAACTGGGAATGGCTAAGGGAGAATATGGTAGGTGGCCCAGGACCCCTGCCTTTTGCTGGCCGGTTCCCCTGACCTGTTTCTTTGCAGATTCTGCTGCTTCTGGTGGCCCCTTCACTCACAGACCTTAATGTGGTTTTTCAACAATAGCTGAGCTCAGCAAGCATTTTCACAAATAACAAGGATAGGGAGCATGAAAGAAAAATGGAAGGAAATAAAGTTATCCAAACAATATAGTTCTCCTTAAGCAACCACATTGTAGCTCCTAAGGCTATCTTTCAGCCTTCAAAACCTTGCCTAGTATCCTTATATTCTTGGTCCTTGGTTCCCTCATGGGGACGTGTTACCTGGATACTCCTTCATCGTGGTCTCAGCCAGAACTTCCCTTCTGGGAAATTGACTGGTTGTAATTAATGTCCCTGTGCCACCTGAATATTTGAGAGGAACCTCCCCTTCAAGTAAGATATCTCGGGTCTTAGAAAAGTAAATTCTTAGTGTACTGCCTGAAACATGGGAATCATTTTCCTCTCAGTGTCTGCCAAATAATGGAGTAATGGAGGGGAGGCTGGACTGCCCTGGAACTTTCTGGGGTGGAACCAGTCATCTTAACTGGATTCTTACTACCAGACTTCCTCAAAAAGGAGTTTATACTGTGGTCTCCACTTTCTTATCTCTTACTCAGTTTGACACATTGCATGCTGCCCTCTGCTCCCACCAACCCACTGATGCCAAATTCATTGGGTTTTTCTCAGCTGTCATTTTGCTTGACCACTCCATGGCATTTGACACTAATGACCTGTAATTTAAACTCAAAAATCAGTTGTATATATTCCAGAAAGGGGAAGTGTGCTTTTAGGTTGTTTAGGTTGACCACAGGTTGATATAAAGTGAGGTCAAAAGAGCATGAGTGACTCTGGGTATCTGATACCCTGAAAAAGGTCCAGGAGCTCTGTCCTCTAGGAATGAGGGTAGGTTGGGTGAGTCCTGACTCATGGTACATTATCTCCTGTGGAATTCTGGAAGGAGATGAGAAGGGACCTCTGGGGAAAGCTTCCTGGGCCCTCAGATCTTGGGAGTATTCTGTAAGGAAGAGATGGAAGTCTCACTCTCTAGTTTCTAAAGACTCAGAGAGAGACAGATTTTAGTTTAGTATTAAGAAAGGATATTCTAGAATTGAAGGAGTCCAAAACTAAGGCTGATTGCCACATAAAGTAGTGAGTTCCATGTGTGTGGCGATGGTCTTCTAGGGTGACCAGATTTCATTTTTGCTCAGTAACACTTCCGAGACATTAGCCTGGGCCTTCTGCTCATCTCATTCCATACTCTTCCTTGTTGATCTACTCTCATGGCTTTAATTTCATTTAAATTACATTAATGATTTAGCAGTTTATATCTCCAGTCCAGACCTCTGCTCAAAACTGGATATGCAGCCGCCTCTGTAGATATCATTCCCCTGCCACATGTCTCCTAGGCACTTTGAACTTAGCAGACATTGAGTGCCCACCATGTGCCATGCATGTACGTAAAACTGCATTCCCAAACTTGTGCCTCCGTCCAGTGGTGCACCAGGGGTGAGGCAGTGAGCAGTCCACTGTGATTTGGGCAGAGAATTTAAAAAGTCATAAAATTGACTAAATACTGTTTTGCTCTGGGTGTCCGATATCCTCTCGGTGCCCCTGCCTCCCTCTCTGTGTCTGACTCAGGGAGTAACATGAAGCTAGCCAAGCCACAAACCTTTGAATTGGGCTCTACCGCTTCCTCTCATTGGACGCCCCCCCCATCCCATTTGGTTGCCAGGGCCTCCTTCACATCTCATGTCTGTTCCTTGCTTGTTATTTCTACAGCCTTTGTCTAGCTCTGGACTACTACCCAGCTTTTTCAGGGTATTGTTTTTGTCGTCCCCAGATAAATCTTTGTAAATCACAACTCTTCAGAGGCTCTCCATTGCCTATGGCCAAGCTCTTCTCTTAGCAAGAAAGTTCTATGTTCTTTCCCAGCTACTATTTCTGGTATTTTCCTCCATTTTTCATGTATCCCAGTGCTCCAACTTAAGGCTGTTTAGTCTATTTCTTTTCTTGTCCATCCCACTGAACAAATTGTGAACCCCTTGGAGGCAGGGGCTAAGTCTTAACGTTTTGAGCCCCAAGTGCCTGTCTATTATTAAACTTCAGTAAATGTTTGGTTGAATGGATTTATGTGGGTACACATAGAGGGAAAAGACCACTTATAAATAATAAGAAAGGGCTTTTGGTTTAAATTCTGACCTCTTATCCTTTTGCATGGTCTCTTCTCTATCAGCAGAAAACCTCTTGCTAGAGACCTAAACGTGAACTGGAGCCCCTGCCCAGCTATCACCAACTCACATGCTCCTCTCTCTCTCCTCCCATCTTAGATCCCTGCCTCTCTGCTCTAACAAAACAACTACAAACTGGTACATTGGAAAGAACGTAGGCTTTGGGGTGAGATAGACCTGGGTTCAGTTCTTGGTACTGTCAGTTTTTAGCTGTGGGACTTTCGGTGACCCCTCTGAATTTCATCTTCTCATCTGTAAAAGGTAGGCAACAATGCCTCCCAGCATCGTGCTGAGGAATCACATGCCAATGCAAGTAAGATCCTTAGCATTTTGCAGGCCATCAGAAAATAGTAGCTGCTGGTGTTAGTTCGAATAGAGGCTCCAGGTGCTCACATTTAGATCTGGAACCCAGTGTCCAGGGTGCTAGAGGCGGGGTGCCTTTCTTGGGCAGGGTGGGACCCTTGGCTAATGGGTTAGCCTTCTGAGGAGGTGTGTTTGCATTTCCTAGATTCAGACTCCATACCTGGGACATGGGTGTTCCCAACTTGTTCTCTTTTCCCTTTCTTGTAGGCTCCCAGGCCAGTGCCAGTACTTGGGCTTGCCAGTGGCGGATTACTTCAAGCAGTGGATTAATCTGAAAAAGGTACTGTGTCTGAGCACCATTCGGGTGCTTCCTCTGGGTCTCCTGTCCTCAGATCCCCTCCCCCCTTGCTTTCTTTATTCATCTCTGTTCTCTTTTTGTTGTCATCTCTTTCCTTTTCTTTTTGTTCTCTTTTCTCAACATCCCTCCTTCCTCTTCCCTAGCTAACATGCACTGGAAGGGTGTGGACCTTTCTGGGAGTGAGGAGCTGTTTGGGGATCAGGCTGCAGGGTAGAGTATAACATTATCCAAAGTGGTGTCATCCAGATGTGCAGAGAAGTCCCAGTGAAGGGGACTTTCTAGGTTCTTGCTTAGAACTAAATCACTGGGCTGAGCTGCCTTGTCTTTAGGAGAAATGTGGTGCTAGCTGAGCCTCTGGGAAAGTATCCTTCTTTGATGTGATCATGAGTGTGGCCTCTGACTGTCCTGAGTGGCTCTGGTATCACCCTCTGGTTGGGAGGTAGAATTGGTTCAGGCTGGCTTTGGTCCTGCCTCGCCCTAGCAGAGCCTTGCTCATGTGACAAGGACCATGGAAACTACAGCCCAATTCCCTTTGAGTATGAGGAAGGAGACTGGCCCTAATGCAGCACCAAGTACCTGGGGAGTGGGTGCTGGGGCTGTGGGCTGGGAGGGACCCCATGTGGCTATGAAATTGGGGCCTGGCAGAGCATGAATTACCCAGAAAACTGTACTTTCCTAGTGTGTGCCATACGTCCTAGATAAGCAGAAGAAAGGAGGTATAGGAATAGACTCCCAAGATAGAGATCCTTCTTATCCCTCTGTTGCGATCATTCCTCCAGGAGGCCCAGTCCACTAGAGAGACTCACCCCCATAATTCTGATGTAAGGGCAACAGCCCTCGAGCAGCCTTAAGAACCCCATGCCGCTCAGCAGCTTAGTGACTCCCAGAAAATCAGAGAAGAGAGAACGCACCAGGGGTCAGAGTAGTGGCTCCCAGGGGGACTTAGAGAAGAGAGCCGTCATTGAAAGGGTATTGTGAGGATTTGGGTCGTGAACTGGGTATTCAAGGAAGGTGGAATATGAATCTGAAGAGGAGAGAAGACTTTCCAGGGGAGCAGCATGCTTTTGGTGTGTGTATGGGCTGGAGCTAAGTGAACATGTGGAGGAACAGTAGAGGAGAATGACTTTGGACGTTGTTCCGTCAATCTCAGGGCAGCCATTCTTTATGGCTATTTGTGAACTCCTTTGCTTTCCCCTGGTACTCAGGTTCTTTACGCTTGGTCCTTGGCCTGTTTGTACTTCGACCCTTACCCACCTCTCCAGCTGATCTCCCTTGGACCTGAGCAATAGCTACTTACTACCTTCCATCTTTGGCTGAGGGGGCCAGGCTCTGTTCTTCCTCCAGGTCTTGGCCTGTGGCCTTACCTCTATCTGAAGTGTCCCCCAGTCATCTTCATAAGGCACATTTGCTCTTCTTGAGGATTCAGCTCAGGTATCACCTCTTCTGACAAGGTTAGCAGTCAGTCTCTTGTCTTGAGACTCCTCGACCCTTTGGATATCAGTGATCTTTGAGCGTTGAAACTGAGTCCCAATCTGTTTCCTCACAGACCTGTCCGTCTGGAGCACGGAGACTGAGGCTGGTTCCTCTCTGTGTCTGAGGTGGCCAGATCAGGGCTAAGAACAGAGTATGTGCACAGTGAATTGTGGCTGGCTGGCTGGCTGACTGATCTTTGAGAGCTGGCTCCACAGGCCTGCTCACGCAGGGCTTGGCGGGGCTCTGCACGAGGGTGTGGCTAGGTCTGTGCTCCTGGAAGACAGCATGTCAGCTGTCAGAGTGCATCTGAGGCTGCTTGCTGGCCTTAGCAAATGTAATGTGAAGGCCCGGCCAGGCGAGGCAGGCGCTGACCATGAACAATTGCTCTGTGAAGTTCACTAGACTTTTTGGTGTCTGGCTAGGCTCCCTGCCTCCAGGTTCCTTGGCAGAGAGGCAGGAAAACAGCCGACCCGTGTGTTAACATTGCCACCCAAGGCTACCTTGATGCTACTGGGGTTGGAGGCAAGCTGTCCTGAGCCTGTTCAGCGTGATTCTCTGCCAGACTGTGCCGAGCCATAGGAGGGAAATGGGTACAAGTGGAAACTGGAGACTCTGTTCCCAGTTAGCCTTGTGACTGTGTCTTGGTAGGTAAACTGAACAGATCTAGGAAAAACAAGAGTGGCATGAGGCGAATGGCATTAGAGGGGTCTAATCCCTTCCTCTCTGCCCTCCAGACACATCATGTTCCACATGTGCCTGAGGGCCCAGCAGGAGAGATGACTCAGTTCCGGACTTTGGGCCAGTCTTTGCCAGCAGCCATTCAAGACAGAGAGGCTGCAGGGCCCTGCAGGTCCAGGGGCATGGTGATCTTTCTGACCTTTTTACGGCATGGGTTAGTGCAGGGTGCACAAAGATTCCCGCTCCCTTAAAAAGAGTAACAATAAAAGCAAGCCAGAGAGGTCATTGCCAGGGTTGCGTGGGTATTGTGTAACGTCTTACTCCATGCCCTTCTTTCCCCCTGTGTGACCAGGCCCTGGCTGTCTCCAGAGCCGTCTCCTGTCCTTGATCTTACTCTTTCCTCCCTACTTTCCTTCCTTTTCCTCTTCTCCTCAACTCCGCAAGCAGAACTTTTGCCCATGGAAAAAGTAGGGGCAGGGGTGTCTTGGTCTGCTTGGCTGCCAAGACTTGCCCATTGAGTGAACTGGGACTGAATTCACCATCCCCATTTCCTAAGGCCTCTCCTGTCCAGAAATGGTGTGCACTGCATCAGGGAAGAGTAGCCTTTCAGTGGCCAGGCTGCCACATCGCCTGTCTCCACCCACTTCCCCTGTAGCAGAGTGGAGCAAGCCAGTGTTTGCTGACATTTGGAGTATCATTGAATGATCTTACACTCTTATTGAACTGTCAGCTTAGAGAAGACATGGGGCCCTGCTCCCAGCTCCCTCCAGGAGGTCAGAACTGTCACTGAGGAACCAGAAGAACACACACACACACACACAGAGGTGCATGAATATACACGTGTTTACTCAAGTGAATGAATATACCCAAGTAGGCATATCCAAAATTGTATGTATGTTTCCATTCATACATATGGGTGTAAATACATAGTCACATACTCACCTTCAGAAATATATGGAAATACACAGGCACGAATGTTTATACATATTCATAAAGCATGAAGACACATGGATATATATATAAAAACATACACATCTTTGGGTGGGAGGATGGGTTAGCCTGGTGGTGGGTATTGAGGAGGGCACATTCTGCATGGAGCACTGGGTGTTATGCACAAACAATGAATCATGGAACACTTCATCTAAAACTAATGATGTAATGATGGGGATTAACATAAGAATAAAAAAACAAACAAACAAACATACACATCTTCATCAGTAAACACGTATTCTTGAGTGCCCTCTGTGTTCCAGGTACTGTACTAGGCCTGGAGATATAACAGAAGAGATGGATATTAAATAATTATAATTGTAGTCCAGAGTCATAGCATCATTTCATAAGGGGGCCTGACTTAGGGGGGCAGGGTCAGAGAATGGTTCCCTGAGGAAGGGTGTCTAAGCTGAGATCTGAAGGATGAGTAGGAATTGGCTGATAAACATGTGGCAAGGCCCTGAGGTAAGGAGAAGCCTGGCAGCTTCATGGAACTAGAATGCAAGTTCCATGAAGAGTGGAGAATTTTTGTCTCCTCTGTTCACTGTTCTGTCCTCATCACTTTGAATAGTTCCTGGCACACAGTGATGTTTAGTCATTATTTGTTGAATGAATGACTGCCTGGAACATAGTGAATGTGGGGAAGAGAGGAGAGTGGCGAGGGATGAAACTTGAGGAGGAGGCCACACACACTTTAGATTTTGATCCTTATCCTTAGGGTAAGGGGAAGCTGTTGAAGGGTACTAAACATAGGTGAGGTGTCATCTGATGTGCATTTTGAAAAAGCTCTTTTTGGCTACAGTGTAGAGAGAGCTGAGTGTTGATATGGGGGGACCAGTACTGGTTTTTCTTAATGGGGCTATAGTTGGCATCTTGGGGTGGGAGAAATCCTTGTATGGACAACATTGCTGAACTTGTAGCATTCTTGTCCCCCTGTTCACTGAAGGCTAGTAGTGCCTCTCTCCAAGTCATTGTGACAGTCGAAAACGCTCCATCCCCACCATATGCACGTACATTTCCAGGGGCCTAGATAGGGGTGGGAGTGGGGAGGTACTGTCCCTGGTTGAGAACCACAGAATTAGACCACTGCTACAGCCCAGGTGAAAGATGATAGTTACCAGGATTGAACTGATTAACAGTGGAAATGTAGAGAAATGGATTAATTCTAGAGTATTAAGTGGTACAGTCAGTTCTGCTATAATGCAACATAGACCTTCTTAAAAATCACCGTGCTATGGTTATAATAAAAAGTTGAAATGAAAATGGGGTTAGAAGCACAATTCTCAAAAACTTCATCAGTGACATATAAAAAAAGATAGGAATCTAATAAAAATGGTAGCATAATTTTACACATGTTAAATGGCTAAGAAATACATAAATACTACAGTAAATATGGCACTCTACCTTGAAAAAACCCTGAAGTTTGCTTGGCAGTGGGCATGAGAAAGGTTGCAGCTTGTGAGTTATTGCAAAGTGGTAGAAGGCGAGTTCTCTGGAATCGGTTGGAAAGTTGTAGCCAGATGGATGCGGCTTATGATACATGTAGTGTTCTAGGAAGCTACTGTATGTTTGAAGTGTAAGCATGTGTGCGTTCTGCGTATTCTTACACAGCTCTCTTCAGCTGGGTATACTTTCCTGTGTTTATCTGGTATTGATGATGAACAAAATCACACATAAACAAAGGCAGAATTTGCATTATGCTAAACTGTTTCCTAATACATTGACTGCATTGGAATGAATGTTCTCTTTCAAAACAAGTATTATAGCAGAACGGACTGTACAATGGACAGGAAAGGGTGATTGATTGGCTGTGAGGATTGATGATGAAGGAGGAAACCACTATGACTCTTAAGGTTTATGATTTGAGCAACTGGATGAATTGGAATGAATGCACTGAGGTAATGGAAGGAGGAGAAGTTCGGGGATTAGAAGACAAGATGAATTGGTACACGTAAAGTTTAGAAGCTTTCAGACGTTCTTGTGAAGCTATGGAGTAGGTGAATATATAGGTCCGGGGCTCAGAGATAAGGTCTGGATAAGAGATATAAATTCAGGGGAGTTGTTGGTGTATGAATGATCATTGAAGCCACGAGAATGTAGAATATACAGGGTGAGAAGAAAAGAGGGCCTAGGATGAACACTGAGAAACATCAACACTTAATAGATAGAAGAGGAAGAGTCAGACACAGAGGAGTGGTCACTGATAGTAGTGATAAAAATTCTCAATTATTGATTGCATTTTGTGTGCTAGACCTGTGCTGTCCAGGAGAATTGCCAGGTTTTTTTTTTTTTTCACTTTAAAGTTTAGTTAATTTAAATGTAAATAAACTTTCTTGAAGAACTTTTAAGTATATTTAGAACAATCTGTGTTGGTGAGTTTACATTTTCAACTGTTAGCTGTTTAAAATCTAAATATAGATCTAATATTTCTAATGAAGATTTAGCATCTGAATTGAGATGTATTTTAAGTATAAATTACACACTTAAATACAGAATAGTTCATTAATTTTTTTTGTTCATTAGTAATTTTTATGTTGATTACTTCTTGAAATGATAATCTGTTATTATTTGCATATCTCTGTTTTTCACATTTTAAGATTGAGAAAACAGGCACGTAGTGAAGATGCAACTTGCTCCCACATTGGTACCTGGCAGAGGTAGAACTGAAATTTAGTTTTGCCTGACCCTTTGTGCTAAAGAGAGGGTAAAAACGAGAGAGTAAAGAGTGGTAGAGAAGGGAGGGTGTGGTGCCACAGAGACCACGGAAAGAAAGAATTTTCAGGACAAGAGGATCAGTCAGCTCGCAGAGAGCCATGTAACAGAAAGACTGAACTATGAGTGTCTGGGACGGAAGGGCCTCGGCAACCTTGGTGAAAACTTGATGGCGTGGGAGGGACTGGAGCCAAATTGGAGCAAATTGGGGAGTAAATGAGGCGACGGAGAAATTTTAACCTTTTCAGAAACATGGCTTTGAGGGAGAGAGAAAGGACAAGAACTGTGATGGGGCAAGTGTGGGGTTGAGGCAGGTGGCATGTTGTAAGATGGGAGACGTGTGCTTGGTTGTAGGCACTGTTAGAGAAGGAAGTTTGAAAATACAGGAGTGAGAGAGGTCTCAGAGATGGTGAGGAGATGGGGTGCAGAAAATGGTGAAAATTGGCTCTCTGCAGGAGGAAGGCCCCTCTTCTGCTGCGAGGTGGGGGCAGTAGATGCTGAAGGAGTGCAGATTTGATGGCAAGTTGAGATAGTTCCCATCTAATGGCTCGTTTTCTCTATGAATGAAGTAGATGAGCCACTTGCTAATAACTAATAGAAGAGGTTTGTAGGAAGTGGAAAAGAATTGCTGTAGTTTTAGTAAAGAGTAGAAGTGTGAGCCAACTTGAGAAATAGAGTAGGATTTCTAGGCAGTATTGAGGGTCCCGTTGAGGTTGATGGCATTCATTCATAGTGGAACCACTCTGTTCAGTTGTAGAGCTTTTCTGTAGCAGAGCTCAGCATGCCGAAAGCAGACATTTAGATTCATCCAGGGTGGAGACTTTCCCAAGAAGTGTGATGAAAGGAACAAAGGAGTTGTTGAAAATACTGGCAAGATGGTGGTTGCCAAGATGGGCTATGAGATCCTCGCTGGATATTGAGGAAAGAGAAGACAGCAGGGGGCCTGATGGATATGGAAAAAGTAGCTAGGTCCCAGTAAGGCGAGGAAAGGTGTATCGGGTGTAGTTGAGCATGCCACATAGAAAGATAAGAGATTATGATTAGCGTAGGATGTGATTTCAGAGATGGGGCAGTTCTCCGTGTTGGCAGGTTCCAAGGTGCACCCATGGGAGTGAGTAGCTAAGATTGGGTGGAGGAAAGTGTTAGTGTAAATAAGAGATTAAGAAAGGGATAGGTCAGATGCAACTTCCCTAAGGAAGTAAGTATGTGGATACACACATGCACACATAATGTATATATTCTCTCTGCATATGCATGGACACATAGGGATAAATGTATATACGAATATCTGCCCGCATGCATGCATATGCAGTTCGTGTACATTTAGACCAAGCCATGCAAGTGCATGCACATACACTCACAAATGGTCTGGAATTCCCTCTGGGCCTGTTTAGACAGGCAGTCTTAGGAGGATTCTGAGTCAGTCCTGACAGAGCTCAACCAGACATGCTCAGAAGTTGTAGGGAGCGGGTCACCTAGAATTTAACAGAACTAGATGTGCCAGAGTATGAAGACGGCTGTTCCACTTTTCCTCTGCCATCTGTGCTCTCCGCCTTACTGTAATTTCTGGGTGCTCTGAAGGGGTGGGTTGGGACCAGCTGTGAAAGAGAGAATAAGGAAGAGGAGACCTTCTTGGGTCCCTCCAAGAAGGAGAAGCATTTCTCCAAGAAGCCTTTCTGTCTCCCCCTCCCCTGGGAGCAGACAGCAGGAGAAACTGCTGAAGGGAAGGTTGGTGTCTACAATTGAGTGCGACTTTTCCTGACCTTGGAGCATTCAGAGTCCCAATCAGTGCAGTAATAAATTAAGGGCTTATGGAGGAATAAATTCTTGGCCTTAATGAAGTTCTTTGCTGGGGGCCATAGGCAGGTCAGCAGGTCAGAATGATGCAGATTGGAGGCTCCAGCGAGTGGGCTCAGCTAGCTGGGAAGCCATCAGGAATGAAAAGATCTGAAACTCTGTCGGTCAGGTCACTATTTTGGAGCTGTGGGGATAAAGCTGCTCAAGTGATAGGCAGCCTGACAGAGTCTGGGACTCTAGAATGGTGGCCACGTGGTGCCACCTGCAGAGCCCCGCCATTGGGGTTATTCAGAAGCTAATCTGGAAAAAACAAGAACAAAACAGAACTGAAAACCAAGAGAGGGGTGGGAAGATCTAGGGGCCCTGCAAGGTGTTTGTTTTATTTGTTTGTTTATTTCGGAGGGCGAGAGGGTTTGTACCAAGACAGATATTTCTGGACCACTTGGTGGTCAGAACCAGACATGCTGTGGTCCAGGTCTTTGGCATCATCCAAAGTACAGAGCATTGTCCATGGGGCAGTGGGCAGTTATGGGCCACTATCCTATGGGCCAGGGCCTCTAGAAGTATGTGCGCAGAGGAAGGGATACAGAGCACCAGGTATAAATGAGGGAGAGGTGGGGGCACAGGCATGGGACAAGGAGGGGACGAGTGGGAGAGCAGCCTGGAGCGCTTGCTGCTAGGTTTGATGCTGAAGCCCTGGGAGGAGCCAGTCTTGGGGGCTGGAGGCTCCTGGATTGTGGAGCTGAAGCTAGAACCCAGGCCTCAAGACTCGACATCCTGAGCTCTTTCTCCTTTCATCCTGCATTCTGCAATGTCTGCCCTTGGGCATGAGCTCTTGGGATGTGGTCCAGAGGTAGCAGAGGGAAGAGTGCTGTGTTTGGAATCAGGGGCAGCTGGAGCTGGAAAGAATGTCTCCTTTCTCCGCATCTCCCTGCCCCCATGGTGTAGTGCCCTGCCCGGCTTTTCCTTTAAATATGTCTTACAGCTGTCTGAACTCTGAAATTTCTTTCACTCCTTCCCTCGCCTTGTTAACATGTGTTGCCTTTGGGGTAATCAGGGAAAAAATATTATGTCCTTTTACAATTACCGGGTTTTGGAATATTAAAATGTCTCGCTGCATCGGCACTGTTATTTTGATTGGTATTCTAACCTTTGACTAGCCCATAAAGCGCGCCGCTCCTGAAGCCAATATTGCAGGACTGAAATTTAATTCCGAAATGATTCCAGATAATAGGGAGACAGATAATATATGCATGAAGGATATTATGTTTGGACTAACTGCAGCAGGGCCAGGGCTGGGGAGCTGAATAATAGCCCAGAGTGAGTTATAATCTATGGGACAGAAATGCCTTACTGTCAGGGCCAGGAGAGGAACTCTTAAATCAAAGGCACAGGAAAGGGTGCGATTGCAGTGTGCTTGTTTTGACAGGAAAAGCACTGGAGCCAAGAGGGTAGGTATGGAAGGCTGTGGCCCATCCTTTCTCTTGAGCAAAGTACCCAAGGCCCTTTGCAGCATCCCTAGCTTCATATCTCCTATCCCTCTAACATTCTGGCCATATCAAACTTCTTGCCATTCTTCAAACACACTCTTCAAAGGGACTTTTTCACTTCCCTTTCCTCATTCTGTTCCCTTTGCCTACATTGCCTTTCCCCTTTTCGTGTGTTGAGAAAACTCCTGTTCATCCTTCAAAACCCTCTTCTGTGAAGGCTTCGCTGACCTTCCCGGACCCCTGGTAGAAATAGTCGATCACCTCCTCCTTTGTATGATTTCAGCACTTTGTAGTGAGTGTATGTCACATGCTGCTGCAATTATCTGCTCACACGTTTGTATTTCCTAGTAGACTGTGAGCACTTTGAGGCCTACATGCCACCTGTCTCTCTATTTCTAGTGCTCAGCACTGGACTGGACACACACTGGGTGTCAACAAGAACTACTTGAACCCACACTGAATATAGGGCTGGACTAATGAGCTCGGGAGTCCACATGCCTCTTCCCCTGCCAGATTTCCCAGACAAATAGGCTTAGAGAAGTTAAGTAACTTGCCTAAGGGCACATAGCCAGGAAGAGGTAAAGCTAGGATTTGAACCTGGGTAGGGGTGTTCTGTTCCCCAGACCATATATCTTAGGCAGGTGGGCAGGGAAGGAGTTGGAGGCCAGGGTCGGAAAGACAGAAACTTACTTCCCTGACTCCTTCCTTCCTTTCCTAGCTCAGGACTTGAGTCCTCTTTGCTAGAGATGGCATTGGTTCTTAACATTTATGGGTCTCAAGTCCTGGAAGGGATTGTGCCTCCTGTCACTGCTAATGACCTTTGGACAGTTATTCCACACAAAAGACACTTCTCTACTGTGCGTTTGTAACTAAGGATTGGGAAAGTACCTTGACAAAGTGCCTGCCTGTGGTTTTGGAGAGTTCTTAAGGAGGTAGGCAGGCAGAGTACATGGCGCTCTTAGTGATGTCAGAAAACTTCACAAACATTCCTTTTCCGCCTCAGCACTTGGTGGAGCTGATGTTTTGGGTGTTTAGAGATAAGATAAGGGAAGTACATAATGAAAAAAGCTACAGTGAATTTGGTTGGCTTTTAAATGGATTTATATTTGTTAATTACAACACTATCTGCATAAACCTACGTAAACAAATAGCCTGGCTATGAGATGGACCCTTCCCTTAGTCTTCAGGTGATGCTTGGTGTGGACACTGGCCTCTGGGGATGTAGCTCACAGGCTGGAGACCATTAGTGCAAGAGAAAGAGCTTTAGAATCAGATGAGTCTGGCTCAAACTTCTGACATTGCTCCCAACTAGCTATGTGATTTGAAGCAAATGCCTTAACCTTCCTGAATCTATAAAAGACAACTAATACCTGACACACAGAAGTAGGAGTCTGGAGTGTCCAGTAGGCTTGGTTTAGAATCTTCACTGTACTTACTAGCTGTGGGGTTTCAGGAAAGTCACTTCTTTCAGCTTCAGTATCATTCTTTGTAGAAGAAGAAAAATAGTACCCACTCCTAGAGTTGTCCTGGACATGAAATGTCCTCCTTTGTCCTCATACTGGCCACTAGGACTGAGGTGACTAGGCTATGGGGGTGAAGGAGAGAGGCACTCAAGGCAGACTTTGTGCGTAGGAGCTAGGAGAAAGAGGCTCCCCCAGCAGAATTCATGGGTGTGCCAGGGACAAGGAGCCTCAATGCCATCTGTGGACGAGCTTACCCTGAGTGTGAAGGTAGTGAACAGAGTTGACCATCTCGTGTTCTTGATTCCAGCTGCCATCAGCACGCCTGGTGTCCAGTGGAGTGCAGAGTCACATTTACCTGCAGACGATTCCTGGCTCTGTCACTACCTGCCTTATGACCTTGGACAAGTTACTTACTTTCTCAGAATCTTGGTTTCCTCCTTTGTAAAGCAGAGGTAATTAATAAAAATGAAGAGGTACTGCTCTAAATGTTTTACATGAATTAGGTCACTAATCCTCAGTTCTGTGAGATAAGCACTATTACTGGCATCTTACAGATGAGGAGACTGAGATCCAGAGAGGTTAAGTACCTTGCACGGGGTTCAACAGCTAGTGAGTGCTGGAGCACGTATCTGAGTCTAGGCAGTAGACTCCAGAGACCATGCTCTTACTGTTCTGTTGCCTCCAGCGCAGAGGAGGGAGGAGTCGTGTTTGTCTAGGGTGCAGGAGAGAAAGTCAGCAAAGATTTCACTGAAACATTTGACTTGGGCCTTGTAAGGGTTGGGGAGACAGGGTGGGAAGGGCATTTCAGGCGGAGGCAGCCATGTACGCAAAGGCCTGGCAGAGTGCAGCAACTTGCCAGATTGGGGAACTACATGCAGTAGTTTGCAGGGTTTTTAAGCTACTGATGTGGGCCATGCCTTCTCCCAGAGAAGCTGGAGCAAGTGAGGACAGGAAGGTATCATTGCCTGATGCCTAGATGGAGCCCGCCTAAAGCTTCCTGCTAAGAATGTGGCAGTCGCTCCGGAAAAATGCCACATTAATGTCCAGGTGAGGGAAGAGTCTATGGGCCCAGGATAGCAGGAAGGGAAAGAGGGTGCCATGCCTTGTAGCATGATCAGCTCTGGACAGTCCGGCACAGCTGTGCCCGAAGACCTCCATATCCTTAGCAGAAGGTGGCAAATTACAGCAAGGAATCGGGGTGCCAGGTGGCTCAGTCACTTACAAGTCCAACTCTTGATTTTGGCTCAGGTCAGGATTTTAGGGCTGTGAGGTCAAGCCCCGCCTCAGGCTCCGTGCTGAGCATGGAGCCTGCTTAAGACCCTCTCCCTCTCTCTCCCTCTGCCCCTCCCCACCCTCTCTCCCCTTCTGTTAAAACAAAACAAAACAAAACAAAACAGCGAGAGGAATCAATTAGGTGAAGTGTGTAAAGCTTTTAGAAGAGTGCTGGCACTCGGCGTGTGAGTGGCTAGCCTAGCACACTCTCAGCCGGGGGGCTAGGCCGCCTTGTTCTGCATTCCCCGTGAGTGTGGCCACAAGGGGAAATGGAACAGGTGAGGCAGTCAGCTCAAGGCAGCTGCGATTCTCTCTTCCTCCATGAGATTCCCTGCTGCCACTACAAGTCGATCTCTACCCTGGAGCTGCTTGCAGTGCCGTCCGTGGCAGGTGTTTGCGGCGAGGCCCGCCACATGGTCTGCCTCCTGCCGGCTGCTGCTCAGAGATGTGTCCTATCAGCTGATACTCGTCTGTCTTTCTCTTGTGTCCTTGAGGAAGTGACTCCTGAGAGCAAGGGAGCGTGTGAGCTCTCCTGGGTCTGTTTGGGGCTTGGATTTAAGCCTAGGCATCCCGACTGTCGAGCCTAGACTGTAACCCTTGGGCTAGCCTCTAGGGCCCAGAGTAGCCCAAGGCCCAGGCCTCTTGGTTATTTTGTGTGGCCTGGTCTGTCCCTGTGCAGGACCGTGAGCCACTCAAGCACAGGGACTAGATCTCGTTCTTGAACCCATCAGAATTCTCAATCCACAGAGCTAGGCCAGCAGAGGGGATTGTCAGGAAGACTGGTAGAGCTGAGGGCCGCTGCGGAGGGAGGTGAAGCAAGGGAGAGGTTGACTCATCTACACTCAGTGTTAAGTCTGAGAGAAGTAAGGGAACCCTGAGTTACTCTGCCTTCTCCCAAGTTTTTGTTTTGTTTCATTTTTTTTCTTTTTGTGTTCTGTTTTGTTTTGTTGTTGTTATTGTTGTTACTGTGACTCTGGACCCTAGAAACTGGAAGGAGTTACAGAAAAGGAGAGAAAAGGACAAAGAGACTTTGTTGAAGGCAGGAGGCACAGCCCTGCCTCCCTTCTCCCTCCCACGTTGCCCTGCTGCCACTCTGGAAAAGCAGGGCTGACCACGTCTGCCAGTGTCAATAATAAAGCACCAACGGTTGGAGCCCCAGTTGGCGCCAGCCTCCGTGCCAGGTGTTTTACACACGTTCATTCATTTCATCTTCACAGCTGTGCAGCAAGGCAGGGGCTCTTGTCCCTGTTTTATGGGTGCTGAAGTAGAGACTCAGAGAAATTAAGCTCACCCAAGGCCCCATGACCGGGATGTAAATTCAACTTCTCTCCTTTGGTGGCTTTCTTGTCACTTGTCCCATAGCAAATACCACCTGAAGGCAGTTCCTCTGATCTGGCCTGGTTGCCTGGTTGGAGCAAGAGGGGGGCAAACACATACCAGCCATTACTAGTTGTATGGTCAGTGAAAGGCAGTGACTGGGGAAGGAGAGGGATTGGCCTCATAATCCAAGTTTCTTGGAAGTGGCACCTAATTAATGGGGTCTGTCTGTGTGTGTACGGGGGTGTGCCAGCGTACGTGGATATCTGTATGTGTTTAAAGAAGTGTATCTGTCCATGTGGGAGGTTTGTATCTTTGTATACTCAGGTGTTTGCACATGCACGTGTAGGAATATGGTAAGGGTGTAAATATGGGGTCTCTGGAAATATGTGCCCACTTGAAGGTGGGCAGATGAGGCCCTTATCTCTAGAGAACAGCAACATACAAAGAACCCTGGGCTGAACTTGAAGCTGGAAGATTGAAGACATGGGCTCTGGTGTTGGGTCATTTGCCTTTTCTATGCCCTCAGTTTCCTCATCTAACAAATAAGGGGGCCTGGAGAAGGCAATATCTTCTACCTTTGCCATTCTGAGATCCTTCATGGTACTTTAGGTTTCCTCTTTTTTGTTCTCAGCAAAAAATGAGACAAATGCAAGGAAGGTGAGAGAAGTTCCCCTAAACCCTTACCTACTTTGATCTCCAGCCTTGGGACTACTCCACTATCCCACTAGAAAAAGTTGAGGGTCCAGGGAAGGCAGAGCCTTGCCTGGCATCAGGTCAAGAGAGCTGGCGCTCAGGTATTAGGGAGGGGTTTGGATAGCTGGTCCTGTCACAGTTTGGGGTGGCCTGGACTAGAGTTGAATGCCATTGAGGCTTCGGGCTTCTCCATGAGAACATGGGGTGAGGTGAAGCTTGTTGTCTCCCTGCTCCTTTGGAGTGTGGTAGGAAGGGGGCCTCTCAATACCTTAAAGGCAGGCTGCAGCCCAGGCCTTTCCTCTGGCCTTTGGTCCCCTTTGTGGATTGTCTTGGCAGGTGCAGAGTGATGGCCAGGTAGAGACCAGAACAAATAGTTGGACATGTTTTCACATTCATATGAAACTTGCTAGTTCAACCCAAAGCCTTTGTGTGAGCTCACTTGGCCTGCTGTCAGCTCTTTTGGGGGAAGAGTGGCTTAGGGTGCTTTAATTTTCCCCGGCTGATTCCTCAAAGCTGATTTGGGTGGCTTCGAGATATGGGACCTTTGGCCATCTCAGTCTTCAAATAGGATTGTAGCAGGGTTTTGTCTATTCTGTCCCATGAATTCGCCACCAGTTCCCTGAAATTTCTGAATTTAACTGGCTGGGTCACTAGAGAAGGAACAGGCATTGTGTGGACTCACAGTGAGGTGTCCTCGGTGCTGGGAGGACGTTTATCTGTAAGCTAAGCTTAGATCAGCCTGGACCTCGTGACCTGTGCCCTGCCTGCACCAGGACCTCTAAATTCACATTCAGCCACCAGTCACTCTCTAAAGCCCTGTGTCTCAGGGCCTTTAGACTCTGAGATGAATCAGGTCTAGTCTTTACCTATACAGGGCTCCCAGTCTAGCAGGGGAAATGGGGAAAAATACAATAGAGGTAGTTAAGTACAGTAATAGGAATTGTGTCTAGTGTGTTTGGGTGTGTTTTTAAAAATAATTTACTTTGAATTCAGCTTTGTATGAGTTAGAATTCACAGGAGAGAGAATCCATGTAAGCATGTCTTTGTGTTTATATGTCCCTTGCCTGTGTGACTCGATAAGCTCAGAGCTAGCAGGGTGAGCCTGTCCTGGCTGCTGCTGGGCCAGTGACTTTCAAGGGCCTTAACGCAGGGCCCTCGAGAGATGCTAGGCTGCCCTACTTGGAAAAGAGGAGCGGTCCTTCTGGGAAGACGCGGTCCAAGCTTAGCTGCTTGGGAAGTGTGTATGTATGGGTGCGGACAGCTGTGCCTGTGAGTGTACATGGGCATGAGCCCAAGTGTGCAGAGGGCGGCAGCCGGGGGTCTGTCTTCAGCACCATGACCAGGGCTTATGGTGCTGGGCCTGGGCTTTGCACCTACTTGGCTGCTGGAGGGAGGACTGGCTGCAGGCAGATCCCAGGGCAACCCTGCGGCCTCCCCAGTGGTGTGTTTGCTGTGCCTAATTACCCGGCAGTTGTTTAACTATGCAAGCTGCATGCCTGCCTTTATTGCACTGTGATTGCCGAGCTGCCTATGGGGAGTGTCATAAAAAGATATAAAATGCCCATTATCTGTCTGACGCCCTCCTCCTGGACTGTGGGTGTTTGTGTTTTATTTTATTTTTATGGCTCAAGGGAAGCTCTGCAGGAAGGAAAGGGAGGGAAGAACAGGGAGGGGAGGGGAGGCCCTACAGGAATTGGGGGCTGGGAGACTGAGGAGCCCCCTTCATAACCGTGGTCAGCCGTGAGCTGAAGGGCTCTCCTGACCAGAGGGGAGAAGTGGAAATGGCGGATCTCTGGGGTCAGGACAGGGTGCTCAGGAAGTGAGGTCCAGACCTTCTCCTCCTCATCCACCCGCACATCCTGCAGCTTATGTTCCCACCTCACCTCTGTGCTGGCCCCCTCCCTGCATGTGGGCCTTGGGTGCAGGGTAATCTGCAGAGGATGCTGCGAGTGGGCTGTGGGAATATGGGTCTATCATTCCCACCCAGGTCCTCACTGGCTTTAATAACTGGAATTGCCTGCTGCCTTCCTAGAGCACCATGGCTTGCTGTGGGACAAATACCTTGGGTACCACCACCTGGTCCAAAGCCCTGCACCCTGAGAGCTTTAGCTCCCTTTTTCTTGTCAGCCACTGCAGCGTGTTCGTGCCACACCTATCCCAAGATTCACTGGGTCTGAGGGAAACCTCCTAGACCAGGAGAGGGAGGGGTATTAATACAATCTGAACACTTGCCCTGTGCCAAACAGAACCCGTGTGAGTCACTGAGGCAGAGATGCGACAGGGACCCTGCCCATGAAGAGCTCACACTGTGTAACCAGTGCGAACTTCGCAGTAGATGTTAAATCAATGTTTGTCAAATGGGACTGGATTCAACATATTCATTCATTCATTTTCGTTCAGTAAATGGCTGTTGACCACCTACTAGGTCAGGCACTCTGCCAAGCACTGGGAATAAAATAGCAAGCAAAATAGACAAAATTCCAACCCTCATCGGTCATTTGAGTTTATTGGGAGAAAAATTGAAGGATTTAAATGCTGGATATGTCACTTCAGAAACCGTGGCCTTTCACCTGTGACATGTTTCCCATGCCTAAACCGTCAAAGCCCAAGCTGTTCCTGTACTGATTATCTGAGTCCTCTACTTGAAAAATCTTGATGTCTGCTATGTGCAGTACAAGCTCTCTGGCCTACCTCTTGAAACCCCTTTGGGTTTTCAGCTGTACCAAGATAGCCTGCATGGTCACTTGCAGACCTTATTCATGTTTGTTCCATTTACCTAGAATGTCCTTTGCTGCATTCCTGCCTACTGAACTTCTACTTAACCCTTCAAGACCTAACTTCTTTATGTCCTCTTTGAAAACTTGTTGTGTTTCCCATTGGCAACTTCCTTCTCTTTCACACACCTATTTATTAAGTGCCTAGGTACCATGGTAGAGCTTTCTGGCTCTGTTCACTTAGGTGAGCCTGTTGTGGGCTCTTTGCACTTATTCTATGGTAATGTACTTAAAAAAAAAAAGTTTTGTTGAACTGTAATTCATATACCATACAATTTATCCATTTAGAGTGTACCATTCCATATTTCTTAGTATATTCCTGAGGCTGTGCAGCCATCATCACCGTCTGAGTTTAGAACACTCTTGTGTCCCACTAAAAGAAACTCTATTAGCAGTCACTTCCTATTTCCCCAAAATGTACCAGCCCTAGCCAACCACTAATCTACTTTCAGTCTATAAATTTGCGTATTCTTGCATTCTGGGAATTTCTTATATGTGGTCTTTTGTGACTGGCTTCTTTCACTTTGCATCATTTCCAAGGCTCATCCATGTTGTACCATGAATCAGCCCTTCATTTCTTTTCATTACTAATACTCCGTTGTATGGATATATCACAGTTTATTTATCCATTTATCAGTTGGTGGACATTTGGATTGTTTCCACTTTTTGACTATTAGGAATAATGCCGCTATGAATATTTGTGTACAAGTTCACCTTATTATTTTTGCACTTTATTATTTTATTATTGTTTTACACCTGTTTTTCCAAGTAGATTGTGAGTTCTAAGAGTAAGGGTCACTCCTATACTGCTCATTGCTGTATCCCCACCACTTAGCCTGTGGCTAGCACTCAGTAAATATCAGTGTATGAATACATGCATGCTTTCTAATTCTCTTCCCTCTTGGGATGTAATAGCAAATTTCCCAAGCCACTCTGCCCCCTATATCTATATTCACATATCTGCCACCCATGCTGAGGTGTAAGTTCATTGTCAGTGTCCTGGACCATGCCCTTCTCATTCCACTGTTGGCCTCTCTGGTGTCAGTCCTTTGCCCAACAACAGCTAATCTGAGAAGCTTTCCTGGGTTGCCCCCTTGATGCCAAGTAAGGCCAGTAAGGTCTCTGGCGAACTCAACACTGAGGCAGAGACTGACTCTAACCCCCGACCCCCACTCCCTCTTTTCCTGGGGGGCCCTGGATTGTTTTGTGCAAGGAGGGTAGAATCTGTGGAAAGGCCCTGGAGGTTGAGCTGGGTGGCCTCCTGGCTCTTTTGTGACAGCGGCAGAGGCCTGGGTATCTGAGGCGGAGAAGAGGTTGCCCCTGCCATTCCAGTCAGTAGCCTGTATGAACCAGGTCTGTAAAAGAAAAGGAATTTCTAGAACCAATAGCCTCTGAGAAATTAGTAAAGCCAATATTTCTCTTTTCTTTGCATTTACTCACCCTAATAGTTTGAGCCCTTAATTAGAATTGGGCTTTATTAGTTAGGCTAATTAGGAGGTAGGAATGATGGCAGAAGGGCATGTGGAGATGCATCAGGGTGGTGGGCAGTAAATCTAGGGTTTTAATAGGTTTGTTCCATAATCAGGTGGTCTGAAAGGCTGACTGGGTGGCTGGGCCCCCTCCCCTCCTCCCTTCCGTCTAGTCCCATCACTCCTTGAAGTGGCCTTCACACTTTGCCGTCCTTGTCCTCGATACTGGCAGCGGCGCTGGGATATGGGGGACTCAGGAGGGAGGGAGGAGACCCCACCCGGAGCTTCATTGCCTATGCACGCGCCGTCCAGCCTGGCGGCATGATTACCTTGCTGAGAAATCCGTCCAGGCGCAGGGCTGCTGATAGCAATCATTGATTAAGAGGGTAATTGTCCTGAAAATTCAGATTGATCAGAAGGCAGAAATGATAACTTGTGTAACTGTGTTTAAAGCCACGTCCTGTCAATAGACGAGACTGAGATGTATCGCGCCAAGAGGGGGGCAGAACGGATGGGTGTGTGCAGGCGGGCAGGCGCTGCCATCCTTCTCTCAGGGCTGAGCAGGATGTTTCTTGTCAGTAACCTGGACTATTGGAGATTCAATCACTTTTATCTCCCCCTCTCTCTCAATCCAAATGCCTTTTCATATTAGGAAATTAGAATCGGCCCTGCTCATGCAAGATTTATTAGCTCTGCTGAGCAGTCACACTGAAGAGTAAATGATTTTGCTTTGCTGGAGCTTTTTACACATTAGGACCCAACTTCTTCCCTGCTCTATGCCACTGGCTGCCTGGAGGAGTGGGCTCTAGAACTAGATACTCTGGGGGTGAGCTTTCGAAGTCTGGTTCAGGGGAAAAGCATCACTGGGATCTAGCTTCTTGACCTGCCAGAGACCCTGTTGTGTCTGTCTGACTTCCTTCTATCTGCTCCCCAGGCAAGTCCCTTACTGGGGTCTAGGTTGTCCCTCTCAGTTGAAGGGGTCAGTCCCCCTGAAGGAATGAGGTTCATCCCTCAGAGTTGGGTGACCTGGTGGAGGCTTACCTAGAAGGTTGGTGCTGAGACTGTATATTGAGTAAGGATTGGCAACAGAGGCAGAGGATGGAGGGGCTGCCATGACTTGACTTCTCAGGGCCTGGAATTGTCCTCCTGTCTGCGGTGGGGCTGCAACAGCTAGAGCATCTTTCTGAGCCCCTGGGGAAGTTGTCCAGGAAGTTGCCTGGGAGTTTAGAGCTTGGGAGCTGGTTAGAGCAAGTTTAGAGGTGTCTGGGCCTGCTGGCTGGGTGTCTAGAGGGCTGCAGGGGGGTTGACTAGCTGAGGCTCTCTGATCTGCCTTTAATGTGGGCTCTTCGGGAAGGAAGGGGCCAAGATCCATGTTTCTGGAATTCTCCTGTGGCCTTAGGCTTGAAAGCAGTATGGACCTGTGTGCCAGCTAAACCTAGCCTGCCCTGGAGATCAGGGTACCAGTGGGCTAGGTTGGTTGTAGGGAGGACCCTTTCTCTTTCACTGAGACTGTATGATTCTGCCTCTTACCTTGGGTCACTTGGACTCATGGACAAATGTCGGTCGCTGTCATTCTTTCACCCCCTCTATTGTAGGTATCTGATCTTGGAGGCCTGGTGGAGCAGGTGAGTGTGGAGAGTCCTGATACAGGGCTGAAGGAAGGTTATAACAGATTTTCTGTTTTTTTTGTGAGAGGGATATGATCCCAAGGACTACACTCTCCCCACTTTGCTCTTTTACTTGGCCCTATGAAGCCTCCAGTTCTCTGAGCTTTCAAGTTCTTTCCCCAAACCTAAGGGTTGGAGCTGGAAGTGATGGGGTCCCCAGGAATGAATGATGGGAGTAGATAGCAGCCATTTTGATCCAAAAGGAGGGCTGTGTTTTGGGCAGGGGATAGGGGGAGGCTTTTCAGAGAAAAGTAGCTGGCAAGTGTCTGCAAGATATTCCCTAGATAGGACTTGCCTCTAAACAGACCACAAAGCCACCAGCTTTTTACTGAGGCTCTGCTTCTCTCTACCACCAACCTCTATCCTTGGAGAAGCCTTGACTGTCTTGGACGGCTCCTCCTACTAGGCTGGGTTGGGCAAAACAGGCCTTCCTTCTGTATGTGCACCACCCCACCTTCCACCATAAGAGTATAGTAAGGGATAGAGTAATCTGAGGCGCTTGATGTAAAAAAATTTTTCAGATAGATAAAACGTATGTGGTATGGATGTAAAGTTTTCTATGTAAAAAATTCTGTACAACTTTCTGTACAATATTGATTCTCATCTGGCATATTCTAATCAGGTTTAAGTCAATGAAGTTTTTGTACTGTTAAAAAAAAACCCCACCTTGTCCCATCTGATGGATTGTGAAGGAAGTGGGTGGGCAGAGCCAAGAGGGTTCCCCAGGGTGGAATGCCTCTGCCGCTGCCTCTCAGCTAGGCTTGCGGGCTGCCTAGGAATAATTTGCAGTCCAGGGGAAGGGTCAACTCTTGTTTGGCTTAGTCTTCTGCTAGGGATAGTTTGGGCAAAGTCAAGAAAGAATGGAAGTGCCATGGGTAGCTTGGACCTGGGAATAGAGAACTCAGAATTCTGACAGACTCCCAGTGGAGTAAGGGAGACAGATAGTCACTACAGGGTGATGTAAATGGTGTTGCTTTCCAGAGCCCAGAAGAGGGAATGCCTGAATTCTCCTGGAAAAGCTCAGACGGGCATCCAGAAGGCGGGGGGTGGGGGGTGGGGTGGCTCTTGAACTGAGTCTGTGAGGAGGATGGGGAGTGTGCTATGGAGACAAGTGTGGGCGAGCTTCTGGGCAGAGAGAACAAGGAGAATCGTCACAGATCAATTGTGTTAGGGCTAGGGCTGGGACCCAGTGGGATTTATTTTCCCAGGCACACTTCTCCATCATAATTTGATGGTATGAGCCACACCTCAGTTTTAGCAAGCCTGAGTGGTGCCTACTTTCACCATCTAGCTGGGCTGCTGGGGGCTAGGGGCCTTGGATTGGACCAGCCAGAGCTTTAGGTCAGAGAGATGTACAGGACAGAGCCTTAGGAAATGGACCCCGGGCCCTCCCTCTGCTCTGTTTCCTCTCCTGGTCAGCCTGACGAGCAAGGCAGGGGGCCAGGCTAAGGCAACAGCTCTGGGGAAGCTTTAGGCCAGCTTGCCCCACCCTTGCTAAACCCATTCCCAGCCCTGCCTGGGCCTAGATCCAGCCCTGCTGCCAGGGGCTCGATTGGTTCCCTGGGCCTGGTAGGGAGGCTGGGAGGAGCCCAGGAAGCCGGGAGACTCATTTTCACTAGAATTTGACCTAAAGCAGGATTGGAAGGGAAGAAAAGATTCTGAACAAAAGTGCAGGCAGGAAGGAGCTGTTAACGAGCCTTTCTTTCTCTTCAGGGACGGAGCGGAGCGCCTAGCGGGGCGCAGCGGCCCGCTCTCCTCAGCGGCTCTCTGAGGTAGCTGTAGTCTCCGGCCGCTGCCTGCTCTCGCTCGCTCTCCTTTTTTCCCTCTCCTCTTTCTCGGCTCTCTCTATTATGGGGACTTGCTCCAGCTCTTTCTCTCTCTTCTGTCTCTCCTTTTGTTCTCTCTTTGTCTATTTATCACACTGTGAAGGTTGAAAGAGATGTTATTAATCTGGGAGAATGAAGGCAGGATTAGTGGTATGAATCGGATTTTGAGAGGTGTAATGATAGAAAGACTCGCTCGGCTGGCGGCCTGCGTGAGCTTGATAAATGGGGAGCACTCCAGACTGACTCGCGCCTTCCCCGCGCTGTGCGCCCTGCCCGCTGGGGCGTGCCGCGCTCTCAGATCTGCCAGCCAGCCCACCCCGCTCCTACCTGAACCGGAGCAAAAAGCCAAGGGTAAAGCAGACACAAATATCTCCCATCGCACTTGGAGACATCATTGCTTTTAGCACCCTTTTCAAGTAGAGGCCTGTCGAGTTCTCAAAGGACTGTGGGCAGAGGGAGTGGGGACCCAGACTTCTACCTGCTTCTAGGGCCTGGAAGAGTAGAGCTCTCTTCCTGCCTCTGAAATGGATGTCAGGGGTCAGGCAGAGACAAGACAGTCTCCAGACCAGTCAAGTAAGAGAACCAGACCCCATGTAATATGTAATTAAGCAAAGTGCTATAGGGAGAACCATAGTATGGACTGTGGAGGTCAGGGTGGGATATGGGGGAGGGAGGAAGAGAAATCAGGATGGGCTTCCTGAAAGTGGTGTCCTGGCAGACAAGTAGGATTTGGAGAGGGTGGAGGAAGACCAGTGTTTTGGGGGTGAAATAGTGTAAGCAAAGATGTGGGATCAGAAATAAGCCTGACTTTTGTGGGAGGCTCACCTCAGATCCAGTGAATTTCAGATCAAGAAGAGACCTAAGAAGTCAAGTAATTAAGCCCCTCACTTTCCAAAGAGGGAACAGTCCTGGGGACTAGAGTTGCCTGAATCATTTCCTGAAATGATTTCCTATTTAAGCCCTGTTGCTTATTCTAAAGGTGCCCCTTCCGTCATCCTGAGATGATACAGTGAGCCTTTCCCTCCTCTGCCCTCTGTAGCTTTGGTCACATCCTTCCAACCTTCATTTGTGCAGTCAGAAGATCCTGGCTCAAGTTCATTTCTGCTTGGTCTCCAGCCCTTTCCTGGGAGCCTTGGCTCAGGGTCCTCCTCACACTCTGCCCCCAGCCCGAAGTGCAGTTTGTGTGGGAGTGCTTGTCCCAGCCAGCCAGCTGCTGCTTGCGGTGAGGAGAGGACCAGGAGGCAACACACCTAAACTGGGCTCCAGATGCCTTTGGGCCTAAGCACTTTCCTCCTTCGTAACACTACTGCAGTTCTCACTGATCACTTTGTCACAGTGACTGGGCACTTCGTGGCATCTGTATTCATTTCCCTGCAAAGGACTGTGAGTTCTTGAAGGCAGAGTATACATGTGATTCAGTTGAGGTGCCAGGGTCTGGCAGGCCTTCAGTGTGTGAGTCTTCAATGAATAAATGAACGAGTTCAGCTGCTTGTGCAGTTTCTCCCTCTCCTTCCAGGAGAAAATGGTCTTGGTTCTTTATTAGCTTTTCCCAATGGAAAAGCCAAACTTTTGACTTTGGTACAGCACCCTAAGATCACATTGCATGACAGTGGTAGACCCTTGGATGGCTTCCATCACCTTAGGAAACAATAATGAAACCCTTTATTGTGTCCTGTGAGGCCCTACATGGCCAGGCATCTCCTGCCTTCCTCATCAGGCACATCTTATACTTGCCTCCCGTGCTCCAAGGATACCAAGTGTTTGATTCCTTCCAAGTGCTGTTACCTTTGCCTAAAGGCTCTAGCATGCATCATTCCCTAGACCCCAAATACCTTCCCCTCCAGTCCGTCAGTTCCTGCTTCCCAGTCCTCGGGAAAGTGTTCCCCATCTAGGTCAGGTTCCCATCTTTGTCCTGTCTTAACAGCCTACCTTTCTTTGAGTCCTTACTATAGGTACAACTTAGTGGTTATTTATGTAGCTGTTTATTTAACATCCACTTTTTCCAACAGACTGTGAAGGTCTCTGAGGATGGTACTGTGTCTGTATTGCTAACGTATGCAAGTGGCCTGGCATATAATAGGCTGTCCGTAAATGTTTGTCACAAGTGAGTCAGTGTGATTGCAGAGCCTGCACTCTTCCATCGAACCATCGAACATCCAGGCAGAGTGAAGGTGGCGGTGACAAGTGCGTACGGGGACAGGATGGTGGGTGTGCCCCAGAGAGGAGGCTCTTTGGGCGTTGGTTCTGGAGGCTCTAGGGTTTCAGCCTTCCATCTCTCGGCCTTTCTCTTTTCCCTCCACACATCAAAGAAGAGAGGGCCTCTTCTGACCCTCAGAGCTTTTTTATTTTCTTTCTGGGTGATCTTACCTACTCAGTTTCAAGTGCCACCCATACACATTCTTAGGACTTTCTTGTCTCAGCTTAGACCTCTGAACTGAGCTCCAGGCCCACATGTCCACCTTCTCTAGGCACCCTGCCTTGGATGTCCTACTGAAAGCCACGTCAGTCTTCTAGCTGATTTCCCTCCAGACCTGGTTAGGGTTTCTACCTCAAGGCTCTTGTTGCAGGATCTCAGTGTGAGTTTCTGTGTTTCTCCTTCTAGCTTGGAAGCTCCTTGAAGGCAGTGGCCTAGTCCACTTGATCTGTGTGTCTCCAACACCTAGCACAGAGCTTGGCACATGGTAATTGCTCAATAAGTGTGTGTTATATGAGCAAGCCGATGAAGATGGAGGGAGGTCTGGGATGAAGGTTTTGAACACCGTTTTCATTTTTCCCAGGGAGAAAGAAAGCGAAGGTGTATGTGCTATGTGCAGGCAGGCACATGCTTTCGTGTGTGAGGGGTTAGTGGTGGTGGTGGTGTCACATGCTCAGTAAAGGATTATATTTTAATTTGGAAAGCACTTTAGAAACTTAAAGTGCTTGCCTAAGTGCTGACTGCTATTAGTGTCTCCTTTTTATTAGGAAAAAGGACATGATTTTTCTCTTTTATCTTCAGGCCTGTCCAACTTCTGAGAGTCAAACTTAGCAAAATGCCTGCCCCTCACTGAGGACTAGTTACATGCCAAGTTCAAAGCTTTGGACTTGAAACACAGAATTCTGCTTTGCAGACTGGTTCTGACACCCCTGAGGGGATTAGCCCTAACAGCTCAGTATCAGGAGGGGTGGGGGAGGTGGGAGAGACAGGGTCATTTGACATAGTTCAAGCTGCAGTCCCAGGCCCCTCCCCTCTCCATATAGGTCTGGGTGTGAGGACGTAAGAACCCGGACCATTTTGGGGAATGGGGGAACAACCTCAGTCGTTATCAAAAACCCACTTGTCATGCAGTATGAAGCGCCAGGCTTCAGAGAAAGAGCTGGGGAGGAATGGCCCCAGGAAGAATTGGGTTTGTTCAGCTCAGGGACTTTAGAACCAAGAGGCATCACAGCTGCTGGACTTGGTGATGTTAAGAGCTGCCACCACAGAGGGCTGGGTCAGAGAGAGGGAATGTGTGTAGCAGTAGCAAGAGGAATTCTGATCTAGGAGACCGTGAGGCAGGAATTTGCCTTGTGCCTTGCAAGTACCTTTAAGAGCCTTGCTGGTTGGAAGGAAAGGTAACACCCCTCCCCAGGGAGAAGATTTGGTGCTGTGGTGACAGGAGGTCTAGAAGGCCCAGCTAAGCCTTGTCACTGGGCCTCTCTGTGTGGCCTGTACCCCAGGCTCTTTACTGAGCGTGTACAAGACGCTCCTGGTCTCAGTCTGACCTGTCTCTGCCATCCCTGGATGCTGAAGGCTCTGCCCTTGGCCAAGGCACTGGGAGGTGGGAGCTTTGGCCCATCATGCTAGTGCCCTGCAGTTCCCTACTCCTAATCAGGCCCTAATCTGGGGAAGCTAGGGCAGGGATGGGGTGAGGGGAGTACATTGAGCCTTCTGCCTTAACTGAATTTCCATACCTCCTGTTGTTAATTATAGAGATGTAATAATGCGATTAGTGCACGATTAAAAAAAATCCCTGATATGATTACCATGGATTTAATATCACATGATATATCATTATATCGTTATGCAGTGACAGATGTAATTGAAATACACTTATTGGAGCCGGGGGTGGTGTTTCATTCAATCCCCAGCACCCCGGGGAGGAAAGGGCTGGCTAAAAAGAAGCAATGGGAGAGGAAATTGTAATGAAAACAAAGAAAACACACAAGTTAGCTCTCACCCTGGGCAGTTGGCTGAGACCTGCTGCCTTCGACTCTGTGACAGAGTGTGTGGAGCCCCAGAGAGGCCAGCCTCTTCCGTGGGGGCTCAGGTAGCATGGCTCAGGAGCTCCTTATCTGCTTCTCGCCTCAGAAACCTTGGTGTCCCCAGGTCCCCTCTGACTCAGCAGTGAAGCAAAGGCTCTGGATTACTCCACCTGAAAATAGACTCGGGACCCTCATGGGATCAAACGGAGTTGGCAGCTGTCCTCCCAATGCTGCGAAGCCGGCCTTTGCTGTGGTGGTGGCCCAGCACACCGGGGGCAGCCGTCCTGTTGTGGGCTGTGTGCGGGAAGATTAAGTACAGACACAACACTCATCCCACTCGAGGTCTGGGGATGGACAGAGGCAGCAGCAGCTCTGGGGCCCCTAAAGGATGTTGGTAGCCAGGGAACACCATGAACATGCAGAACTACCCACCAGGCGTAGAGAGGATGGGTTTTGTCAGCTGATGTGCGTGTCAGTCCTTTTGCTGTTACAGTTGTGCTTGCCACGCCTCTGCTGGGCCCCAGGAACGGGGTGGGAGCTACCCATACAGCCAGAGAGCTCAGAAAAAGAAGGGGGACAGGAACAGTCTCCCCTCCTCTCCTAACACAGGATGCCGAGCCCCCAGTTCTAAGGTTGACTCTTGGGGGGGATTGCTGGTCTGCTGGGCAAGAACAGCAGTGGTTCTTGAAGGAGACTGGATAGGGTCAACAGGGGCAGCAACTCTGAAAACCAGGCTTTCCTGCTTGGCAAAATTAGGCCCAAAGAGATGTCTTATTTTCCCTTCCCTCAACGGAGACCATTTAGAGAAACAGCAGATACAGCCCTTGCCCTTAAGAATCTCCCAGCGTCATTGTGGGGTAACAGTTATGTAAACAAATCTGGTATTACAGATGCTGTTCAGAGTATGGATGGGTTTAAAGAAGGGACGAGTCAGGGAAGACTTGATAAAAGAAGGTACTTTGAGTTAGTGGTGAAAGAAGAGTACGTGTTCATTAGGACAAACAGTGGGAGAAGGCCGAGGGCATTCTAGGCAGGCTGAAGGAACTGCTCAAGTCAAGTCTTGGAGGCATGAAACAGCAATCCCAGGACTCAGGGGGCAGTAAGGAAGAAGAAGAAGGCACAGTTGACCCCACATTTCTGAGAGACCACAGAGATGATAATGGCTTTCACTGGGATTTGGGAACCCAAGAGAAGGATAACTTGGGAGAGGAGATGTTGAGGAGTGTTTTTTTTGGTTTGGGTTTTTTTGTTTGTTTGTTTGTTTTAATGTTTGAAGAATGATGTACCTGGGTGAAATCCAGGTGAAAATGTCAGGTAGGCAATAGAATATATGTGGTTGATACTCAAGTAGTGGCAAACAGTATCGATTTGGAAGTTGGAGAGGTGGAAGACAGGAAGTTGAAAAAGTCACCCAGGGAGAGTGGTAAAGTGTAGACAAAGACAGGAAGCGAGAGCACCTGAGCGCATGAGGAGGAGGATGGTCTGCACGAAGAAGGGACTACAGGGAGATTATGAGGAAAGTGGCAGATCAGAGAGAGAAGAGAACTCAAAGAGAACCAAAGGAGAAGAGTGTGAAAGCTGAAGCAGGCACAGAGAGTCAGAGACAGCAAAGCTCTGACACCGTCCCTAGGTGTGGGCAGCGTGGTGAGGACCATCGGTTTTAGCAGGAGCTGAGTGACGTCATGTCGGTCAGGCCGGAAGCCAGACTGCAGGGGTTAAGGAGCAATGGGGGAGGTAAGTGGAGGCAAGTGGAGACAACCTTGAGAAGTTTGGTTGTTAACAGGAAAACAAGTCAGTCACCAGATGGGGATATGGAGTGAATGGAGGGTTTTAAAAATAATAATCTAATACTGACATAATTTTCAGAGGGCCAGCCATTGTTTTAAACAGTTTACACACAACAGTTCATTTAATCCTCACATCAGGAACTGTTATTACCCCATTTTACAAAGAGGAACCTGAGACCCAAGAAGTTGTGTAAAGTTGATAGAGATTCAAACATTTGCTAAAATGCTAGTAGAGAGGAGCCAGCAGAGAGGGGGAGGTTAAGGATTTAGAAAAAAGGGGGATCCCAGATGGAGCAGGACTAAGCAGGCAGGAGAAGGGTGAGATGTCGAGCACAAGTACGGGATTGGCCCTAGACAAGAAGTGAGGTGTCCCTTCTGTTGGAACAGTGCTGGTGGAGGAAGAGATGCAGGGAAGGATACAAATGCATTAGTAGACAAGGGACATGCAGTTGAAAGAGTTGTGTGCCACAGCTTTTATTAGCTTTGTGAAAGTCAGAGAAGAGTCGGATTGTTGTATACCACCGAGAATTGCTCAGGTTGTGATCTTGTACCCATAGTGGCCACTTTTGATGCATCAGAGTGACTTTCCAGTGTCACTTAGCTCAGGTGCAAGTGTGGAGAAATGGAGTCACCATTGGGTTTTTATCAGGGAAGGTGTACCTAGGGTAAGCGGGCAGGGGGGTTGAAGACTGGGAAATGGGTGCTTGAAGTGATAGATCCCAGGGCTCTAGGCCTGGTAGACAAAGGATCAAGACCAGAAGGGGATGGACAGACTGGGAAAAGAGCAAGAGTAGAGGGTACAGAAGCTGGAAGGAGAGGAGACTGGCGTCAGAGGGGAATCTGTCATTGTAAGATTGCTTAGGGAGAGCAGTTCTGGGCGATAACAAGGCCCCGGGTGTGGCCATAAGGATGGATGGCTGAAATAGGTAGAGGAGAAGGTCGTTAGAGCACAGGAAGTTGAGAAACTGAAAGGCAGGCAAGGTTCATGGGTGGACTGTCCTGTAGATACTGAAGTTACCTAGTGGATGATGACCTGGAATGAAGTCCAAGAGAGAGGGGAGGAATAGTCTCAAAGCAGCAAGAAGTTGAAGGTATTGGCAGAGTGTATCCAGAAGTGAGTAGGTATTGGTTTTCTAGTTAGTATTGCTGCATAATTCGTCACCCCCAAATTTAGTGACTTAACACGACAGCAGCTGTCTTACTATAGCTCGAGGTTTCTGTGGGTCAGGAATTTAGGAAGGGCTCAATAAGGTGGTTTTGACTCAGCTTCTCTCATGCATTTGTAGTTGGTCCTCGGAGCTGGCACAGGGTGTGACTGGGTCAGCTGGGGGCTGGCTGGGCATCTCTCTTTGCCTAGTCTCCTGGCTTCTGTACATGGTCTCTGCGCAGACTAGTTTGGGCTTCCTCACAAGATGGCTGCCTGGGAGCAGTCTGGCTACTTACAGAGCCGCCCAGGGCTGCAAGGCAAGTGTTCAGTGAATGAGGAGGGAGCTGCCTCCTCTATTTCTGAAATCGCCTTGAAGTCCCATCGCATTACTTCTGTGTTACTCTGTTAGTTGAAATAGTCGCAAAAGCCAACGCTGTTTCAAAGAGAGGGACATAGACTCCCTCTCTTGATAACAGGGGTGTCAAAGTCACATTGTAAGAAGAGCATGTGAGATGGAAGATGGTGTTGCAGCCATCTCTGGAAAACCCAGTCGGCCACAACTGGTTGCTAGGCTGAGCCCAGAAAAGGGAGAGGGAGCAGCATTCTCAAAGGCAATGCGCATTTTGGGTGACGGCATCAAGAATATCTGGAGGTTGCAGTGGGAGCGGACCCGAGTGACCTCAGGTACACCCGGGGAAAGAACTGTCATGCCATGTTGTAGTATAGGAGACTGAGGCTCAGAGACATTTGATAACTCCTCCCAAGAGACAGTGCAAATAACTGGCAGAACTGGGAACCAAATTCATGTTTGTCTGACTCCTGAGCCAGACCTCACTGCCTTTCTCTGAGGCCTGGGCTGCTGGGTCTGCCATCCTCGTGCTTACCTGTGTCCTTGGTACTTGGCTCCACCAGCTATAGAAGTGCTGGCCAATTAGATAAGGAATTAAGTAGTAGTTATGTCTGTCAGGCTTTCTCTCCCCCCATCCTCCGGAGTATCACCCTTACAGCTTCATCTGTTGGGTATTTGTGGGAATGGCAGGTGATTTGATTTATTTCCTCATCTTGGGAAATGACCCATCAGCCTTAGGTCCACCAGGTGACATGTCACCCAGAGGCCTGGTTAAAGGCCTCCTCCTCCTCACCTCATGAGGAAGCTGGATAGGTCCAATGTGCTGGTTCCAGCTTGGAAGCTCTGGGTTTTCTGGAAGTTACAGAGCAGTCCGTGCTTCTGTGTGGAGTCTGAGCTGGGTTCTAACCGCATCCGCTACCCTGCCCACGCCGTGGCCACCCCACCCTCAGGGCCCTGGCAGGTAGTGAGTGGGTGGGCAGAGACACCCTAGCAGCCCTCGATGCCTCTTCCTTCCTCTTTGAAGGATCTGACGCTGCTGCCGAGGAGGGCTACTTCATCTATTAAACCCAATACACTTGTCGCAGCTGCTAAGCCCCCGTAAGCCGCCGGGCGCCGTGTTTGTGATGGGACTGACAGTGCATGGAGGAGGCTGATTATACACGATTCCATTTCGCGGGCCCAGCAATGTAATTTCACAGGGCGATCAGCGTTTGCATGTAATAGCAGGCTGTGCTGAGGTGTCAGAATATTAAAGGCGCTAATGGCAAAGCTCCCTGTTACACAGGGGGCCACCCGCCGCGCCTACAGCAGGGCTGTGCGGCAGGCCCGTCGCAGATGGCTGGCCACTAAGCTAATGGGGCAGCAGCCAAGGCGGGCAGAGCCGCGCGAGAGAAGAGCCAGCCGGGAGCGGCTCGGCACCTGCTTCCCTGCGCATGGAAATTACAGCAGCCCAGGGGAAGGGAAGTGTGCGTGCCTGCCTGGCACAGGGCTGCGGTGGGGTGGTTTGGTAGACCCAACATCTTTCACCCCAACTCTACCCGCCCCACTCTTTGGCCAGGAAGCCACAGCTGGGGGAGAGGGGGTGGGCCCCGGTGGCTAGGAGAGGTGCAGCTGGAGAAGTGGCACCCCAAGAATTTGGAAGCAGTGTGGGAAGGGGGCTTGGGCACAGGCTCTTGGCAAGAGCTCTTAAAACTGATTCCTGCCCCGCGCTGATTGAGGTCAGAAAACTCCTAGGTCCCTTACCCCCACACCCTGCAGGCTGGCAAGAGAGGGAGGGAGCAGGGAAAGGAAGCAGGCGGGAGAAAGGGGATGGACAATAATTAGGTCCCTTGATTGATGCCAGTGTTGCCACTGGTACACAGAGCTGGGAGCCAGCACCTCAAGACAGGGCTCTTTCCGTGCTTGTGGGCTGCCCCAGCCCCAGCCAAGCCCTTGCCTGTGCTCTCACCAAGCTTGCTCCTGCCATTCTCCTTTGTCCTTACTGTGTCTCCTGCCTGGACTGTTGTCAAATCCCCGCCCAGCCCTCCACTACCACTCCCTCCAGGAAGCTTTCCTAGCTGCCTCCAACATCACACAGGCCTGTTTCTCTCTACTGTCCCTGTGGACAGCCACAGGGGAAAGCCTCCCTGATCTTCCAGTTCTGTTGGTTCCCTAGTCCGAGCCTTGACTTCTCAGCCAGAATCTCTGAGACACAACCCACATCACCTTGTCCTGAGCGGGGCTCCTGGGAAGGCTCTGCTCAGATTCATAGACGGATGTAATCTTGTGGGGGACATCTGGAGGGAGTGGGGAGTGGGAGGATGCGCCGAGTAACCTAGGGAGAGTTTGGTGCCTGTGTGGGCATGCACACTTGATGGTGTACGTATCTGGCAGGGAGGGACTTTAGAAGTGAGTGCTGGGGGTGGTGGGCATGTGGGTACAGGTGTAGAGGGGTAGCAGGTGTGAGGATCCAGACCACACATTGGTAAGAACACAGATTGCTGTAGGACCCTGTGTTCCCTGGGTGGCTTTCTGTGTCTGCTGGCTGTGACTGAGGGGTGCCTCAGATGGCAGGAGTTGGAGGGAGCTTGTGGGACTGTGCCCCGAGGCTGGTGGTCACTTCTGAAGGTTCAGCTCTGCAGGGGTGTGTGACAGTACCTGGGAGAGACATGCCAGGGTTCGCAGCAGGGGCAGCAGGGGGAGAGACCAGGCTGAAGGAGAGCAGTTTTAATTAACCGTTTTTAATATCATTTTGGACTTTGGCTGGTATGTGAAGGCCCCGCTGGAAGCAGCATTTGTAAAAATTAAATCCCTCTTATTAGGAGCTTGGCAGACCCATGTGCACGTGCTGCCCCCTTCCCCCCGCCCGTGCCCCCCTGAGGAAGTGCTGGATGAGGCCATGTCATGGCAGCAATTGGTTATCATGCCTTATCTGGGAATATGAAACTGTGCGCATGACACCCATGGCCACGCTGGAGACGCCAATTCATCTCGCCCTCGCTCCGACAAGCTAGACTGCCCTTCCTGAAAGGCATCCGTCAGGCGGGACCGGGGCCGCTGCCTTGCCTGCTTCCTCTGCTTTCCTGCCTGGGTTCCGGCTTGCCCTGTTCCAGCCAGGCCCAGCCTGGCCCTCCTGGGCGCTGCCACCCTCCACCCCCTTCCACATGTCCCAGTCTAGGGAAGATCTTGGGGAGTCATAATTATAATAATAATCTAATCACGGTGACGCATCGGGGCAAGCGTCTAATGTTATCTGAAGTGGTCTTCCCGCTTAGCTGCGATAAGACTCAGGATGACGTGCAGATAACGTTGAGCTGCCCTGTCCCCAAGCCACGAGCAGAGCAGAGGGGCCTCAGCAGCCCGCTGCCCGCCCGCCGCTTTAAGCCGGGAAGCGGCAGCACCTGCTAATGCAAGTGTTTAATATTTGATGGGCTGGGATAAAGCAGGATCACCTTCGAATTGAATTGAGTGTCAGCCGAGAATCTATTACTGAAATTCGGGTGTGATTTGACAGCAAAGTAGACGATGTTATTCTTCACTAGTTACTGCAATCTTCTCCCCGACATCACTTAAATATTTTTTTCTTTGCTTGAGTAAACACACATTATCCTTCTTTTTTTCCCCCTTCCTTCCCTTTTTCCTTTTTAGAGGGGGAAAAAAACCCATCCAGCTCGCCTTCTCCAGGCTGATAGGGTAGATTGTCATTTCTTTATTTGTCCTATTAAATAGAATTTCTGATCGTTTAATCCGGCCTTTGTAAGTGATTTTAAAGTACTTGAAAGCCGGCCCGCCAGTGCTCTCTGGCCCAGTGCGCTCCAGCCATGGCCCGGACCACGCTCAGCAGCTCATCCAGCTGTGCACCACCCACTGGCTACTTTCCCTTGCTGCCTGCGCTCCCCCAGCTCTGCCCTGGCTGCAAGCCAGCGTTCTCTCCCCTGCCCTTGAGCCTCACACCCAGCCCCCGATTTGTGGGTCCAGCCATGGCCTGGGAAAGTGTGGGAAGGTTGGCTGGGATGTTGAGTTGTGGCTGGTATCGTCTGTGGTCAAGGAAAGCGGCTCGGGAGGGTGCTAATATTGAAGGACCCGCAGAGCCGGGGCTTGGTTCCTGCAGCTGGGAAGGAAGGGTACCAGCCCCTTGGCCTCAGCACAGACTCTGTGTCCAGCCTCATGTCTTTGGTTTCTGACCCAGTGTTAGGACCTCCCCGCTGTGAGGGAGTCTCTAGTGGGATGGGGACCTCCAGCCAGGGCATGGGTGGGGGCACTGCAGTGCCTGTTTGAACGTGGCTGCAGCCACCTTAGTTTCCCTCGTGGCCTCCCCACCTAGCTTTTGAGAACTCCTCCAAGCTACATTCCTGGTGACCCTATCCCATATGCTTCCTGCCACTGGGAGCAGGGCAGCCTGAGGTTCCAGGACTTCAAAGGTGAGGGGATGGGTAATGTCTGAAGGGCCAGCCAGCTGCACAAGCCCCCTGGTAGAAGCCCAGGACTTTGCTAGCAGGTGGAGCAGGAATTCAGTTCCCACTGGGCCACTTGATAGCATTCTAACCCTTGTAAGTCTCTTCTTTCTGGGCCTCAGTTTCCTCATCTGTGACATCAAGTCAGTTGTGCCTGTAAGGGATTGTGAAAGAAAAGTGCCATCCCTGGTCCTGCCATGTACCGCCCCCCACCGTGAAGGTTGGTGGCGGCCAGGTGGCGCGAGTAGCAGATGGAGGGGAGCAATGAAGTGCTAGGGGCCTGAGCAGATCGATGCCCCCAGCACTTCCTTCCCCAACCCCAGGAAAACAATTAAGTACAGATCGATGGGTGGCCGCTTTGAATATGCATAAGTGAGTACTTGACCTTCAGCAGAGATCTGTTCCCCCTACCACACACACACACACACACACACACACACACACGCATTCTTTTCATGTGTTACCCTCACAGCTGCTTGAGTCGACCAGGTGACCTTACTCCTCCTCAGTTGAGCCCATGCATGGTACTCAGCCTTCCACAGCCTGGCCTGCCTCTCCGTCTAAAGCAAGTAGACCAAGGGCCTGTGGTTGGCCCCCTCTTGCTTCAGTTTTCCTATCTATAGAGTGAAGTTTGGATATGTTGGTCTCCAGGTCCTTCCCGACACCAGGCTTTATGACTAGCAATACTGTGGGGAGGGGCCCAACACAATGCTGGGTACACTTGGGGGGAGGGGTATCTAACAGGGCTGCCTGGTGAAGGGGGTGCCCTGATAGACAGGATGGTCCTGAGAAGGAGGGTCTTAATAAATGGGAGCTCTCTAGAGGAGCCTGGCAAGGGGGCACCTGTTGGGGGCTGGAGGTCTCTGATGGAGAGATGCCTAAGATAAAAGGAGCTCTGAAAGAAGAAGGGATTTTCTGGTGGGGGCCCTGGTGGAAAGGGGACCCAGTGAGGGGACTCTCATGAAGTGACATAATGAGAGTAAACCCTTAGTGGGAAGATTTGGCTGGAGGGTGGAGGTGGTGAGTATTGGGGGTCAGGGCCTCTGTTAACCATTCTTGCCTCCTGTCTTCCAGGCTTACAGCTTCGCCATGGGCTGCTGGCCCAAGAATGGACTTCTAGACATGAACAAGGGCCTCAGCCTGCAACACATAGGCCGGCCCCACAGCGGCATTGGTCAGTCCCTCCACATATACCCCCTGGCAGCTCAGTCAGCCCCCTGCCCGCATGCCCCAGTCCCCTGGCACACAGAGGGGTTCTGTGGCTCTATGCTCTAACGGGATGCTTTCCATAGGTGGGGGGAGTGGGGAAGGAGGGTGGCATAGGGGAGAGTGGAACCAGACCATTGGAAGAGATCTCTCAAAACACTGTTTAGGAGGAGACTGGGGTCTGGGCTTTGGGTGGGTCACAGGTGGCCTTGGATTCAGGCCAAGATACCCTCAACCCTGCCTGCATCTCTGGTGGGTGATGTCCTCAGAGGGGTGGGCACATGTCAGCTTACCCACCCCCGTGGAGATAGAGGAGGCTGTTTAATATTGTTTCAAGTCTGTGGCTACTAAACTGGGCGATCAATGGGAGTTAAGGAGATGAATTATTTAAACCTCACCAGCTTTTAATTAGTCGGGGTCCTTCTGACCGATGGCTCCGTCCACAGGATATTGACTCCCCCGCAGGAGGAGCAGCCTCCATTGAGCGGTGCCGGGGTTGGGAGGGGCCATTTGGGGTACCAGGTGGGGGTGCACCCTCAGAGGGATCCCTGCTTGGGAGGGGGATGGAGTGGCTGTGGTTCTAGGCATTGGAAGCTCTGCTAACTTCGGATATATCAGTATTGGGGAGCGTGTGTGTGTGAGTGAGTGTAACAATATATCTGGGTTGATTTTCCTGAGGGCATTCATCTGTATATGGAAGCAACCATCAGCCTGTGTGTGTATCCACCAGAAAGTGTGTCTGTTCATTTCTGTGTATCTGATTTTCTGTGTGTGGGCACACGTCATGCAAATGCTTTCAAGCGGGGTACTTGACAAGCATAGGCTTTGTTCCAAGTGGGGAGGAGCGGGGGTGGGGGGGTTATTCCTGGGAGGTGGTATGACATTATCATAACCTGTGTACCTTTGGGGAGCTATGGCGGCAGAGGGACCGGCAGGATACACCAAAAGGACCCAGTCACCTGTCACAGACTAGCCCTTCATCCTTTCTACAGAGATCACTGGTGCCTAGTGGGTGCTGGGCATGCTGGGTGGAGATTCTTGTCCTCAAGGAGGTGACATCCTAGGACGAGATAGACACTGAACTGGGTACCCAGGGTACTAAGGGCCGTGATAGGAACACCTAGGCTGCCCCAGGGGAGGATTCTCCTGTCCTCAGGTGCCAAAGTGACTTCTGCTTCTTTATTTACATCTCACTTACCTCAGGGATGCCCTGTATCCTTCTTGTTGGGACACCCCAAGGCTCTTCTGGGGCCCGGCAGGTTGGGGGAGAGGAAGCAGTCAACAGGTCTAAGGAATTGGGGGTGCCCCACAAAAACTGCTGTTGCCTTCCACAGGAGCTCGTCCATACAACCTAGAGGAGACCCCAAGCCTAGCAAGCTGATCTGCTTGGAAGCTGAGCAGGGAGTTTCCTAGAGAAGAAAGACACTTGAGTCAGGAGATTCTTGAAGGATGAGTAGGAGTTTGCTAGGTAGAAAAATGAGGGAAGGGTTTTCTACTGAAGGGCAGCTGTGCGTACAAAAGCACAAGGGCACATTGAAGACAACGTAGACACCTACACATAGTTTGCTGTGACTGGAGTGGGAGGGACACTTGGGTCAGGGAACAGCTGGAAAAGAAATGGGGAAATAAGTGGGTCTTGAATGCCAGGTTAAAGGGTTGGCTCTTTGGTGAGGTTCTGAGGAGATAAGAGGTTTGTGAGTGAGAGGACAGCACTCTCAGAGCTCCTGCTCAGAACTGACGGGGCAGGGCGCACTGCACGTGCTGGTTCTTAATAGATGCTTAGTAGACACTTCGGGGAGGGGGGCGCGCTGAATGAATGAGTAGATGAATCAGTGACAGAGGGATGGGAAAGGGAGGGACCAGACAGTGCGGATCAGTGAGAGGACTTGCACTGGCCCAGGCGGGCAGGGGCTGCCAGTAGTTGAGTCTGGCTGCTAGAGGGACCAGCGGGGCTGGGTTGGCCTTGAGCTGGGTGCCCTGTGTCTGTGGATGCGGCCCAGGGTGTGTTTGTGAGAGGAAGTGGTTCCTTCTTCCCTCTCTGTTAGGACTCCTGAGGCGTTCCTTCTCTCTCCAGGGAAGAAGGTTTTTCCATCTGGCCAGGCCACAGGGGACAGTCTAAGGTTACAAGTGACAATGGAGTAAGTGCTTTGGAGCCAGAGGAAGTTCTGGCTCTACCACCCAGAGCCCTGTGACCTCAGGCAAGAGACAGTGCCAGTGCCTGTCAGGGCTGTTGGGGAGGTTCAGTGAAGCTGCTCGTGTAAGGGGCTTGTGCAGTGCCTGGCCTGGCACACAGTAGGTGCTCAAGCAGCCCCCTCCTCTGTGGCCCTGCCAACACCATGGCCTCTCCAGGGCCCTGGGGGTTCCTGGCACTGGGTCTTTGTATCTTTGAACGCAGAGGGCTGCCCTGCCCGCTCCCAGCTGGCTCTGAGGTGTGGGTGAGGGTGTTTGGAGGGGAGGGAGGATGCAGGGCATTAATTGGGCTGGGAGAGGCGGGGAGGGGAGGCGTTGGTTTTGAGCAGTAGAGGTTAATGGCCCTCGCGCCAAAGAGACAGCTTTAATGAGCTTCAGCTGGCGGTGCCCCGAGTTACTGTGCGTGCTAAAAGGGTCGCGCTGTAAGAGTTTGATGTGGACTGTTTCCCAGCCCTGGGGTCAAGGGTCAGCTCCTGTCACTGGCCACTCAGGCTGGTCCTCAGTGACATAGTGCTAATTAACTGCGTGAGGAGCTGCCAGCCTGAAGTGGGGAGTGGTGTGCATATTGGTTGGGGGGGCAAGCATTGGTGATGCTGGGCAAGGGTTCTGCAGATCCCACAGCTTAGCCATCTCTGGGACCCGCTTGGCTCTCCCACGGTGCCATGGAGGGGGCTAGGCAGCGGCTCTGTGCACAAATCACTGATGATCCTAGGTCCTAGAGAGATCTACTGAGTCTCTTTCTAAGGTATGGGTGGCAGGGAGAGTGTGTGGGGCCTACCTGGTGGGGACTTCTGCTGAGCACCGGGTGTGGTGGCCCTGAGAGAGCAAGGGGCAGGCGTGCTGGAGGGCTGGGAGGTAGGCTGTGGAAGGGGAGAGGGCCCGCTGGGATGGATGTGCATGGCTGAACTGTTTGCGGGGGAACCGGGGGCGGGGGCAGATCCTGGCAGAGCGGTGACCTGGTCAGAGTTGGGCTTCAATTTGAGCCGTCTGAGAGTTTATACAGAGAGGACTAGCAAGGAGAAACTGCAGAAGGGGCAGCTCAGCGAGGTGCATGGAGGCGGCGGTTAATTCAGAGCCAGCAGTGGCCCTGGGAATGGAGGCAGAGGACCAGTCAGTGAACGTTTACCTTACACCTGCTATGTGTCAGGAGCCGTGACAGGTGTACTGGTGAAAATGACAGAGTGCCCTGCCCCCCACGGAGCTCAGGTATGGTCGTCAGCAGAGGTACAGTTGGCCCTGGCAGCTAAGGGAAAGGTAGGTTCAGGAATGGAGGTCGTGGAGCTCCAGGCAGAAAAGAGGTGTCGGGGGCTGTCGGCATGGCCTCTTAGTCAGGAGAGGGACGCTTCCTCCTGAGGTGGTGGATTTGGCCTTGCGAGCCCAGTGAACTGGGTGGTGTGGAGTGGGCTGTGGGTGAAGAGGGACTGCATGTACGCGGGACTGCTGATGGCCGGCGGTCAGTGGACTCCGTCTGCATCCTTGCTGTGGACCAAAGGCTTAGAGGCAGGGCAGCCTCCACGGGGGACTTCGGAGTGCTGTATGGTACTTCTTGTGTTTCTCCAGAGGGTCAGCATGTATTTGGGGGTACTTTTTATTAACTAATGTAATTTTCACACCAGTTTTATGGAAGGCAGGCATTATCATTCCCATTTTATAGACTGGGAAGCTGAGACTCAGTTAGTGACTTGCCTGAGGTCACACAGCCAGGTGAATTGAAGAGCCAGGACTCAAACCCAGGTCCATGTGAGTGCAGAGTCTGTGTTCTTACTGCTGTACTGAACTACGAAGCACCTTTTTGGTGTCAGGCTTTGTGCTACCAACAGAGACAATGAGGAGGAACACAAGCTCACTTCCCTCGTTTCCCTCAGTTAATGTGAAACATACAGGCCTTGACAAAGCCTTCTTGAGGAAGAAAGCCTGCTACAGTTGCCCTCAGAGCCAGAGCCCGGCAACTCTTGGCTTCTCACCTCCTTCTGGCTCTGATCTGTTCTTACTCTGATCTGTTTGCTCTCCACCTCATTGACCAGGAAAATCCTGCCCGTTTTCCAGGGGCCACCTCTTCTGGGAATCTTGCCTGGACTTCCCAGTGTGCATGTACAAAATACATCCTTGGACCCCACTCACAGTTTGTTGGGGGTGATGTTCAGGCCCTCCATACTTGATCTCTCCATCAGCAGGACCCAGAAATCTGCACAGGAAATGTCAGTAAAATCTCACCTGTTGTTGGGACATGGAGGCCCCACAGACTGCTGATTTCAGCTGGCTGAGAGAAGAACTGGAACCTTCCCTGATGCCCAGCTGGGTGGTCCTGCCCTGGTCTCTTAGTCCCTCTGCTCAGGGCCTGAGGAGGGTCCCTCTGAGGCTCATGGTAAGGAGGGATGGCCAGACACCAAGTGGACTCTCAGGAGCTTGTTACCCAGCATGGTTTGGCAAAAAGAGCTGGGCTGGTAGGAGGCAAGGTGGGGGCCTGGCCCCAGGGGGGCAGTACTGGCCTGTGGTCTCCCCTGAAGGAGTAGGGTGTCTATCAAGAGTCCAGTCAGAGCGCATTAGCTCCATGACACGGATCTCATTAGCTCCCGTGAGAGGTGTCACTGCAGGAGAATCGTCGGCTCAGGGAGATGCTTGTACCAAAAGGAAGAAAGGACAGTGACAGCCTTTTCTCTGCCGCCTCTGCCGCCACGCTCCCTGGGCCGCCCGCCCTCCTCCTCGTGGGGGGGTGGGGGTGCTGGCTAATGAGCTCGTCCACAGTACAGCTTTGCCTTCCCCTCCTTGAAGTTGCCCAGGTCTCTCTGAAGACCTCAGGCCCGGGATTAGCACACACCAAACGCCAGCCCCCCTCTTGCCCAGCAGGGAGTTCCTTCTGATCACCCTGCTCTGCTACCATCAGCAAGGAAAAGGAGGTGGGGCCACGACAGAGCCACTGTGGCTGGCAGGGAGGGGGGTTTCACCCTTGGAAGGCTCAGGCCCTTCTGCTTCCCTTGACAGGATGACCATGTCCACTTCTCTGCAGTGGGTTCTTTCTTTCCAGAGTTGCAATCTTATCTTCCCCTCCCCTTTTACCATTGACATCTATCCAGGCAGTGCCCCCATCCCTATGGGGAGCCCTTCTCCCAAGGCACGGAAGAATGTGGGACAGTGGCCGAGGGTTCAGTGGGTAGCATTTAGATCTGATCTGATCTAAGGCTTTCTGGCTGAGCTGAGGGGCTTCAGAATCAGCTAGAAACCAGTCTGGGCTTTGGAAGACCTGAGGGTGGTGAAGGATTGATATAAGGCCCCTGCAGACCTAGTAGCCCTCTCCCTGGCTATCCCAGAGAGGCAGAAAGGTGCTGCTCGGGGGGCAGCACCCCCACCCCCTCCACTTCGCCATCTTCAGGGCGGGCTCAGGCGGAGTCATCTGCATGGCTGCCGAACGAGGAGGGGGCAGAGACGGCTGGAGTATGTGCTTCCTTGGCAGTACCCCCACCACCCGCTCCTGTCTCGTTCTTTCTGGTGTGGCCCAGAGAAAGTGAGCAGCTGGGGGACAGGTGGCCATGAGAAGGGGTAACTCTCCAGGCACCGACAGGGGCTCCCTTGGCCTGCCTGGAGGCAGTATTCACTCCTTCCTTCCTGAGCTCTAGTCTTCAGTAGCAACCACAGGTGGAAGAATGGACGGACAGATGGACAGGTGGACTGCCGGATGGATGGGGGAAGGTTCTGGTATGTGTATATATGTGTTGTGTGTGTGTGATGCACTGGGAAGTACAATCTTTGTTTCCCTACCTTCCTAGCCCCGGGCCCAGCCTGGCCTCCCCTTGTCTCTCTCTGTATCTCCTGTCAAACCGTCGCAGACGTAAATGACAAAGAAATCAGAAAGACAGATCAATGCCGGCCAAATTAGCACTTGCAGATAGACTGTGCGGGGATGTCAGCGCCCTGACCCCTGGTGATCTTGCAGCCTCCACTGCTGATATTATGCAAATTGCATCCATCTGGCAGGACCTGCGTGCTGGCTGCTCCTACTCAGAGGAGTAATGGGCTGGGGGTGGGCGGGAGTGTTGGAGCAAGAGTCGGTGGAGTGAGTGTGTGCATGTGTGTGCATGTGCTTGAGTGTGTGAGGGCGTGTGGTGCCCACCGAGCACTGGGCGGTGATGGAGTGATTGACAGGGCAGATAAGGGGCTGCATTGGATTCCTTTGGGCTGGGGGATTAGGAGCAGCCACAGATGGGAGATAACTGGACTTCATTTCAGTTTATTTTCCTCCTTATCCCCGCTCCCCACCTTCACTCCCCGAAAAACACAATCTCTGTAGTTTGCGTTTTCATCAATATTTGCAAGTCATTACCACTGGTTTAAGGTGAGAGACAATGTCAGGGCCCAGACCAGGCCAGCCCCTCCCCTGATCACATCCAGGTCTGGTACCCTGAAAATGAGCACCATGCGTAGCCAGACAGCCTTCACTCTGGCTGTGTTCACAGCATGCCGCCTCCCAGGCCCACAGTATTCCTGGGAGGGGCCGCGCCTCATGGACCAGCCCCAGACCTCCTCAGCTGACCTCATGCCCACTGACAGTCCTTAAGCTGGGCCCTGCCCTTGCCACTTGAAGCTGCTGTGTGACATCCCTGCCCCCAAGCTTAGGCTCTAGCGTCGTGCTTCCGCGCCTGCTATTAGCCCCTTCCCCACAGCTCCTCCTGTCCTTGACACCGGTGACCAGGGTCCAGACCCCACCTGGGCAAAGTGGGGCTGTGGCCTATGGAGGGGGCAACTTGGTCTGAATCACCCTCCAACACCAGTATCCCTCCACATTTGCTGAGTGGCGGTTCCCATCTGTCATTTCATTCCCAAACCCTGTGAGCTAGGGGCTGTCAGCACTACTGTATGTGAGCGAACTGGAGCTCAGGAAGGTTACCGTGCACCCAAGGCTGCAGAGCAAGGATGTGGGAGAGCTGGAATTTAAACCTGTATCTCTCTAAGGTCAGAGCTCGCAACCACCAGGTTCTGCTGCTTCACAGCGGTGGCAGCAGCCCAGACACTCTACACGTCAGCATGCCTGGGCCCGTGGAAGGGGGCCACCCTAGCACAGTGGGCAGATACGTTCTTTCCACTCCCAGCCTCTGAACACAGACCCTGACCCAGCCCAGACCCCCTGCCAGGCTGAACCAGACCAAAAGGGACAGGATTCAAACACATGCCGCCCTCAGGAGCAGTGTGTCTGAGACAGTCAGGCTGTAGCAAGAAGGACGCACAGAGGACAGAACGCACCCAGCGGCTGAGCCAGCCCCAGGATATGTCACCACATGTGGCATCCAGGCCCCTGCAGCTCAAGGAGAGGGGCTGAGCAGCTCAGTCCAGGCAGCTGTGGTGGCGGAGGCTGTAGCTGTCCCAGGGGCCCCTCCAAAACTGGGTCCCCACCGTACCCTCCCACCAGGCAAGGTTGGGAGCCGAGAGTGCTGGGGACATGTCCGGGGACACGTGTGCAAGGGGAGCTTGTCCTAATGAGGAGAACATGGCTGCTAGTTAGGCGAGGGGCGGGCGGGGAGCCGCAGAGCTGATTGAAGGCAGGGGCAGGGGTCAGACAATTAGGCCCAGATCCGGCCGTTTGATGTGAGTTCTGAGGCCTCAAAGCCTCCCTTCAGCCCGCTCCCTCCACTCCCTCCTCTCCCTCCTCTTTCCTTTCTTCTTCTGCCCAAAGGCAGGAAGGATGGAAACGCTTACTCTCACTGTTACTATTATTAAACTCTGCGGCAGGCCAGCCAGACCCCAGGACTCCTGCCCACAGGGGGCACCCCAGGCCCCCAGGAGGCTTCTTGGGCCCCAGGGGGCATCTGGCCAGAGGCCAAGACCAACCTGAGGGCAGGGATGAGCTGAGCCCCCGGAACAGGGTAACCTTGCTCCCTTTCTTGCTTCTGAGGCAGGAATGAATAGGGCTGCCCAGTGGTTATTTGGACCCAGGGCTGCTTTGACCATCACCTCCTGCAGCCACCTAGTTCTTTTCTCTTCTGCCTGGGGTTTGAGGGTGAGGGTGTGGTTCATTCACACGCATACCCCATCACACAAATAGTTGTCTGCAGCACTCACACCAAAATCCTGCCCTACAAGGTACAGCTACATAGAGCCACACAGCCCTACAGTACTGTCACACTCACGCACACCAAAGTAGAGTGTCTCCCCACCCATGTCATAGTCACACATATCATCACGGGGTCCCTTACTTTAGTCACAGCCAAGGTCTTGCACGAAAGCCCTGTCTCCTGCAGCAGGGCCCTGAGAGCTAAGCCCCTCCCCAGAGTGGCTGGGAACAATAGTCAGATCTTGTGTCCAGGGTGGGTGGGTGCTGAGCCCTTCCAGTCCCCCATCCTAGGAAATAAGCCTAGAAAGCAGGTACTGACCAGAGAGTGGGAGGAAGCCAGATTGGGGGGGCAGTGGGGAGAGGGAGGGTGGGAGCAGAGATAAATGTTAGCTCATTTCTTCCGTAATTAGTTACTCCCTCATCCCCGCGTTGTAATTGTGAACAAGCTGTAATGTTTAATTAGTCTGTAAATGAAACCCCAATTTCATAATGGCCTGGCTGACAGGGCTAAGTGAGCAGGGGAGGAGGCAGCGGGGAGGTAATATGGAGGGTCTGTGGGGGGGGGTGGAATGGGGGGCTACGGGGGGTGGGGAATGGCTTGCAGGATTACCTCCTCTTCTCTTCAGCCCCAGCCTGGGCTCTGTCTGGGGAGGCTCTGTGACTAGGTCTAGTACTTGGTCCTCTCCACCAGCCCTCCTCACCAGAGAAAAGAGGGGAAGGGAAGACTACTGGCACCCTTCTGCCCCGCTCCCTGCCTGCCCTCCAATTCTCTGGTTGGGATACCACAATCACAGCCCAGTCTACGTGCCTCTGGTTGGAGAATCTGGCTCTGGGGGCCCAGGCCTTGTCACTCCAACTAGGATGATGATGCCTCCCTAGGTCCAACCTTCTTCCTCCTCAAATCATCCTCCTGAGAGGCCTTTGCTCAGCACCTGGACCTCAGGATCTGGTCCTCCACCTAAAGGAGCCAGTGATTGGCATGGGATAGGCCCCTCCCCCTCCAGTCCCCCGGCTAGGTGGAATCCAGCATCTGTGCCGGGCTCACACCCCAGGCAAGACCTTGCTCTCGGAGGGTCTCACCGCAGGCTGTGATAAACTGGAGCTGCCGCAGGGGGGAGCCCCCGGCCCCACCGCTGTCTCATCGGTCTCCCTGTCTCCCCTACAACATCCTCACCGCCTGCACACGCCCCCGCCCCGCCTGCTGCAGCCATAAATCTCAATTTACGAGGGCGGCTCTGGTGGGGGAGGGAGGCAGCGCGGCTAATGACGGCTCCTCAGCCGGATTTTTCATGTTGCACAGTCATAAATTTTTAAGAACAGCATGGGCAGCACGTTAGCGAGTTATCGAGGCTGCCTCCGTGCTGGCTGCCTAGCTCTGAGAGAGCAGAGAAGCAGGCAGGGCCGAGGCAGCATTTGGGGCAGGGGTGGGGCCCAGCAGCCAGACTAGTCTGCAGGCAAGGGTACCGCGGGGCCAAGCAGGCAGGCCAGCGTGAGCCTTTGCGCAGGGCCAGCTAGGACTGCCTGAGCTGCTGGGAGCCAGGGACAGGCACAGGGGTGGGAAGAGGATGTAGGCACACACAGCATGGCGTTGGGAGGTGCTGATGGATGCCTCTGCTCTAGGACTTGACACCATGATGTACAGGGAGCCTGGAGACATATAGATTTTCCAAGTGGCCACTTTGACTAGAATTACAAACCCTGACTACGTGCACAGTGAAGCCTCTGCCCTGGCAGAGCCACATTTGGTTCATAAATGAGCTGGGACCACTTGGGGATCATTCTTGAGAACTAGGGTTCCTGGAGCCACCAAGGGGGAATCCCTGGGGAAATGCCCACAGAGGGGCAGACCTATGGGTATGGTGGAGCCAGGAGCCTAGAAGCAGGGTGACCTTGTGCTAGTCAAGGCTCATCACTTCCAGGTTGTGTGGTCCTGGATAAGTCATTCACCACTCTGGGCCTCTGTCTCTTCCTTTTTAAAGTGGGGTTGATGGTGACTCCTACCTCCCAGGCTTACTATGAGGAGAAAGGAGGTAATGCATTTAAAAATACTGTAAACCTACCCCCCCCCCCCCCCCCAGGTACCAGTTAGCCCATTTGTCTATTTTAGTTCTCTGTAAACGTTTTGAGGAGAGTAAGGATCTTTGTGGAGGATTGTGGGGCATTCATTCACTTTTGTTCAGTCATTCATTCAGAAGATATTTGCTGAGGTCTTCTGGGTGCCCAGTCCAGTGCTGGATTGCACAGGTGAGGGAGGTTCCTTGCTGGGAGGTGATGTGAGCACTTGTGGCTGAGGCAGCTCAGTGTTCCCAGCCCTGTGCCTGGTCTCCACGTAGAGTCAATGGGCCAGATCCAGCCCTGTCCTGCCATGGGCACACCTAAGCTTCAGAGTGCTTGAGAGGCCCACACAGGCCTTCTCATAAGCCCAAGCTGAATGCTCACCTGAGTTTCCTAATCTGTGCAATTGAGGGTTAATGATCTTGACCATCTTTCAGGAACCACAAGCAGAAGGTCAAGAAATCACATGTTGCTCAAGTCAGCAGAGGTGGTGTGAGTGAGCATATCAGGTGTTCAGGATGTGTCCATGGCAGTCCACCAGGAACAAAATGCCAGTCATGGAGGGAGAAGAGCATCCCTGAGCTGGGCCTGCCCCTTCTTGAGCCGCTCTCCTCATGCCCTCTGCACTCCAGCACAAGAGCCTCCCCCATTTTCTGGAAACTGCCATTGGCCTTCCCACATGGCTTTATGGGTCCTTGGCCTGATTAACTCCTGCTCAACCTTCAGAGAGCAGCTCAAAGTTTGCTTTCCCAGGGAAGCCTTCCCTGACTCCTAGATTTGGTCAGGTCCTCCCCTGTGCACACCTTCGTAACACCCAGCACTTCCCCTGCACAGCCTTTCCTCATGATCCTAATTAAGAAATAGTCATTTAACACCTCTCTCCTCAACTGGATTGTAAGTTCCCTGAGGGCAGGAACTTATGTCTGTTTGTTCAGCTTGTATCCCCACAGGGTAACCTTGTCTGACTCTTGTAGGCAGATAGTAACTAAAATGTGTTGTTTTGAATTGAGTTGAGCTGAGGTGGCCCTGGCCCACCCCTGGGTGCCAGGGCAGGGGGAGACAGCTAGGGCAGTGCCTGGGGCTGAGGTGCTTCCCATTAGTCCTCATGATTAATTCACAGCCACACTGTGATGGAGTGGGCTTGTCCCCAGTCAGCGCCTCCGCTGGGGCCCACCTGTTAGCGACAAACAAACAAAGGGGATAAATAATGCATTGGGAGCTGAGCCAGGCAAGGCGGCGGTATTGAAATTAATAGGGATTAGCTGAGCAGCTTGAGGATGAAATATTTACCAGGTGGGACTGGGCTTCGGGAGGGCAGCCCCCCTCGCAGAGTCCCCAGGCAGAGCCAGGCCCTTCTCCAGGGCATCACTGACTCCAGAGCCAGGAGTCCCACCACCAGTACTGCTGCCCCCAGATGCGTCCGTTTGCTGGACAGACTGGTGGCCGGACTGCTGAGAGCTCAGGTCCCAGCCAGTGTCCTGGCCCGGCAGGTCTTGGGGAAATCAAGATCCTAGAAAGGAGTGGAGGTGGGGAAGGGGCTGAAGCCCCCAGCACTTTGGCAGCTGAGGACAAGGACCTTGACTGATCTTCAGGGCCTTGGCATGTCTAGGCTTTGGGCAACGGATGTCAGGGCTGTAATAGGTTTGCCTGTGGTCTTGTCTCCCATCCTTCCCTCTTTCTTTTCTTCCAGTTCTTCCTTTCTTCCACTTAATACATGTTTACTGAAGGCCTCTGCACAGGTAACATTAGTGCCCTCGGGTTTGTGATCTAGCAGGAGGTGACACAGGCCATCACAGTGGAGGAACATGGGGTGCTGTGAAACACGTAGAAGGATCCCTAACACAAACATGAGGGCCCAGGTAAGGCACCTGAGGCAATGATAGCAAGGGGCGGGGCTTTCCAGCAGAAGGAGGGCGTGCAGAAAAAGCCGAGAAGCTAAAGAGCCTGAACTCTGGGGTCCAGCAGGAGAGTGGGGAAGATGAGGCCTGAGGGGGAACCTGGGCAGATCCCCGGAACTTTATAAAGAAGTTTGGACCCTATCCTGGGAGCAGTGAGGTGCTGTTGGAGTGGTGGTTGTTATTTTAATGATTAACTCTTAAACTTTTTACTTTGAACCAATTTTACATTACAGAGAAGTTTCTATACATCTCTTAACTGGCTTTCTCTCATGTTAGCATCTGACATAATCACAGTACAGTTATCAGTATCAGGAAATGAACTTGGGTACTATACTATGAGCTAAACTGAAGGTCATACTTGGATTTCACCAGTGTTTCCAATGCTGTCCTTTTTCTGTTCCAGGATCATGAAAGGTTTTAAGACAGGGAGTGAAATGACCAGATTTGTGGCTTAGAAGGACACCTTGGAGGAGATTGGCGGGGGCACTGCTGTCTCCTAGGGTGAGAGGTGGTGGTGCCCTGGACCAGGGTGGTGGTAGTGGGAATATAGGTTTAGAAATCACTGGGACATCTAGGGTAGATAAGCTCAGGGCTGGCCAAGTGTGCCCAGTGGGGGAGTGGAGAATGAGAAGGGGACCAGTGGCAGCTTTGAGCAACACCCACTCTATAGGGACAATCAGAAGAAAGACACATACAAAGAAGCTGAAGGAGTTGGATAGGGAGGGAAGGTGCTGTCACCGAAGCCAGGGGAAAAGAGCTTCAGGGCACGAGTTAGTCCACTGGGGCCATCTAAACCACTGGACTTTCAGCCCTGTGAGGTCGGAGGGATCATTCGAGAAAGTGGTTCAGTAGGACACAGGTGGGGAAATCAGATTGTAGGGTGGGAAATGAGGGAAGGAGGCCTTGAGCGTTAACCAGGAAGTTTGGCTATGAAAGGGAGGAGAGGTTGGCTACCAGGCCTGTGGAAAAGGAGTTAAGGCGAGGGTGTTTTTAAAGATGGGAGAGATTTGATATGTTTACATGCTTATGTGAAGAAGCAGTGCAGAAAAACAATCAAGGCTCTATCAGAAAGGGGCTTGCTCATCACATAAGGCCCCCAAAAAGGAAATGGGGTGGAAAACCCAGGTGGAGTGAGGGATGGGCTTTAGAAGTGCCATGGGGACGCACCCTCTCTCCTCCCTCTGTAACAAGTGAGAGGACAGTGCCTCCTGTGTCTCCTGTGAAGTAGGAGACCACACTATGTGTGTGTGGGGGGGGGGCGGGGACTTGAGAGTGGTGGGAAGTAGAGAAAAGGCCACTAGGGAGAAAGGGAGAGCGCGCGCGTGCTGATCAGGAGCGTAGGTGGTCAGCCAGGCGGTTTCATACAGCCAGGTGAGCTTGCGGACTCTGGTTTTAGGAGGGGCACAAATCTGTATGGTTGTGATGTTCTCTAGTCACGCTCAGCCCAGGTGCAAGCATAGAGAGGGCAGTTTGGGTTTTTCCAGGCAAGGGTGATGGAAAGAAAAGAGCAAGAGAGTTGAGAATGTTGGCAAAAAAGGACTGAGATGATGGGCCATGGAATCCAGGCTCCTGTGTGAGGTGCGTCGGTTATGTTGCTAGGACGGGAACCGCTTGCGTCATACCCCGATATCCATTGTCTTCCTTCCTCACTAAAAGGAACCCTGGTATCACCAGGGGCAGCGGTGTGTACCCAGTTAAAACACCACTTCTTTTTAGTTCCTCATACAGCTAGATATGGTTATGTCCCTGAGTTCTGGCCAGTGAGATAAAAGGAAAAGAGTTGTGTGAGACCTCCAGGAATGATACTTAAAAGGAAGTGACTCAGCCGGGAAGTACATTGTTCTTGCTGTTTCCTTCTTCCTCTTTCCTAAAATGTGGATGTGATGCTTGGAGCTCCCGCAGCCATTTTGGACCAGGAGATAACCTGGAAATTAGAAGCAACATGCTGAGAAGGGTAGAAAGAAGTCTAAGCCCCCGATGACTTTGTGGAGCTGTGGGACTCTCAGGCATCTTAGATCACAAGCCATAGACATAAAAAAATTTTCCTTCGTTCAGTTGCGTTTTCTTCCCTCTCTGTTTTCATGTGGGTTCCCATCAAAACTTGACTCTTTTAGCCTTTTTAGTAGTAACATGGCCTGTGTCTTGCCATATAGCAGGAAACAATTTGGTCAAATGTTTCAAGAGAGCATAACAAGAGTTACCAACTTCCTGGCTTGAAATAACAGGGCCGTCATTGCCCTTTGCCCTCCCTCCTCCCTTCAGCCAAGTGTATGTTATAGGGCCCATTTGTTATGTCACTCTCTTTCCTGTCTTTACATTCTGTATCAGTTAGTATGCTTCTGGCTACAAGAAAAAGAAAACTCAATGCAAGATATCTTAAATAATAGGATTTATTACCTCACAAAAGTCTGGAGATAAGGTGATCCTAGGATTAGTTAATTCAGCATCTCAGCAATGTCATAAAGGACCCAGACTTTTCCCATTTTTCTGTTCTGTTATCTTCAGCATGTTCTTCACAGACTAACTCCCCTAACGTTTAGAAGATGGCTTCTGCAGTCCCAGACATAATGTGCAAACATGAAAACCTCCCGCAGAATATAAAGGACTACTTCCTCCTTGTGTTTCTCTTCACAAGAGTGAAGAAGTTTTCCTTGAAGGTCTTTCAGCAAACTTACCTTCATTCTCACTCGCCAGAACACACGGCCACCACTAAACCAGTGAGCGGCAAGAGGGATGGGATCACCACAGGTGGCTCAGACCCGGAGGATTCACCCTGGTCACGGGAGGAAGGCGTGGGCTCTGCCAGGTTGGCAGCAAGGGAATGACTGTTGGGTAAGCAGTCAAAAGTAGACAGGGGAGAAAGTAAAGAGAGGAGGCGGGTGGTGTATCTGGATAGAGTAGAGGTATTAATGTTTCAAGGTTCCAGTGAGATGAAAGAAGAGTGTATTATTGCCAGTAACTAGGGACATTTGGAATTTAATATTTCAAAGGAAGAGCAGTGGAGGATGTTAAAAAGGTAGAAGGTGCAACTGTGGAAATGAGTGGAAATAGGATACAGTGGAGACGGTCGTTAGTGCTGAGGTCAAAGATCCAAGAGGCTGGCAGCAGGTTTCTCAAAGGACAGGTCGTAGAGGCTATGACAGGCGGGTCTCCTGGGAAGGAGGTGGCCAGGGCCTAGATTGCTGGCACACGCTCGCGAGAAAGGCCTCAGAGGCACTGCTGACCATGGGTCTGGGGCCAGGTCACAGGTGCCTGGGGCGGTGCTGGCAAGCGGCCCAACGTGTCTGAATCCCAGTGTTGGCATTTTGGAAACCTCCCCCCCCTGGTTGGTCAGGCCCTTCTGGAGAGGGGTAAGGCCCTGTCACCTTCCTGCTGGAGCCACTCAAGGACCCTCAGAAGACAGTCCCACGGGGGACCCCTAGGGACAGGGTAAGGAGGAATGGGGCAGAGGTGGCTGCCAGGGATGGCAGATGTGCCCAGCTGTTCTCAGGAGCTGCCTCTTCTCCGCCCACCCCGGCCGGGTCGCCTTCGCTCGGCCTTGGGTTATCTGGCTAACCTCTGGCACTTCCAGCTGTAGTATCCCAGAGTCAGGAGGAGGACGGTGAGGCTTCTCGGCTCCTCTACCTGGATGGGGCCTTGGCTAGGAGTGAGTGGGGGAGGCGGGCACCCGATGTAATGGCCAGAGCAGCCGCCCTGTTACTACGGCGTATTTCACTTTTAATTCTGACATATAATGTAATGATCTTTTTTAAGGCCCGATGATATTATCTGCCTGACTAGATTATTGAGTCTTCATCATCTCCAGATAAATTTATGGCCAGGACGAGGCTCAGGATTTATCATCAGTCAATAGAGCTCGATACTCTAACAAGGCGTGTAATAAGATATACATATTTAATGATCCAAGGGGAGGAGCGCTAATGGGAGCCCAGAGTGAGTGGTCCACAGGGCCGGGGCTCTGCCCTAGGGCTGCCGTAGCTGTAGGGGCATGGGTGTGGTCTTTGCCCTGTGGTCCCCAACTCTGGCCTTTCTCACGACCACCTCAGTGTCGTCCTTGTTAACATCCAGAGGGAGAGGCAGACAGGGAAAGGAAGAGGAGGCAGTAGGGGAAGTGTCGGAGCTGGGGCCTAGGCCTCTTCAGCCCAGCCCGTGTAGAGACAGCCCACCAGGGAAGTCCTGTCCCTGCTTCTGGGCCTGGGGTGGGGGTGGGGAGTAGCGGTGTCCTTAGACCTGTACACCCAGGCCCCTGAGCGCTAGGGCAGGCCCACGAGGGGAGGGAGTGCCGCGGCTGCGTGCCCAGGCCGCGCTGATAGTGACGGATGGTTTTTCATTACAGCCTCTCAGGTCCTGCCCGCGCCCTGTGTGTGGAAATTCTATTTATTCCCTAATTTGTAAAAATTCCCTCTTTATCTGATCCCAATCAGGGCGGGGTAATTGGCTCTCTGGGGCAGCGGCTGGGGTCCTTGATGAAGAGCTATGTGGATGTACCCAGCCCGGCCCCCACCCAGCCCGCCACCAGGGCCCACAATTAATAATGATTTGCAAATGGCAGACAAGCAATAACACAGAAAGATGTGGCGTCCGTGCTGCCTCTTCATTTCCTCCCCTCGCAGATATAAATGGCCACAGAACAAAAACCCAGCACTATAAATTCTGGAATTAGTTATTCACTGGGATAAATGGGGCCTGGAGCCACCAGCCCCTCTCCCACCACCCTTCTTGCCTGCTTTCCCTGATCCAGGTGTGTTCCCAGGCCCGAGGCCTGGCTCCTCTGTACCTTTGGCTCATGGCTCAATTCCCCAGTTCCCTCCTAGACCCTTCCCGCTACTGTAGCTAGCCCTTCCTGTGTGGCCCAGAGTTGGGAGCAGTCACCTGCTCTGGATCTGTGGCTTCCTCAGCCTCTGCCTCCTCTCATTGACCTCTCTTGGCTGCCCAAGCAGGCTTTTGTCCCCACTCTGCGCTAGGGTTTGAATGGAGGTGACAGGTCCCACCCAGCCTGGGAGTCTGGGTCAGGGTTGGTCTTGGGTGTCATCTTTGGCATTTGGGACCAATCCGGTCATTTGCCTGGGCAAGTCTGAGTTGGGCTTCTGGTGGCCAAATGCGATGTAAGTGACATAAGGCTTTGACGCCTGCTCGCTGGCCAGGCTGTTGTGGGATGTTGGCACAGGCGTTTCCGGGCGCTCTGCCCTCTCGGCCAGGCCCACGCTCTCCCCGCCCCCCAAGTGGCTCTGAGCTGGCGGGTAATGGGCGTGTAATGGCCTCATTTCCATGCCCGGCCTCCAGGAGCGGCGGTAAGTGTTTGATTGCCTTAATTTCCAAACACATCATTATCCCAGCTTTACCAGCGCTTAATAAACACTTTATGAGGATTTTTTTAAAAACATCTTCGGTCCGCATACTTCTCTGAAGTGATAAACTGTAATTAAGTCTAATATTTAAAAATATGGTAATGGTGAGTTGTTTGAATAAGTGGACTGCATTTCTGTAATTTCATTATTACGTAAAACACGCTAATTATTTGGAGCGCGCTTATTACGGAGAGAGAAATCGCCTGCTAATCAAGATGAAATTGCCTTTTCCCCTTATTGTGGAACCACCGTCATCCTTCACCATCAGCCCTGTGGCACCTCCAGGCACCTCGGTGGGGTGGAGGGGGCGGAGGGGAGGGGCTAGGAGAAGGGGTCACTTTGGAGTTGAGGCTATAAGGGCCCTGTCTGGGGGGAAGCAGAGGGAGCTGTGGGAGCCGTGTCTGGGGAGAGGGTTCTATATCTGGGGGTGGTGTCAGGTGGGCCAGGGTAGCCCTGTCTGGGCGCCCAGGGGACTGCGTGGGCCATGTCTGGGACAAGGGACTTGTGGGATCTCAGGGTATTGCTGCTGGAATAACATTATTATTGGATATTATTGGAATAGCAACCACAATAATAATCACTCACCCAGCCACTGTTTTAAGCACTTCACAAATAAAAACTCATTTCATCTTTTCAACAACCCTTTGAGGAAAGTAGTTGCTATAATTATCATTATTGTTCCCATTTTAGAAAAGAAGAAACCAAGACACAGAGAGGTGAAATAAAAGCACCGTAACTTGCTCAAGTTCACAGTTACGAAGTGATGGAGTTTGGATTCGAACCCAGAATCTTAGGATATCCAGGGCTTTCTGCTGGTTCAGGCCCAAATTCACTGCCTTGGCTCCTGTCTTCCTTCAGAGCTACGCTGTGCTCTTGTACCCTGAGTTGTACCCAGCTGCAGCTTGAGATGCTGGCCCCCAGTATAGAGTTGCCCAGTTAGCAAATAAAAATATAGGACACCAATTAAATTTAAACTTCAGCCAAAGAACAAATAATTTTTTTAGTATAATTATGTCCCCTCTGGGGCTGGGGACTTATTAATCTGGCAGTCTTCTGTCAAGCAGGCCCAGCATTGACCCACTGGCCCTTTGCCCTCAGGCACGTTGCTGCCAAGATGTGCAAACAGAAAGATGTAGCGGCCAAATGAGGTTCTAGAATGCCAACACACCAGGGTTCTTGCTCTCTCGTCTTTACTAAGGTTCCTGCTTCCAGTGCTGTTCTCCCCACCCCATCCCTGCTCCGTGGGCTCTGGCCCCACTCCTCACCAGCTCCTGGAGATCGCTAAGACAGTGTGCTTGCCAGGCTGAGCTTTTTAGGCAGGAGGCCTCAGGTTTGTCTGAGTCTTCCTTTAGGCCACACTGCCTTGCAGCCCTATAAAGTCAGCAGCGTGTCACCCCGCTGCCCCGATGTCTGCCAGTCCAGTTCGCCGCTTTGATCGTTTCCTATTCCTTCTCCTTCCTCGCTCCAGCAGACTCACGTATGGGAATTGTATATGTAATAGAGGCATCATTTCAGAAGGGTGGGGAAAGTGTGGACAGTTCAGTCAATGGTGATAGGACAGTGGCTATCCACTAGGGAAGAAAAGTAAAGTTAGATCTTCTATTTCTCACCATATATGAAAATAAGTTCCAGACAGATTAAAAAGTTAAATATAAAAACAAAGTATTAGAAGAAAATACATGATAGTTTTCTAATAGCACTGGGATAGGGAAGGCCTTTTTCAGTGAGATACAAAGCCTAGAAGCTGTAAAGGAAATGCCTGATACATTTAGATGTCCCATAGGAATCTCAAGATTAACACTAAGGTCATCACTGGCCCAAACCTACGGCACCTCAGGTTTGCCTTACCTCCATGAGTTTGACTAAGATCCTAGACTCAGCCCCCTACAGACCCACACCCTGATCTCTCCCCATTAAGGCTTGCTCATTCTGTTTCCTTAAAATCTCTTGCCTCTGTCCACGTCTCCACGCCGTCAATACATCCCCATCTCCGTCCCCGCCGCCACTGGCCTGGTTCTGGGCCACCGTTCCTGGCCTGGACCATAGTACAGCCTGCTAGTCGGTGTCTGTGCCTTCAGGGTTAACCCCTCCAATCCTTGAAACACAGATAGGCTCCTGTCTTGTCCCTCCTCATATATGTTAGCGTCTCCCCGTCATTCCCAGAATAAGAAGCTCTGAAGCTCCTTAGCTTAGCATCCAGTCTCCAGGGGTTCCTCTGGCCAGTCACCGCTGACCTGGCCAGCTTCGCCTCTCGCCACTCCCCTGCCTCTTACTCTTCATCACGCCCACCGCCTGCTAGACTTACGTGTTTTTGGACACACTACGTTTCCCCTCCAGCAAGGTGCCCGTACTATTCACTATGCTGGGATCACCTCCGCACTTCAAGCCCGGCTTGCTGGCCAGCTCCCCCCGCCCCGCCCGCCCCCACCGCCATGTGCCCTCAGACTTCCGCCTGGCTTTGTCCTCTGGGGAGCCCTTTCCTGATTCTCGGTGCCTTTTCTGTGCCGCCTTTCCCCGTGGCACTGCTCACACCACACCACTTCCGGGCCTGCCTCTGAGCTCCTTGAGGGCAGGGAGCAACAGTCTGCAGCGAGGCTTGTGACCCGGCACGGCGCGTGTGCACCCAGCGCACAGAAGTGTCGGTGTGTGTTTGCTGAATGAATGAGTGCACGAATAAATGGTCCTCCAAGAGTTTCCTTGGGCCCTTTCCCTGCTGAGGGTGGTCCTCGCCCAGGCCCTGCTTCCTGCCCTCTACTGTTCAGTCCCCAGACAAGTGCAGCTAACTGGAGCGGCCTCCGGTCATTGTCCTGTGTCAGCCCTCACTGGGTGTCCTATGTGGTCTGAGCCCCCCTTCCACTAGCAGCTTGGCCAAGCAGATATTCAACTACCCTTGGGCCCAGCCAACAAGCTTATCCAAGTCAGGTGCTAGCCCCACTCACCTCTTGGAGGGATTTAAGCAGCTGCACATCTCCCGTTATGGTCTTGGCAATATAAAAATATTTCCAGTGTTAAGAATATTAATGCCCCTGGGTGCCTGGGTGGTTTAGTTGGTTAAGCGACTGCCTTCGGCTCAGGTCATGATCCTGGAGTCCCGGGATCGAATCCCGCATCGGGCTCCCTGCTCGGCAGGGAGTCTGCTTCTCCCTCTGACCCTCCTCCCTCTCATGCTCTCTGTCTCTCATTCTCTCTGTCTCAAATAAATAAATAAAATCTTTAAAAAATAAAAAAATAATAAATAAAAAAATAAATAAAATAGTCCTTTAAAAAAAAAAAATATTAATGCCCCAAACAGAAGAGAGTCATCTTGTCACAAGCTGATAACCCTGCAGGAACATAAAATCAGGTTAGTCTTCTCGAATTTGGAGGTAAGGAAGACCTACCTCGGAGGCCTCCATTGTGGGCACAAGACTGTGTGCCTCCCACCCCTTACCCTCTACACCATAATGGGTTCCGGCTGGCCTCATTAGCTCAGTGAGAGGTGCCAGAAGCGGGGGCTGCTGACCCATGTGGCCCCAGGGCTTCAAGCAGAGGACTCTCCCAGAGGCCATGTTGTCACCAGCCTCACCCTGCTGCTGGCTCTCTCTGAACTCCTGGCCTGTTAAAAGGCGCAGATTTGCCTCTTCACCTCTGCCCCATTGCCTCATTTTCTAACTGTGCCATTGACTTTTTAAACTGATCAGTAGGTTGCACTGACTCATGAGGTTTCAAGAGCTAGAAAAAGAGCCTGGGCTGGAAGCCCATAACTGCCATACCACGGACTTGGTGAACTGAAACAAGTGTCTTCCCAATTCTGGGTCTCTCTTTCTTGGTTGTGGTGGACCAGTTACAACAAGGTGGGCTCCAGAATCCTCAGTAAACAGGATCAGTAGTCAGTGTGAGCTCGTGCGATGAATGCCGGCTGCTCTCATTGTGTGTGCTGGCCTCTCTGTCATCTGTGCCAGAGATTGTACGGTATATACCCTCTCACCGTTGGCTCACCCGGGAAACTAGCGTCCTTGCCTCCCCTCCAAGAAGAGGACGTATTCCAAACCTAAAGCACCGACAAAGACGGGGTGTGGAAGGGTGTCACCTGCTCAGTGCTCACAGTTAACACATGTAGCGTCCCTTATCACCCCTAGTGGAGGAACCTGAAGTTCAAAGAAACGTAAGCACTTGCCACAAGCACACAGCCAGTGGGCAAAGTTAAGACTAGAAATGCGTCTGCCTTTGTCATTTTCAGAAAACAGAGGTTCCTGGAGATTGGAACACAGGGATTGGGGGTAGAGAATGGCAGAGGTGAGACCAGAGAGAGCAGGGACCCGTTTTTACAGGGCCTTTACCTTTAAGTCCTATTAAAGAGTATAGCCTTGAACCTGAGGGCGGCGGGAGCCATTGAAAGGACTTAGACGAGGATGTGATCACTTGGGCTACAAGAGAATGGATTAGAGGGAGAAGAAAGAGGATAGGCTGTGTAAGAGCAAGAGATGATGGGGTCTGCACTGGGGTGGGGGCGGAATGAAGGGAAGTAGATGATTAAACAGAAGAAGATAAAATCCAGTTGATACTTGGGATTTGGGGAAGGAGAGGGCAAAGTGTCAAGCCTGATTCTCAGGCTTCTTTGGGAGCACTTGGGGTGCTGTTCACTGGGATGGAGAACACTGGGTAGTGAAGACATGTGGGGAAGGAAATTGCATTACTGGGATGTTTTGAGTTTGTATGGATCTAGAAAGAGATGTTCCAGAGCTCAGGAGAGGTGCAGGCAGGAGATGGCGATCTTCAGGGCTCGCTGAAGCTCAGGGTGTGGATGAAGCCAGCCAGTGTGTGTCAAGTGCAGAGAGGTCAAGGACAGACTGGGGCCAGGCACAGGTGGGAGGTCAGTGCTGGCCCACTGGATGGCTGGTGACCTGGCGGGGAGGGGCTGGGCACATTCACTTGGGCCAGGGGAGGCAGATTGAGCGATTTGTCCGGCAATGAGGGAGGAGCCAGATGAAGTCAATAGAAAACTAATTTTCTTTTCTGCTGGAAGAAATGAGGTGTGTGGCCGCTGGGTAATTGCAGATAACGAGGGGACTTATTCTTAATATGCACAGTGGCCATGGTCCCCAGAGTGCAGGAGACAGGAAGGATTGGAGGTGCCCTGACAAGGCCGGACTTCTCTGGGAAGCAACTCACCCCGTCGTAGCCTTTTTGACGGTGCCATCACAGCCTCTGGACCCTATCATAAACCCTCCTGCCCCATCTCCAGCCTGCCGCCTTCCCCTTCCTGTCAGCTGCCTCACTCCTGTCGCATCCCCCTCCCTTCACCCTCTACCCCCACAGCACAGGCATACACACTAAGGGAGACAAATGATGGGGCCTCAGCTGAGCGGGGTGCGTGTCCGGCCCATAAACCACGGGGACGGGTCACGTCTGGAGTTGCCATGGCCGCCACTCCCCACCCATCTGTCTTCCCACTGTCCTGCCTCAGACCAGCCCTCGTGGCGTCCTGGGCCCCTGGAGGAAAAGGGTGTCCCCGTGTCTGGGTATCACTTTTCCATGCCCACATTCCCCTTGGGTACGTTCATGTCGAGGTCTGCGAAACAGGACCCTGTGTGACCGGTCTGCCCTCACAGAGTCGCATCTGGCTAATGACACGGGACCTGGGCTGGCCAAGACGCCCGCTTCCACAGCCCTTTTCTAGCGCTGTTGGGCCCCGTTTCCTAGTCTAAGGTTCTAGCAAGGGCAGGCTGGAGGGCTCAATGGAAGGGGTTGGCCCTTGACAGATGCAGAGGCCTCCTGACCCCACCTTGACCTTGCCACCACCCCACATCTGATTATGACATCGAAGTATAATGCTTCTGCAATCACAGCACCGATCCCATGAGGGCTGGTAGCGGCTGAGGTCCTGGTTATGGCCCAGGACTGTCTATGGGAGGTGGGAGAGGGGTGGGAGGAGGGGCAGGCGAAGGGATGGGGAGCTGGCTGGTGTTCTGGGCAGTGGAACAGAAAAACCCTGGGCACTTAGGCCATTTCTGTCCTTGGCTTTCTGTAGAGGGACAAGCGTTGGGCAGCTGCACCTCCTGCTGGTGGCGTTAGAACTAGCCCAGGCCTATGTCCATGATACCGAAGGCACGGAGCACCTGCTCCTGCAGCCGCCGGGGTTCTAGGAGTTGCTCACAGGGACCAGTACTGGAGAAACTGCTGACATGGTTTGGCAGGAGCAGACCTACTTAGGTACAGCCAGAGGCAGGACCGAAGCCTGACTGGCACCAGCTTTGGGCCTAGTGGGGGGGAGAGGCAGGGCTTAGACTGAGCACACAGGCATGTCTAGTAGAAGATTGCTGGCCCAGGTGTCAAAGGTCCACAAACCTGGACCCTCTCCGCTGCTCTGGGGCGACATGGGAGAGCAGGTGCCCAGAGCAGGCTGACCAGGCCCCCGGCCCCAAAGTGCCAAGGCTTGTGCCTCGTCACCAGCGATTATGGCCTGGGCCATATCTCTCTCTCTCTCACTCACACACACACACACACACACGCAAATGCCGGCAAAGTCACCCTGGCCGTGGGCGTGATGAATGGCCGCACAGTAATGAAATGGAGACATCAAGGCGGGTGGCGGGAAGACGGAGTGTGGCGGACGGGCCGTCCCCACGCGGCGGCAACAAGAAGGATCGCCCAGCGGCCGGGGGCCGTCAAGGGAGAAATTACACATTTACTCTGCCTTTTTCTTACTGCGACGGCGCCCATACATCACCGCTGGGGCCGGGGTGGGACATGCCGGCCAATTTCCAGCATGAATTATGGGCCTGAGCAGCATTGAGACCACGCTTCCTGCCGGCCCAGCCTCATCCAGCCCAACCTGAGGCTGGAGATGCTGCCACCAGGGCACAGGACCCCCTGGTTTAGAGCTCCTGAATCTGACCCTACTCCCCTCCCCCACAATGTAAGAGCACCTGTGGTGGGCACAGAGGGGAAGGATCTGGGACCCATCTAAATGTCTTCTCTTTCTCTTCTCAGATGACTGCAAGAACATTGCCAACATCATGAAGACACTTGCATATCAAGGCTTCATTTTCAAGCAGACATCAAAGCCATTCTGATCGGCCGAGGACGGGATGGGGCAGGACAGGGTAGCTGCTTGGCCCAGCCCAGAACCCTCCTTTCCCTCACCAGAGGGGAAAAGGGAGAGTGGCACAGCTCTACATCCAGAGTGTCCCCCAGCCTGCCCTGTGGGCTTGTGCCCTGGGTAAGGCCTTGGCCACTCGGCCCCTCTGGAGCAGACACTTTGTGCCCCCCACCCCAACCCCTCAACCACAGCCCAGTATTAGCCCCTCCCACTGTGGGCCTGGGCTAGGGGGACCCAGGCACTCACCGCCTCTTCCCTGGTACACAGGCTTCTGCTGGGGCCACTGAGCCCCCCTGTGCCCCCTCCCATCTGTAGTGCATGGTGTGTGGTGCCCCCAGGGCTCCAGGACAGATCAGGCCCCACCTTGTGTCTACCCCCATCCCCGCTGTGAACGTGCCACTGAATAAAGTCGGGGAAACGAGGCTCTGGGTGTGTGTGGACCAGGCGCTGCTGTGCCTGATGCCGTCCAAGGTGTACAAGGGCTAGAGCACGTTCCGGGCTGCTCTGGGCTGAAGGCCACCGGTGCGGCTGGCTGTCACTGGAGCACCTGTGAGACCCTCCCTGAATAAGCACAGGGCCGCGGGGACTGTCTAAAAGCATGAGGCAGTGTTCCAGTGGCTGGTATCTGAGGCCGCTGCAATGGGTGAACCACCTTGAGTGCAGAACCAAGTACAGATGTTTGGGCAAAACTGGCGGTGGTGAGAGGGCTGCTAAGGGCCTCCCCGCAGGCAGGTCCCAACGCGACCCCTGTGGAGTCGGGGTGGTGACTGCTCCCACATGCCCCCCCCCCAAGCCAGAGGCATCACAAGTGGTGGGAAGGAAAAGGAAGCAGCCTGGTCCAACTCTGCAGCTCTATTTACACAGCAGCACCCACACCCCGTGTGGCCTCTCATGGCTTCTTGGCTTTCTTCACGGAAGAGGAACTGGAGGCTGATTCCCGTCGCTTCCTCTGAGAAGACACAGAAGGCGCTGGAGTCAGTGGCCCCCAAAGCTCTACTCGGGCTTGGTGCATGTGTTTCACACTCAGGGCAGGTGATGCCCAGCGGCCACCCAGTCCTACCCTCAGTCCCAGAACCCAGCAGAGCAACCACTCCCACTGCCAGCACGAGAGGGAGCGGGGCCCGTTCCAGGCTCTTACCGAATTGGGCGTGAGGGGCGCGCCCACCACATCAATGATGGTGTCCTTGGTGGGGTCGGGGCCGAGGCCGGGTTCGGGTACCGCTGGCTCCGCAGGGGCCGGGGCCGGGCCGGGTGCTGGCGTGGCGGGGCCCCCGAGCACGCCGGCCCTGGCCAGGGCCTCGTGCCGGTGCCGCAGCATCTGCAGCTCGTACTCGCAGTTGGCGCAGGCCTGCTTGAGCTCGTAGAGCAGCACCAGGTCGCTCCGCAGCTCGTTGAACATGTGCACCAGCTCCTCCGTGGGCGTCGGGCTCAGCTCTGCAGGCGGCGGGTGGAGGGCGCAGGCAGAGCCAGGGTGTGCGGGAAGGCCAGCGGCCGGAAGTGCCCCCCCCCCCCGCCCAGCCTTGATGGACGGCCGCGGGTGGGTAGCTCCTGCGGGCCCAGTCCCCACTCACCCACACCAAGCTCCAGCAGCATCTGCTCCAGGGCCTTGATCTTCTTCTGTCCCACAGAGCTTGGCAGCTTCATCTGCAATGACCCAGGCTGCTAAGGCCTCTCCCCGACAAGTGGTTAAGGATGAGGGGGACCAAAAGCAAGGGGGAGTGGGAGAGAAGTGAACCCCGGAGGCAGCTCTACGTCCAAAAAGGAAATAACCAGCAAGTGGAGCAGAGCAAGAGCTTTGACCCCAGCCCAGCCACATCCCCGAGACCTCTCTCTCTGCAGCAACCCCCCTCCCGGTGCTCCGGTGCCCCAGCTGCCGCACGCAGGCTGCAGGGAGCCCAGGGCCCCAGCACGGTGACGGAGGCGACACGTACCCGCTGGCTCCGCAGGGTGACGCCGGCAGACTTGAAGTCCGGGAACTTGATGCCTGCGGTCTCAGGAACAGCCTGGGGGAGAAGTTACGGAGACCGAGGTGTGGCAGCAAGAGGGCCCAGGGTTAGTCCCGGCACCCCGCCAGCTCTGGGTGCTCTCGGAGCCCTGCACCCAGAGCTGGGCTGACTCCGTCTCCGCACCGGCTTCTCCGCCTCCTTTTTCTGGGGTAGCTTCTTCTTGGGGGCTTTGCGCTCCGTGCGCCGCTGCTCCGCGGTGGTGTCCGCCGCGGTTATCAGCTTCTGCAGGTCCTGGCTGCGCTTCTCCCGCTCCTTCTTCCGGGCCTCGATCTTGCGCAGCTCCTGCAGCAGATACTCCTCCTCCGCCACCTGGGAAAGCGAGATGCCGCCGTGTGCACGGCAGGGGGCGGCGCAGAGCCGGGGGTGCGGGGCCACCAGGGCTGTCTGAGGGACCACGAGGGAGGGGAAGGGGTGTGGAGCAGGGACAGTGGCTCGTGAGGAAACCGAGCGCAGGCAGGACGGAGGCCAAGGGCTTCCGGGCTGACCTGCTCCGGGGTCCGGTTGTAGAGACGCTCCAGCTGCTCCTTCCGCCGTCGCTCGTGCCCAGCATCAAATACCGGTATCTTGAGGTCTGTGCCCGGCACAGCCCGCACGTTGGCGAGCTTGGCACAGATGTGGTAGTACCGCTCCTTCAAGTCCTCCACAGAACGCTTCTGAAGATAAAGGCGCGGTGGGAAGGGAAGATGAATGCCCAGACGCATAGGGAAGGGGTCGCGTGAAGGCAGGGGGCCTGCCAGGCACAGGGGTTGGGCGCACGTGCCAATGCATGACACCAGCTCACCTTGAACTGCTGGTGGTCGTAGCGGTCATGGATAACTACAAAACGTAAGTCAAAGCGGCGGCTGAGGTCAAAGAGATGGTCCGTTTCTGCCTTGGTCCAAGCGTCGTCGTGAAGGTACAGCTGGTACTCCTGCTCGGAATACACGGGAACCTGCACAGTCTACTGGCACAGAGGGACAGAGTGGGGCACACCACATCAAGTCACGGCCAGCGGGCTCCAGCCCCCGCGATCACAGCACCTCCTGTGTACCGCCCATCCCGAGGCTGGACCAAAGCAAACCCTCTGCCTGGGGCCCTGCACAGGGCAGCCTGGAAATGCTGTTTCCACGTGAGGAAACACCGCTTGCCTAGAGACCCCGGCAGGCTCTAGGATCGCAGCCTGCCTCTGGACTGGGTCCAGGAGCGACTTGACCATGCCTTCGGCTCCAGAGCCTCAGTGACAGGATGCATGCTCCCGTCCCCAGGGTTAAGGTGAGGGGCTCACATGTAAGTGCTTCTGTGGAGTCCAAAGGTTAACTCTGGAGTAGAGCAGATGGCTAAATACTGGAGAAAGGCCCCGATCCCGGAGTCCCTGGAACCCTTGTCTGAAGCACTCCTGCCACCCAGTGGTAACAATGACACTTGCAGCTCCCCAGAGCAGACCAAGGTCCCTTCTCTCTACAGAATAAAGGGGCCTGAATCCTACTCCCAGTACATGCACCCCTACACACGTCCCTGCCTCCCCTCTGCCACGCCCCCAACCCCAGACCTTCCTCATGGACAAAAAGCACCACCACCAGTTGGGCCTGTCAGTCAGAGAACCCAGGAAGGAGTCAATGTTAGGCTGGACTAGGGAAGTCCCTGTTCTCTATCAAAGACCAACCACATTGGCTCTAAACCTGCTCTCAAGACCCTATTTCCAGCTGCCTCTTAGACTTCTCCTACTGGAGGTCCCACATATACATATACCTCCAACTTCATATGTTCAGGTGACAGATAGTGCTGATCATTCGCAATATACAACAAATATGAATCATGTTGTACATCTGAAACTAACAGATTATTATATGTTGATTACACCTCAACAGAAATGGATGCGAGTGTTCAGTACTGAGCTCGTCACCCTCCCTCAAACTTCTAGCTCTTCCAGTTCAGTTCTCAGTCAGTGTCACCATTAGCCAACACAGGTACCCAAGCCAGAAGACTGGAAACCATCTTTAACTCCTACCTTTACCTTTGACCCCTCCCCTTCCACAAAGCTGTGGCTTTTACCCCCAGGATCTCTTATCTCCACCTGCCACATCACAGTCCAGACCACCACCACCACTGCCTGCATCAGAGAAACAGCCTCCCCACCTGCCTCTCTGCCTCCATTTGATCCTCCTCCCAGCAATTCTCCATCCGCAGCCAAGATGTGATCTCTCTGACCAGTGCTACCTAAAGGATAGCCTGCAGACCAGTGCTGTTTGCAAACTGGTACCAGTGGTCTACGTAAGTATGGAAAGTGAGAGTAGGCAACGGGAAAAGTAGAAGAGTACGATAATTTCACAGAAATCACATGCCACTGAGTCGAGTATGAAGAAACACGGGGGAGGGGGGTGCCTGGGTGGTTCAGGTTGTGATCTCGGGGTCCTGGGATTGAGCCCTGTGTCGGGGGGGGGGGTCTGTGCTCAGTGGGGAGTCTGCTTCTCCCTCTCCCCCTCCATGCCCCCACTTGTGCTCACTCTCTCTCAAATAAGTAAATAAAATCTTTAAAACAAACACAGACTTGTATTTGGTCTTTTCTTATAACCTTACTATCAGTCTCTGATGGATTGGAAATACTTTTTTAAGGTCCTTCATCACAGATAATTTCAGAAGCACTGTTCTAGAATAAATATCTGATCATGTCACCCAAACATCTCTTCCTAAAACCCTCAGAAGTTCTCTACTACACTGAAAGTGCCTTCTAGCTAATTCACAAACTCCTCAAAAGCATAGGTCAGCACAGGACCAGGCACACTCTAAGTATCAATGAATAGTTACAGAATCAACCGATGGGTGGACGACCTGCCCTCTCTGCAGCCACTGTCCCTCATGCACCCGAAGTTCCAAACAAATGACTAGCAGTGTCGGGAACACGCCAGGCTCTCCCCCTCAGCCTGAAGTGCATTCCCACTTCCACATTCCTTCTTCTAATAGATAACTTCTCATCCTTTTGGTCTCTTACAGGCATTAGCTCCTCTGGGAAGTCACTCTGGTTTCCCAGGCTTGGTTATGTATCCCTCCCATGTATTTCAATTCCATTTAATTAAAAAAAAAAAAAAAAAAAAAAAAAAAGCTCAGGAACTGTGTGGCCAGTCCTGCTCTCAAGGAGCTCACAGTCAACTGAGGGAGCCATTCATTCATTCATGTATTTATCCTGGGCCTGCCAGACCTATGCTGGGAACACAGTGCTGAATTAAGACAGACAGTGCCCTTACCTTCTCAGAGCTCACAGTCCAGCTGAAAAAATAATTTAGTCCAGTGTGGCGGGTTTGATGCCAAAGGTATACCTAAGGGTATAATGAGTGACACCTGATCCAGCCTGGGGATAAGGGTGGTCAGGGAAGAGGTGACAGGAGACAGTAAGGTTACTTTGAAAGAGAAGAGAGAAATGATCATGATTCTCTTTTGTAAAGACCACCCTGGCAGCAGTAAGGACAGATGGGGGGAAACAAGAGCCTGGGAGGCCAGCTGGCAGGTTTTGGAAACAATCCAGGGGAGAAGGGAAGAGGCTGGAACTAAAACAGCACCAGTGGAAGACAGAGAACGGGGCACAGACGTAACTTTGGGTTAAAACCACAGGACTTGGCACCTGGACATGAGGGGTGAAGGAAGACGCCATCACAGGTGACCCCTGTGTCTCGGGCTTGAGCAAGAGAGCGGCTGGGGAGTCACAGACTGAGAGTGGGGCCCCAGGAACCAGCAGTACTGGAGGGAAGATCATTAGTTCACCTTACTCCGACTTCATCCTCCACCTGTAGTCACCATGATCTTTCTAAGACTCGAATTGGATCCTGACAGTACTCTATTTAAAAATCTGTCAGTCGCTACCCAAGGATATGAGGGCCAAGCCCAGATTCCTGAGCCTGGTTGCCAAGCCCTGCCTGACCTGGCCCTGCTGACCTCTCAGGCCTCACCTTCCACCATGTCCTACCCCGGGCTTTAGGCTTCATCAGGAGGGAAATGCCTGCAGCAGGCCATACGTGGGACGGGTTTTCTATCTCTGCCTTTGCTCCTGCTGGCCCCTCTGCCTGAAAGTCACTACACTCCTTTTCTAACATCGCCTGGTGACATCCTTTAGGACACAGCTCCAGCCCTAACTGCTCCAGGAGGCTTCCATAGCCTTCAGGTCCTCCCAAAACAGCATGTATCCTACCAAACTGTAACTGCCTGTGGCTCTCCCCACTCCCTCCCCAACATTATGGAGAGTTTCTTGCAGGCAGATATTGTTTCTGGTGCATTTTTTTGTTCTCAATGCCTAGGGCTTGACTTGGCACAAAGCAGCATTTACCAAATACAGAATGAACATTCTTTCATCTTCTCAAATTGTCTGATCCAACCTTCCCTCCCATCGCCTCAACATCTCACCTCTTGGTTGTCCCTTCTCAATCCTACACCTCCAGCCTCTCCCTCCGCTGGACCTGAGGGCATCTGAGGATGGTGCTGAGATGGAGGAAAACCAGGTCGGTCTGGGGTGGGGGAGAATGATGGGTCATACTGCGATGCGCTCAGTCCGAGAAGCCTGTGAGACATCCAGGCAGAGCTGTGCAGGGACAGTTGGCTACACAGGGCTGAGAGGGGGAAAGTCGGGACTTGAAGTCATGGGATCAGGCCCCAGTGTTTTCAGCCTCCAAGTCTAGGCTACTCCGGGCTGTAGGGACTGTGACACCATATCGTATAATGGCTTGAACAACAGCCTAGGAAATCGTAGCCTAGCCCAGCTCTGCTTCTCACTGGCTGGGGGAGTGTGGGTAAGGCCCTGCTCTGAGCCTCGGTAACCTAGACCAGAGATGATTCAGCTCGGACTAGGGTGCCAGCACAGGGAATGAAGAACAAAGGCAGACATGGTTTATTATGGAAACAGAAAGAGCAGGACTCGATGAGATTATCACTGAGATTTAGTTCAAATGCCACCTTCTCAGAGAGGCCCACCCTAACCACATTACCTAAATTAGGCCTCCCCTACGCTTCCAAGTTCACTCTTTAACTCATTTCATATTCCATTCATATCCTGGTTTCATTTTACTGACGGCTCTTATCTGAAAGAATCCAATTTATTTGCTTACATGTTTGTTATCTGTCTTTCCCTACCTTCTTTGTCCTGTTGTTGACTGAAATAATTAGAGACTACAGGAGAAGTGAAGTCAAGGATGATTCTCAAGTTTCTGATTTGGGTAGCTGGGTGGACGGTGGTGCCATTCACTGATATGGGTGAGGAAGAGAGGGAATGGATGAGTTCTGCTCAAGGGTACCTATTTGAAGTTCTTGTGGGGCCTTCACGGAGAGACATTAAGTAAATGATTGGCTATCGCTCTGGCCTGGAGATATTAAGTGGGGTCACTGGCATGTAGCAGGCAACTGAAGCCACAGAGAAAATGAGACACACTAGGGAGAAAGTACAGAGAGACAAGGACACAGCTCTGAGGAACAGCAACATCTGAAGGGCCAAGAGAAGCCACCAAAAACCAGACCAGGCCCAGGAAAGGACAGGATCCCATGGGCGGAAGAGACCCATGAAGTCTCACCCTGCAACTATTTGCCATGTGGACTGAGTGGGCAACTGTGGTTGACACAAAGACTGACCGTGCCTCTGGAGCCAACCCCAGGAGGCTGAGAGCTCCCAGGAGTAGCTCAGAGACCTTGGCCTATGTCCAAATGGTGATGGCTCACCTTATTGAACCTGGCGAAGGGGTAGTCCTTGCCCTCCTCAGCTGCCCGTCGCCAGTGGAAGAACATAGCTCCATCCTTGCGGGCTGGGTTGGTGAATGGCATCCACTTCCAGGGCCGCACCTTCTTAGAGCCCAACTTGGCTTTCACTGTGCGGTAGCCTTGACCAGTGTCACTGGGTAGCAGTGGGGGTGCATCCCTGGCAGTAGGGTTTGGAGAGATGGGAGGTTAGAGTCAGAGGTGTGTAGAGAGCCTTTGGGCCCAGGCTGATCTACCCTAGAGCAAGAAAGTCACATCCTGGAATGAGAGGTCTGAGCTCCTCCTGCATCCTCCTGAGTAAGCAGGAGCCCCAACTGGGGAGGGAGGCAGGGAGAGAACTGGCAGAGAAAACCAGGAGATAGGGACATGCAGACTGGTCAGGGAACCAGAACCTGGGGGGCTTGGGATTCTAATACTTGCTTCTTGTCAGAGTAGAGCAGTGCATAGACCTCTCGGTGCATGCCCTCAGGCCTCTTGAAGGTCAGTGTCTCGGAGGATTTCTTGGACTTTTTCTGAGAAGGGAAACCACAGGATAAGAACCACAGCCTAGACTCCCTTCCCTGAAAATTCTCTAGCCCAGCTCAATCCCTGAACAAAACAGCACCTACAGGTACAATGACACACATACACACTTGACACATAATGACACACTGAGAAGGCCCACTCATAGGGGCACCCCTAGTTGGGGCAGGTCATTCCCCTCCCCAACCCCACCTCACCTGGGTAGAACCCTGACCTGTGAGAGTAGAAGATACTTTTCCACCGTCTCTCAGAATGTCACACCGACTTGGTGCCACCCCGCCCCCCATATCCTACAAATGTCTCACTCTTTTGGTACTCTCATCTCTTATGAGTATCACACTTTCTTGGTCCCCATTTCCCATGGGTGTCCCACCACCTCCATCCCATCTCATCAAGGTAACACATACTCTCTAACCCATTATGTCACACCTTTTACCGCCCATCTCCTTAGAAGCGCAGCACCACCCCCCATTCCCCCCGCCCCGTTGTCACTGCTCCCCACCACTTCACTCCTAGTACCCAAGGCTCTCAGGCGCCCCTGCTACCTTGTCCGGGTTGATAATGTCCTTCTTGCTGATGGTCCCGGAAGCTGCATCCCCCTCTGGACCTCCGAGTTCTAGAATGTCCCGCACATCCGCGCCTGTAGCCATCGCGCCTGATGGGGGAGCGCCCCGAGGTCAAGGGTCAGTGCCTGAGAAGGGACCAGGCTCAGGCCAGGGGGCGGAGCCACTTCAGCCCCAAGTGAGGCGGGGTGAAGAGGCGGGCCGCTAGGAGGAGGGCAGTCCGGGTCGGGTCGGGGGTTCCGCCTGTGTCCCACCGTTTGGGTCTCCCTAACGGCCCGGACTGCCCCCTAAGCCCCAGCGCCTCGGCACCTGGATTCCCCTGACTGCCGGAGGCACCGCTCCCCTACCCCGCAAAGCCGCGGACAGAAACTTCCGGTCGTGCGCACTCGAAACGCGGCGGGCAGGAACACTTCCGGTCTGTGCTGAGCGGAAATGGAGCCGGCTGGCAACCCTGTGCGAAAGCGGCTGACTGCGGTGATCCCGTCGCGGGCTTGGCTCCCACGGGCTCGCCAGTGTTCGGGTGCTGCCTGCTTTCTGGCATTTTCCCTCTACATTACTCTGTTGCATCTCGGGCAATAAAAACAGCGCAGAGCTTTATGACCTTGAAATCGCTTAATTCCTCTGAACCCGTTTCATTTGTAAAATGGAAATTGTAATGGCACCTGCTTAAATGAAGTACCGATAATCCATGCAAAACATTAGCAAATTGCCTAGCACGTTTAATTTTTTTATTAAATGAATTAGTGGTATTAATGGCCCCTGTTCATTAAATGCTGTGTGTACCAGGCACTGTGCTAAGCGTCGGAGATGAAGAGAGAAACTAGTCAAGGCGGAGCATCCCCAGGATGGCTGCCAAGATGGAGTGAGGTCTGGACCTTCACTTGCACCTCCTCTGATGGAGCTCCCCTCCCATGGGGCTTTCCTGGAGCCAGCTTCCTGGAACTAAACTAGTCCGGGAGCTAACTGCACTAGTGTGGGTTACAAAGAGGCCCAAGAACACAGCCCCAAGCAGGGAGCAGCTAGCAGTCTCTCTTAAAGGAAGAGATTTACTAATCTCCTGGAGAGAGAGACGTCTAGAACAGGAGGTCCTGAGGAAGGGCAGAAGGGACGGGGAAAGCAGCTCCCAGCTTCAGCCTCTGCATACCAACCTGCAAACATGGGAGACACGTAGTCATTGAACATGGACTGTGGGCTAGTTAAGGCATTAAGGAAACCAGACCCCAAGCCAGCTTGCCAAAGAACCAAGCAGGGACTCGAGGAGCACACAGCCTGCACAAGTTAGCTATCAATGTAGTGCCTGTTCTGGCTCGGTGGGGACAGGGACGCAGCAGCTGCGGCTGCAAGCCTATCTAGACTCCAAGACTTTGGAGAACTGGGCCTGGAAGTAGAAACCTTGCCCTTTTCCAGAGACCTGATTTCTGGGTGAATCTTCTGGGCTCTAAACAGTCTCTAAGCAAAACCAGGGTCTTGTGCAGAAATTGCCCACAGGGTGAGGGAGTGGTCCTTGGAGCCAGAAGCGGACAGAGCAATGGCAAAGAGTCCTGCACCTCTGCCTCAAACACTTGACTCTACTTGTACTTAGTTGCGTAAGTATTTAAGATATATTAAAAAAATATATATATATTTTGAAATTTATTGGATTTTTTTTTTTGAGAGAGAGAAAGAGATAGCACATATGAGTGGGGGGGGGAGCAGAGGGAGAGAGAATCTTAAGCAGGCTCTATGCGCAGTGCAGAGCCTCACACCAGCTCAATCTCATGCCCCTGAGATCATGACCTGAGCCGAAATCAAAAGTCGGACACTTAGCCAACGGAGCCACCCAGGCGCCCCTCCCCTGATAGATTTATTTCTATGAGGATCATGGTACATAAATGTATGTATGTATCAGGCATTGTTCTAGGCTCTGGGGAATGCAGTGGGTGAATGAGATACCAATGTCCCTTGGTGGGGCTTGTATCTAGTGGAAGAAGAGAAACTCTGAACATATAAACAATAAAACAGTGTCAGTTTTGATGGTGACAGGAGCTATGAAAAAAATAATATAGGGTGATAGGATGGGGGACTCCTTTATGTCGTGTGGTCAGGGAACTCTTACCTGAAATCTGAGCTGAGGCTTAAATGACGGAAGCAGCTGCAGAATACCTGGGGAAGGAATGTTTCAGACAGGAGGAGTAACAAGTACAAAATCTCTAAGATGGAAGGAACTCTCTACATTAAAGGCACATAAAGAAAAAAGGCCAGTGTAGTGGGTGGTGAGTGAGGAGAGGGAGAATAGGAAGACTTGAGATCAGAGGTATGTATAAGGGTAAGGAGTTCTGGTTTTACCCTATGAGCAATAAGATGTTATCCTTTCTTGGCCACAGTCTAGATTCCATCCTCATCCTTGGAGTGCCACTGTAGCTGCTGTCATTGGGAAATTCCCCAGACAACTGGTCCAGAGCTTCTCATCCCTTGGGGAAACTGAGTCCAGGGATTGGGAAAAGGGGCAAGAGAAGGATACCTCTCTCGACCCATCTGAGGAGCCACTGCCCACGCTTCCTCAACCAGACTGCAGGTGACAACAGGTCCCAGGTCTCACACTTAATGTCTCATGGTCAGGGATTCAGTTTCTACTGGGCCCAGTTGTAAGCCAGAAACTGCTTTTCAAGGGGTGGTGCCTCGACAGGACAGGAGATCTCTCCTGTCCACCAGGAGAGAGGGGCTTGCTCTGCAATCCTCACCCAGCAGACCCTCTGTGGGAACACAGCATCACTCCTGGAGAGACTCTCTCACTGCAGTGACCTATTGCGGAGCCAGGGAGAGGGACTTCAGGCCGGGACACTCTGGGGCCTCAGAGCCAACTTTAAAGGAATTTTTCCTTATCCCTAAGAGCAGTATGAAGCCACTGAAGGGCATGTGGGAGTGGGCAAGATGGCCTGCCAGTGGGGAGGGCGGAGCTGCAGGCAGGAGAACCAGGTGGGAGGCAGTGGTAGCAGCCCCTGGAATTAGGAACTGATTGCATGTGGATATAGGGAACGGAATTTAAAAGGGACCCAGAAGCCCATCCCTCCTGTTTGTCTATTCACATCTGGGACCAGAAATAGTAGATTGGAGCTCCCGAGGGCCAGGCCTGGCTCTCTCCTTCCTTTCTTCTTCTCCCTTCGCCCTCTCCCCTCTACCTCCTCACCCTCCATCCTGCTCCTCACCAAGACTATGCACTCCTAGGCAGCGGCAGTGGGTCTTCTCATCCTCTGAGCTCTCCCAGCATGAGGTGCACACATGCTTTATTTGCACAGGCTTCTCAGAAACTGTGGGAAAGGGGAGGCAGTCTGTACGTGCTGTGATCAAGATCCAGAGCATCTCAATCCGACCTGGTCTTGCTCAGCTTAATTATCAGGAACGTTTTCCAACTAACGAGGACAAATTTCCCACTTTTTAAAATGGGCAAAGAGCATGATTAGGAAAGTCCCAGAAAAAGTGCTACAGTCAGTACATGTCCAGATGGACATGCAGCATCACTGGTATTCAAAGAAATGAAAAATGGAAAACTATAATGAGACACCAGTGTTTGCCTTATCAGGTAGGTAAAAACCGTAAAATGACAATTGTGATACCTATTCGTGACAAGAGTATTGTACTGACAAGACTACTACTGTAGTCACCAGCCTACCCTGTTGATGAGAATGTTAATTGATGCAGTTTTGATCATTAGTTCTTTCAACAAATCGTCCAGCGCTTACTGTAAGCCACTTAGAAGTGTGGCGCTCAGGGAGCCTGGCTGACTCAGTCAGTGGAGCATGAGACTTATGATCTCCAGGTCATGGGTTCGAGCCCCACGTTGGGTGTAGAGATTAGTTAAATAAATTTTTAAAAATAAAATAGAAGAGGGGCGCCTGGGTGGCTCAGTTGGTTAAGCGACTGCCTTCGGCTCAGGTCATGATCCTGGAGTCCCTGGATCGAGTCCCGCATTGGGCTCCCTGCTTGGCAGGGAGTCTGCTTCTCCCTCTGACCGTCTTCCCTCTCGTGCTCTCTGTCTCTCATTCTCTCTCTCTCAAATAAATAAATAAAATCTTAAAAATAAATAAATAAAATAAAATAAAAGAGTAAGAAGCATGGCACTCTATGCCAGGCCCTGCGCTAGCCCTGAGTATACAGCAGAAAGACAAACATGATCACTGCCTTCAATGGGTACCTTTAGGAGCTGGGCACTTTATCGTAGGAAAGTTACTCCTCAGTAAGAAGAAACATGTAGACGGAGCAGGAGTTCCCCATTGGGCCCAATCAAGATGGCCCCTCCCTGAGGCCCTGAGACTTCTAGGCACATCTCCTGGGGGAAAAGCCCGTGGGGAGTTGGCTGGGATCAGGAACTCTGGAGCAAGAAGCTGGGGGACAGGGGCTTTGATGATGTGGGCCCTGATCAGTTTTGTGATCAAGAATGATGAAGCCCTCTTCCGGGAACCACCGAAGGACACAGGCTGCTCCAGCAGCCTGCAGTCTGAGAGTGGAGTGAGGCCTTCTTGTGGGGTTCTCTGGGCAGCCCCCAACCCCCAGCACTGAGTCTCCAGACGTGCAGCCCAGTGGGCACTCCTCCCCTATCCGCCACAAGGGAAAAGCTTGCTGTTGGTGCCCTCACCTCCGAATACTCCAGGGTCTCTCGGGAGCTCTCTCCCCTTGCCATTTCAACGTTTCTGGAATTCTCTCTCTTGCATGCATCTCTCTTCTCCTCCCCTGCCAGTGTTCTAATCGGCAGTTACCAGCTTTCCAGAATGGATTCCTGGCTCCTTCCCTCACCCTACCCTTACCTCCGGACTGTCTTATGGCATTTAGCTCCTTTTTTTTTCTTTTTCTTTGCAGAGCGGACCTCCCAGCTGCCAGAACTGTGATCAACTAAGTTTCTGTTGTTTAAGCTACCCAGTCTGTAGGAATTCTGTTAGAACAGCTTGAACTGAGACCTTTTTCTTTTAAATACATGTTCATATTTGGCGAGCCAGTGCTTCTAAAGTCTGAAGACCCTTACAAAACTTTGCAAGTCAATTCTCTTGCTTTTCTAAATTAACCAAATAAATAAAAATCAAAGTCAGACAAGACATCGCACCTTGTACCACCCACCTCAAAGGAAGTGTTATGAAGCTTGGTGGTCATCTTTGGGGTTGGAGGCCACTTGTCCAACATCCAGGCCTACTGCTCTGACCCATTTACCAGGTAACCTATAAGGTCAAAGAGGTGGCTGGCTCAAAAAGGGGTTCTCCAGCAGGTCCAGGTTGCAGTGCAAGCTGTGTTAGCAATTCGGCCTGATTATCCAACAGACCCAATGGTCTGGGAAATATTTTGTGACAAGGATCTTATACCTTCAGGTATAAGACTCTCCAAGGGGAGAATCACAGCGCGGGCACCCAGAATTTTGAAGTCAGGCTGTGATCCCACCTGCACACGAGGCACCACCACTTGAAAAGCAGTTTCTGGCTTACAACTGGGCCCAGTAGAAACTGAACCCCTGACCATGAGACATTAAGTGTGAGACTGAAACCGCGCGACATGAACTGAGAGTTATCCCATCCCCTGAGCCATCAAGGTGGGGATGCAAGTCAACATCCCATGCTAAAATGTTAGGGGTATGTAGACCTTTCTTCTTTTCCATTATAAATACTTAATGCTCTAAGTTTCACCATATTCACTGTTTTAGCTGCATCCTACAAATTATGTTACATTTTCATGATCATTCTAATTTCCCTGCGATTGCTTCTTTGATCCATGGATTATTTAGAACTATGTGGCTTACTATATTTATAAATATTTGAGAGTTTTCTAGGTAGTTTATGATCATTGATATCTAATTTAATTCCACTGTGGCCAGAGAACAGGTTCTATATAATTTCAATCCTTTTAAATTTATTGAGAATTGTTTTATGGCCCAGCATATGGTCCATTGGTGACCATACCATGTATACTTGAAAAAAATGTGTGTCCCACAGTTTGTTACAGAGTTCTGTAAATACCAAGTAGGTCAATATGATTGACAGTATTGTTCATATAACCTCCTTTACTGATTTTTTTGGTCTATTGTATCAGTTGCTGAGGGAGGTTTAAAATCTCCAACTATGATTGTGGAATCATCTGTTTCTTCCTTTAGTTCTGTCCATTTTTGTTCCATATATTTTGAAGCTCTGTTATTATTATAATTGTTATATCTTCCTGGTGAATTGACCCATTTATTATTATGAAATATCTGTCTTTATCTCTGGTAATAGTCTTTGTCTTGAAGTTGATATTAGAGTCACTCCAGCCTTCGCAAGCTTGCTGTTTGCATGGTATATCTTTTTCCGTCCATTTTCTTTCATCTTTTTGGTATGTTTACATTTTAAGTGTATCTGTTATACATATTTGAGTTTCACTCTTTTTCATCCATTTGGACAATCTCTGCCTCTTGAGACCATAGGTGTTGGATGGGTAGCAAAAAGAACAAGCTTAGGCCTGGCCTCATTTGTATCCTTTCTTCTTTTTTTTTCTTTTAATTTTTAATTTTTTTAAAGATTTTATTTATTTATTTGACAGAGAGAGACACAGCAAGAGAGGGAACACAAGCAGGGGGAGTGGGAGAGGGAGAAGCAGGCTTCCCGCAGAGCAGAGAGCCTGATGCGGGGCTCGATCCCAGGACCCTGGGATCATGACCTGAGCCGAAGGCAGACGCTTAACAACTGAGCCACCCAGGAACCCCCGTATCCTTTCTTCTTGATGTTGAATGCTATTGGACACTACAGACTTTATAGTGGACCAAATAGTGTGCAGGCCATGTTGGGCAGTTCAGTTTGCAAGGTCACCTGGTTGTCCCATGGACAAGCATTCAGTCTCTATCAGGGCCCCCTCAGTAAGATAAAGCTGTTTCTCAAAGGGAGATCAGTGATTTGCCAATCAGAGCACAGCTTTCTTCTTAAATCCCAGGGACTTCTTCTGCAATGTTCCTCCTGGGCTTGCTATCCACTCCATCAGCATGGGACATCAACATGATTGGATCCGGTGGGTCATGGAGACCAAGTGGTCTATTTACATGGAAGCCTCGACCAACTGGGCCATTTTCCTTTGTTCTGGATTCCTCTCAAAGCTGACAGCCTTTCAGGTCACTCAGTAAATGAGTTGGGTGCAAGACACCCAAATATGATGTATGCTCCTCAAAAATCCAAGAAAAACACCAAGTACCATATTTCAACTAATCAATAAGTCACCATCAACTGAAAAGCACACCTTCATTTATATTCCACCATGAAGAATTTTTAAAAACACTATCAATTAAGCCATAATATACCATTAATTATAAGATGAATTCTCATGACAGAGATGTTAAAATGTGAAGAAAAAGCATTGTGAATGTACGAAATGCCACCGAATTGTTCAGCTTAAAATAGTTAATTTTATGTTACGTGAATTTTACTTTAATTGTTTTTTTTTTTAAGATTTTATTTATTTGAGAGAGAGAATGAGAGACAGAGAGAGAGAGAGCACATGAGAGGGGGGAGGGTCAGAGGGAGAAGCAGACTCCCTGCCGAGCAGGGAGCCCGATGCGGGACTCGATCCTGGGACTCGATCCTGGGACTCGATCCTGGGACTCCAGGATCATGACCTGAGCCGAAGGCAATAGCTTAACCAACTGAGCCACCCAGGCGCCCCCTTTAATTGTTTTTTAATGTGAACCAATGAAATGGTATTCTGCCCCTTTCATTTGGTAGGAGGGTGCAAGGTGAAGCAACATGTACTTAAGAGATTCACTACCTCCAGAAACACCCCTGCAGTGTATTTTCATGGGGTTTACTTTATTTCATTGAATCTAAGATGCTGTATCCTGGCACATTTTTTTTTAAAGATTTATTTATTTATTTTAGAGAGAGAGAGAGAGAGAGCACAGGGGGAGGGAGAGAGAATCTCAAGCAGACTCCACACTGAGTGTGGGGCCTGACGTCAGGCTCAATCTCACAACCCTGAGATCATGACATGAGCCAAAACCAAGGGTCGGACGCTTAACAGACCACACCACGCAGGTGCCCCGGGCACATTCTTGATTTACCAGAAGGTGTCAACAGAAGGCTTTCATAGAACTATGTCCCTATTTCTTCCTGCTGATAAGGATTGTCAGGAGTCACTCATTAACCTCAGCAGAGGAAGAAACAAGAACTTCTGTCAGCAAGAGAGGTTCAAGGGGGTAGAATTTTGGATGTTCCAAGTCATCTGAATGCTTTCTTTTCTGATCAGTGCTCCAATATTCACATAAGAGACCTGGCAAGGCTGTCATTTTACCTGATATTGTACTACAACAGTTCTTGGTATCACACTTTGGATTTGATTTTCAATTATAATCAGCCCCATGACTGCAAGAGATAAGTTATTTTTATCATAGACATAGAAAGTCAATGGTTTGGGACTTGTCTTGAGCCAAAATTTCAGGATATTGAGCTTGACATTCTTTTTCTTTACGCTGTCCAAAAAGAAACCCCTCATCACTGCAGTTCCCAAAGCCCCCTGCCCTCATGCTGCTCTGTAGCAGAGGTCATTTGGATCCCCAAAACTTTGCCTTCAGTGCAACTTTCATTCAGGCGAAAATTGATTGCAGGTGATAATCTATTAGCGGCAGGCCCAGGGCTGCCTTTGATATTAGCTGGGTTTTCACTGCCCCCCCCCCAAAAAAACCAAATTCATGACTGTTCTGATATCAACGTCTTTATCAGTTAAAGGCATAATTTTTAGTTATGTCTTCTAGTAAAAACAAGCAGCCAAAATTGTTCCAAGGAGAATTAGGAGACTAAATAGAGCAATAACCTTAGAAAAACTAAAAATATTGTTATTGAGCTTCAATTTTAAAAGGTAACAGGCTGAAAATTACAAAGAGATAAGTTCTAGTTGACCTTCAAGGAACAGAATATTCCTCATTTATTCAAATTGACTTTAAAAGCGTATAAGAAATTGAAATTTTTCTCAATTCAAATTATGAAAATAGCACAATATCAGAACCTAAAAGAGGAACACTTTGAAGAATACATAATTCTCACCTTATTTAAACAATTTAAGGAAATAAGAAAAGGCTGGACATTCTGCTAACCAGTCAGGGTGCATTGTGAGGCAGAGCTGGAGGGTGGGAAAAGCAAGCTACACCAGAGGTTGGAAAAACCATGTGAGGCAAAGAACTTGCATCAAGACCAGGACTGAAATACATTCATGTGGGTGATTTAGCTCAAGAAGTCTGATCACTGGATGTCATGGAACCTGGTGAGATGGCTTCTCCCAAGAGCATGCCAAAAGAGGCACAGATGATGGCTGAAATCCTGAAGGATACGGGGATTATAGAATGTGAGGCAAGAGTTATCAATCAGGTGTTGGAGTTTGCCTTACAGTTTAGGGGCACCTGGGTGGCTCAGTCAGTTAAGTGTCCGACTCTTGATTTCAGCTCAGGTCATGATCTCAGGGTCATGAGATTGAGCCCGGCCTCAGGCTGCACTAGGCATGGAGACTGCTTAAGATTCTCTCTCCCTTTTCCTCTTCTCCTCCTCCTGTGCTCTCTCTCTCTAAAATAAATAAATAAATCTTAAAAAAAAAAAAAAAAAAAGGGCGCCTGAGTGACTCAGTCGTTAAGCGTCTGCCTTCGGCTCAGGTCATGATCCCAGGATCCTGGGATCGAGTCCCACATCGGGCTCCCTGCTCGGCGGGAAGCCTGCTCTCCCTCTCCCACTCCCACTGCTTGTGTTCCTGCTCTCGCTCTCTGTCTCTGTCAAATAAATAAATAAAATCTTTAAAAAAAAAAAAAAAGAATGTGCCAGGATCACAGCATCTTAGATTCAATGAGTATGCTCTCTCTCTCTATATATATATACACTTTAAAAAGAATATCAATTTAACTTATTATATTAATAATTTTAAATTTTAAAATATGACTGTCTTAGTAAATTCAATACCCATTAATGATCTAAAAAAAAAAAAGTCTCCTAGCAAACTAGGAAAAGAACAGCCTTAATTCGACACACTATTTGTTTTTAATAAAGCAATAATAAAAACCTACAGCAATGGGGCACCTGGGTGGTGCAGTCAGTTAAGCATCTGGCTCTTGGTTCCGGCTAGGTCGTGATCTCGGGGGGTTGTGAGATGAAGCCCCATGTCTGGCTCCACGCTCAGTGTGGAGTCTGCTTGGGATTCTCTCTCTCCCCCTCCCTCTTGCCCTCCCTCCCATTTGGGCACTTGCTCTCTCTCTGTCTCTAAAAATAAATAAAATCTTTTAAAACAAAACAAAACCAAAACCAACAACAACAAAAAAAACCCCACAGCAAATGCCACACTTACTGCTGACACAATAGACACATTCCAGTTGAAGTCAGGAGTAAGACAAGAATGACCTTTATCACCATTACTATTCAAAAAGGGTGTCAGATGTTCTCTCCAATTCAAGAAGGGAAGGAAAGCAATAGAGGCATAAGCATTAGAAAAGAAAGAGGCAAATCGTGATTATTTGCAGATGACACTATTGCTTACATAGAAAAACCTAAAAAAAAATCAATTGACAAAGTATTAGAACAAATAAGAGAATTTACCAAGGTGACCACACACAAGATCAAAGTGCAAAAATCAATAGCCTTCCTATATGCCAGCAATAACCAATTAGAAAATGTAATAGCAAATACGATTACGTTCACAATAGCAAAAAAAACTATTAACCACCTAAGAATAAACCTAAAAAATAGAATTTATTTCAGGCCCTTAAGGATAGTACAAAGTTAGGAAATCCATCAACCCAATTAATCATATTAATAAAATCAAATTGAAAGTTATACAATCATATTATATAGCAGCTGAGAAAATTCAAGAACCATTCCTGGAAAAAACACTAAGTAAAACAAGAGGCACCAGACATTTCTTAACTATGATAAAGAGTTAGTCTATTTTCCTTTTCTAAGAAACTAAGAACAAACATCATATTAAATGGCTAAATGCACTGCCATTAAAGTCAGGAACAGGGAAGGCAGCGACCATCGCTGTCCCTCAACATTTGTTTTGTGTAAAAATGAAACAGAGGATTTGAAAATGGGAGTAACAGGAGCATGTGGGTGGTTCAGTCGGTTGAGGGTCCAACTCTTGGTTTGGCTCAGGTCATGATCTCATCAGTTTTGGGATCAAGCCCTGCATTGGGCTCTGGGCTCAGTGGATAGTCTGCTTGAGATTCTCTCCCTCTGCCCCTCCCCCCACACACGTGTGTATGCTCTCTCTCTCAAATAAATAAATAAATCTTTAAGAAAAAGAAAGAGAAAATGAGAGTAACAACTTCATATAGCAGATCTCATTCCAGAGACTGCCAAAATAGAGAGGGGAATGCTCCCTCTGTAAACAAGACTAGTTTGATTTCATATTATACAAATAGGATGGAAATTGAAATCACACTCAGAGACTGATACTGATCAAAAGGGTCTTACTTTCTCTTTTTTATTTTTATTTTTTTTAAAGATTTTATTTATTTATTTGAGAGAGAGAAGAGAGTGAGCAGGGAGAGGGGCAGAGGGAGAAGCAGACTCCCCTGCTCAGCAGGGAGCCCAGTGCGGGGCTCCATCCCAGGACCCCAGGATCACGACCTGAGCCGAAGGCAGATGCTTAACCGACTGAGCCACCCAAGTGCCCCGAAAGGGTCTTACTTTCTTTTTTTCCTGTCAAAGCCATTGCCAACCACTATCCGGATTTTATTCATACTGTTCTTGTCCTCTGCTTGAAGGAAAGATTTTTAAATTACCCAAATAGTCCTAAGACCCAGAGCTGGTTTTGGCAACGGGTGATGGGGGCGACGGGGTGATGGGGGCTGGTGGCAGAAAGGAGGGTCTGAAGTGCAGCCAAGCCCCGAGGGCACAGATGCTGTCACACCAGTGAAGGTGGGGCTCTGGCACCTTCTGCTGCTCTCTTCATGCTCACGCTCACAAGTGGTGGCACCTTTTTATATCCTCTCTCTCTCTCAAATATATCCTATCTCAACTCTTACCTTGTTTTAGATACTGAAGTCTAGGTTTATTCCTTTTTTTTTTTTTTTAAAGATTTTATTTATTTATTTCAGAGAGAGAGAATGAGAGAGAGCACATGAGAGGGGGGAGGGTCAGAGGGAGAAGCAGACTCCCCGCCAAGCAGGGAGCCCGATGCAGGACTCGATCCAGGGATTCCAGGATCATGACCTGAGCCGAAGGCAGTCGCTTAACCAACTGAGCCACCCAGGCGCCCTAGGTTTATTCCTTTTTTAAAAATAATTTTAGACAGAGAGAGTGGGATGGAGGGGCAGAGGGAGAGAGAGAATCTTAAGCAGGCTCCAGGCTGAGCATGGAGTGCAACGCAGGGTTCGATCTCACAACCCTGTGATCATGACCTGAGCTGAAGCCAAGAGTCAGACGCTTAATCGACTGAACCACTCCGGCACCCCAAATCCTTTTTTTTTTAAGAAGAAGAAAGGAAACCCCACCAAAATGGGTTCTAAACAAAGTTGGGGGTGGGGCTTTTAAGCAGGGGGTTTACCAAAGTTACACATTTGCTTTCCATCTCCAAGAAAGAACAAACATAGGCTGCTTAGAGCAGAAGAGCAGAGTCAGTTGGAGGTGTGATGAGGGGCTGTTTTGACCCATGAAAACAGTACTGTGGGTTAAGGTCCTTGAGAAGCATACTCTGGAACAGAGATATTATGATATCTGTTAGATTGTACTCTTGGTACCAATATCTGCAGCGGAAAAGGGGAAAAGCAGGTTTGGGCTTTTCTATTATTTACATTATTGTATTAGTTTGAGGGAGAAGTTGGATTGTGATAAAATCCCAACAAGGCCTCAGTTGGCCCCATGAGGTGCTCTGAAGGTGAAATGACCCTTCAGAGTTGTCTCTATATGGAGCGAGGGGACCAGGCCCTTGTATTCCCATTCCAACAAGTCATCAGATGCAGGCTATCCTGGGGAGAGGAATGACCTGAGTGAGGCAAGAAGACTGAATTACTTATAAGTAAAAGGATATCAGTTTTGCTTCAGTGTTTTCCCACCAAAACACTTTATACCAGAAGACAATAAAGTAACATCCTTAAAATACTCAAGAAAATATGGGCCAAGCATTTTATATCCAGCTAAAATGACCAGAAAGTATAAAGGCCATAGACAAGTTGTTAAGAACATGTGAAAATTCGGCAAATGTTGTTCCTGTGAGATCATTCCTGAGGAATCTACTAGAGAATGACCTTTATGAAACTGTGAAATAACTAGAAAAGCTTCAACATGAGGATTGGCGGTAAACACTGAATTTATTTAGTTGTAGAACTAAAAGCAAATGTCAAGGGTAAGGGCGACAGAATGGCATGTACTTATTATGTGCTCTGACAATGTAGATAAAGTGCATATCAAAAATGGGGGAAAGGGAGAATATATGAAAAATGGGATAAGCTCACAAATGCCTTATAGTTATTAAGAGTGAATAATAATATATCACTTTAACTAGATGCCAAGGAGAGGAAGCAGAAGGTGAAGAAGTTGGAACTTGTTAATTGTAATATTGCTCAAAATAGGGGACCAGTGGACCATTATCTAAAAAAGGAAGGAAATGGTATTTTGCAAAGGTATTATCATGAAAGTAACAATTAGAACAAAATATAGAACTCTATCCAAAAGAAACATTTTTTGAAGCTCAAAAGAAAGAGAGAGAAAAAAAACCAGATGACCATATAGTGAAATATTTTAAACTATTTTTTTTAAGGTTTTATTTATTTGTCAGAGAGAGAGAGCACAAACAGGGGGAGCGGCAGACAGAGGGAGAAGCAGACTCCCCGCTGAGCAGGGAGCAGATGTGGGACTCGATCCCCCAGGACCCTGGGATCATGACCTGAGCCAAAGGCAGACGCCCACCCAGGCATCCCTATAGTGAAATATTTTAAATTGAAAAAGAAAAAACATGTTGGTCTTTATCAATAATATAAATGAGGCAAACTCACATATTAAATAAAAGTATTTTCAAATCATCAAACAAAGCGAAGTCTAACCCTACTACAAAGTCTAACCCCCAAAACAGACAGACTGAGACTGTTTAAAAATAAAAGGATGGACAGACAAATATATACCAGGCAAAATATAAAACACAGAAAATGCAAGGGTCATGTCTGTCTGTCAAGTTAGAATTTTTTTTTTTTTTAAGATTTTATTTATTTATTTGACAGAGAGAGACACAGCGAGAGAGGGAACATAAGCAGGGGGAGTGGGGGAGGGAGAAGCAGGCTTCCCGCCGAGCAGGGAGCCCGATGTGGGACTCAATCCCAGGATCCTGGGATCATGACCTGAGCCGAAGGCAGACGCTTAACGACTGAGCCACCCAGGCGCCCTGTCAAGTTAGAATTCTGACCAAGAAACATTAAAAAGAAAAAGAAGGGCTTTTTATAATGCTACTGGCTAAATTAACAATGGAGATACATATCTGCTTCATAACACAGCGATCAACTTTCGTAAAGTAAAAACTACAGGAAATGCAGATGAACTAGAAACACATCAACAAGAGAAAAGTTTAACACATTACTCTCAGGCAAAGACAAATCAAGTAGACAAAAAAAAAAAAAAAAAGAATAAGGATTTAGGAAACCTAATCCAGTGCTACAGAAAATGTGGTTAGAGACAGGTGTCAGTTCATGAACTGTGGTTACCAGATGCTGTGAGATAGGAAGCTTGTCCCAGAATGTAAATCAATGTGCCACTTCCTTCATGGAGAAAGTCTTGCTACCAAAGCGGGGGGATCAGCTGAACTATTATGTGTTTATAGTGACAGAGTAGACTGGCTACTTTGAATCGCACCGACCTACCAATATAATCAATCTGGTAACTCTTACAAATATACATCAAACTCTGAATCCCAATATTAGGGAATATACCTCACTTTGAAGTGCACATGGAATGTTCATATGGGTATCTCAAGCCATAAAGAAAAACTGCAATAAAATGCAAATAACACAAACAGTCTGTCTAACTCCAATGCTAGAAATTGATAGCGCTAATAATCAAGTTTCTTCCACTTGGAATTTTTTTTTTTTTAATGCACATACTTTTAAGTGATTCCTGCAGAAAAAGGGAAAATGAAAAAAATAAAATTCTTGGAAATACTACTACTAATAATGAAATCATCCCATCTGAATACATGATCTACAGTAAAAATCATTATCAGAGGAAAATTCATACACTAGATACCTATATCGATGAAATGAAGGTAAATGAAACATTTGATAGGAAAAGATCAAAGGTGGGGCGCCTGGGTGGCTCAGTCGTTAAGCGTCTGCCTTCGGCTCAGGTCATGGTCCCAGGGTCCTGGGATCGAGTCCTGCATCGGGCTCTCTGCTCAGCAGGAAGCCTGCTTCTCCCTCTCCCACTCTCTTTGCTTGTGTTCCCTCTCTCACTGTGTCTCTCTCTGTCAAATAAATAAAATCCTTAAAAAAAAAAGATCAAAGGAAAGCATAAGGAAGGGATTATTAAGATAAGAGTGAAAAATTAGTGAATTAAAAAAACAGAAACAGAGTAAAAGTAGTACATACATAAGAAAGCCTATTATTTGAAAACATTACTAATGCACACAAACTTTTAGATAACTTTTTCTTCAAGAGAGAAGTACAAATATATAAGCTTAAATGATAAGGGATATGTGGCCACCAAAACATAGCCTACTGTTTATATAATTTTATGGGAATAGATATGAAAATCTCGATGAAATACATAAGATCTTGCCCTATGTACTCTTCATCTGGCTGTTCATTAGTATCCTTTATAATAAAATGGTAACTGTAAATAGTGAATTACCAACCTGAGGAGGCTGTAAGGACCCCCAGTTTGTAGCCAGCAAGGCAGAAGGGCAAATGGCTTAAGAACACCACCCAGGATTTTCAACCAGCATCCGAGGTGGGGCCAGTCTTGTGGGATTGAGAACCTTCACCTGTGGGGTCTTCACAGACCCCCTGTGGGTAGTTATGGTCAGAACTGAACTGAATTATAGGACACTCAGTATCAGATACTTGGTTTGGAACTCACTGCAAAAATCAAAAACAAGACAAGGATGGCCACTATTTTAACACAAGAAAAAGCAATTAGAGGCATAAGAATTTAAAAAGAAGAGATAAGATTACATACATGTGCAGATGATATGTTTCTAGGAAACTTGTAATAAATGAAAACCTCCTATGAATAGTAAAAGCATTTTGTAAAGTAGCAATATATAAAATTAACATACAGAAATAGTTTTCATAACCACTTAGAAGAAACAGAAACAACAGTAACCACTTGGAAGAAATAATGGGAAAGAAGATCCCAGATCCCATTTACAAGAGCAGAAGCAAAATAAAACAAAATGTAGACACAAATTTAATGAGAACTGTGTAAAATCTATATGAGAAAAACCATAAAACATTCTTACAGGACAAAAAGTCGACTTGAACAAATGGGAAAAGAGGCCATATTTTTGATCAGAAGAATCAGTATTAGAAAGATAATCAACTTTCTCCAAGTTAGAATTTACAAACTTAATGTGACCCCAATAAAAATATCCAAGTTACTTGGGGATAGTTAAGCATCTGCCTTCGGCTCAGGTCATGATCATGAGGTCCTGGGATCGAGCCCCACATCAGGCTCTTTGCTCAGCGGGGAGCCTGCTTCGCCCTCTCCCTCTGCCTCGCCCCCTGCTCATGGTCTCTCTATGTATCTCTCTCTCTCTTAAATGAATAAATTAAAATCTTTAAAAAAATAAAAATTAAAAAAATTAAAAAATAAAAATATCCAAGTTACTAATTTTTTTTTCTGGAGCTAGACAAGTCGATTATTATTTATTTTGGAAAATAAATACAAGACTAGCCAGGAATCTCCCCCTTGCCCCCCAAAAATAGCAAAGGGCAACTACCCATACATCAAAACATTTATAAAGCCCCTGTAATTAAAACATTATGCTATTGGTGCATAGACAGATGACTAATAGAAGAGAATATAAAATCCAAAAATAGACTCCAAAGGCATATGGAAATTTAGCGTTTGATAAAAAAATGGTGTTGGAACAACTGATGGCCATGTGGATAAAGATAAAACTGGATTCACTCCTTGCACCTTACACTAGGATAAATTCCAAATGGATCAGATATCTAAATGTAAGAAAAGATTGAGTCATACACATACTAGAGGAAAGTATAGGTCAATTTCTTTACGACCTAGGAACGAGGAGGACTTTCCCAACTGTGATTCTATACCTGAAATCAATAAAGGAAAATGGATAAATTTGCCTACCTAAAATTTAAAAAAAAATTAAATCCCTGCTCAAAATGCCATCAGCAATGTCAAAAGTTAAATTAAAAAATGGGACAAAACTGGGACGCCTGTGTGGCTCAGTCAGTTAAGTGTCTACCTTCGGCTCAGGTCATGATCCCAGGGTCCTGAAATCAAGTCCTGCATCAGGCTCCTTGCTCAGCAGGGAGCCTGCTTCTCCCTCTGCCTGCCACTCCCCCTGCTTGTGCTCTCTCTCTCTGACAAATAAATAAATAAATAAAATATTTAAAAAAAATAAAAATTAAGAAAATTAAAAATGGGACAAAATTGTAACTAATATCCCAAAGGGCTAATATCCTTAATATATACAAATTTTCTAAATAGTGAAAAGAAATTCAAATCCTAGTCTAACAACCCAGTAGAAAAATGGGAAAATTATAGAAAAATAAATGCAGGGGTGCCTGGGTGCTCAGTTGGTTGAGCATTGCCTTTGGCTCAGGTCATGGTCCTGGGGTCCTGGGGTCCTGGGATCAAGCCACACATCGGGCTCCTTGCTCAGCGGGGAGTCTGCTTCTGCCTCTCCCATCCCCCCCAACTCCTGCTCTCTCTCACTCTCTATCTCAAATAAACAAACAAAATATTTTTTTAAAGATTTTATTTATTTTTTTGAGAGACACAGAGGGAGAGAGCACAGAGGGAGAGTGAAAGGCAGATTCCCCACTGAGCAGGGAGCCCGATGTGGAACTCCATCCCAGGACCCTAAGATCATGACCTGAGCTGAAGGCAGAGGCTTAACTGACTGAGCCACCCAAGTGCCCCAACAAATAAAATCTTTTTTAAAAAAAGAAAAATATTGACTACAAAGAATGAAAACACATGGAATATATAAATGTCCATGAGTTCATGATGCTAATAATTTTTTGAAATCTCATTGCTACATGCTGATCCTTTGTGACTCATTGTTTTGAATACCTATTGCTGCATAATAAGCCCACCCCAAAAATGTAGTGATTTAAAAAAACCCAAAAACCTCACTGACCACCCCTGGACATTGCTAGAGTATGATCTCGTTATTCTGAAAGTTGATTTTTTTTTTTTAGGGGAAGGATCCAAGTGCCTTTCCTGCATGTCTCATATTTCAGACTGTTGGAATCAATGATGAGAGAAAGTAATTTATAGAAAAACCACAGTTAATAAATGCAAAAAAAATGGTGGAAACAGAAAAATCACTATTTTGCACTCCTTTATGAAATAATGGATCTAGGCAATGGTCATCAATTATTATTAGAAGTTTTGGGTGGGGAGGCCTCTGCCTGCAGCTCCCCCTGCTTGTGCTCTCTCTCTCTCTGACAAATAAATAAAATCTTTAAAAAAATAAATTTAAAATAAAATAAAAGTTTTGGGTGGGAAGTTGATGACAAACTTTAAACCGGCTGGAATCTCCTGAACTCACTGATTAATCTCAACCTCACTACAAGTTGGACAACGCCCTGTGCCTCCTGATCTGATGTGGTAGAACCTATAGAACCACCACTTACAAAGTATTCATGACAAAAACAAAGATCATCAAGCCTCTAAATGCAGGTATCAGTTTATAAAGCATATGGAGGATAGAAAAATATGTTAAATGACATCACAAGATTACAAATCCAAATCCATAATGTGAGAAATCCCACATGACAAAGTACCCAGTTTCTTCAATAAATAAATGGCATAAAACAAAACCAAAATGAAACCAGTAACAGAGAAAGAGTGGCCATTCTATTTGATTGATAGAGACTTAAGAGTGGCAAAGTTCAGCCCCAGCAAGATGGTGGCCTTGGAGCTCAGCTGCTGGGGAAGTGGTGGTCAGGGGGGTTCTCACCGTACACAGTGAGTCCCTGGTGGTGATGGGTTAGGACAAATTTTCTGGTGCACTCTTGAAGTCAGTATCATAGGGGCGCCTGGGTGGCTCAGTTGGTTAGGCGACTGCCTTCGGCTCAGGTCATGATCCTGGAGTCCCGGGATCGAGTCCTGCATCGGGCTCTCTGCTCGGCAGGGAGTCTGCTTCTCCCTCTGACCCTCCTCCCTCTCATGCTCTCTGTCTCAAATAAAAAAATAAATAAAATCTTTAAAAAAAGAAAAAAAAAAGAAATCAGTATCATAGATAATACACAGAGAGGTTCAAGAGGAGAGGTACCAATTTTGACCACTGATGACATTATTTCTCAGCTGGCAAAAACACTAAATTTTTTAAGAACACAAATACAGATCTGACTATGAACTCTCAGCAAAACAAGGGGCAGGTGCACTGGCTTACATTGCTCTCCTAGAAAAAAAGCAGCTTTTGGGGCGCCTGGGTGGCTCAGTCGTTGGGCATCTGCCTTCGGCTCAGGTCGTGATCCTGGGGTCCTGGGATCGAGCCCCGCATCGGGCTCCCTGCTCCGCGGGAGGCCTGCTTCTCCCTCTCCCACTCCCCCTGCTTGTGTTCCCTCTCTCGCTGTGTCTCTCTCTGTCAAATAAATAAATAAAATCTTCAAAAAAAAAAAAAAAGAAAAAAGAAAGCAGCTTCTAGGAGTTTTTCCACATTCTTTATTGGGACTGACAATTCTTTACTGTGACAAAATTCTTGGGTGTGCTTCATGAGTTCCTTTTCTCTTTAGTTTGATCCTGCCTAGAAAACCGTCCCAGGGAGCACTGAGCATAGTATTCTCCTAATCAGAGGAGAGCCTCCCCTCTTCCACCTCTGAGAAGCAGAAGCGCATATACACAACATGCCAAGGGGTGCCTAAGCCTTCTGGCAAACAGATTGGGAACATTCCTGTTTTTCTTTGGAGATAAACCTACTTTGGGTGTCTGCGTGTTTGGTTTTCTTGTACCTCTTTATAAAGTGTGCTTTCCTGAAGTTCGGTTATAAGAACATTTCAAACAGCTCTCCCGCCTATGTTGCTTTTGCAGTGACATCCTAAACAGTCATTTTCAACTTGGCCTTGGAGATGGATGACAATCTTCACCAAAGCCTTCCACTTCTTCCCCGGGGAAACTGCCAACACAAGAGTGGCTTCTCGCACAGGAAGAAAGCAATTCCTTACAATGACTGTCACCCTGCTCTGTGCCCAAGTGTTTGCCCTGGAGTCACCTGATTTTGCAGTAATATCTTACACTAACGTATGCGAAGGCAAAAAGGAAACACTGCTTGCGTATGTATAAGGAAGGCTTTTTTTTTTTTTGGTATAAGACTTTAAACCAAAGGGAACTTTCTCTGCCATCTTTTTTTTTAACCGCATCAAATATCCATTAAACTTTTAAATTGTATTTAAAAGCTTTTATTCTAGTTTGTCAATGCACTTTATATAATATCAAGATGAACACTACATGAACTTAAAGGGAAACAAAGAAAACACATAGTGTTGTGTATATGTATATATACATATATATATTCAAGATCTTTTATTTATTTATTTGGCAGAGAGAGAGAGTGCTCGAGCACAAGCAGGCTCCCACCTGAGCAGGGAGCCCTATATGGGACTCGATCCCAGGACCCTGGGATTATGACCAGAGCTGAAGGCAGACTCCTAAATCCTAAAGGCTGAGCCACCCAGGGGCCCTTATTTTTAAAAAATTAAAAAAAGACTCCTCCTCTTCAAGGGGGCGGTCTTGCGGCAGACGCAGAGTTGCAGATCTTTGTGGAGACCCTAGCCGGCAAGACCGTCACCCTCGAGGTGGATGGAGCCCAGTGACACCACTGAGAAGGTCAAAGACAAAATCCAAGACAAGGAGGGCATTCCGCCGGCCTGGCAGCGCGGGATTTTTGCGGGCAATCAGCAGGAGGATGGCGGCACTGTCTCAGACTACAATATCCAGAAGGAGTCTGCCCTGCACTTAGTGCTTCGCCTGCGAGGTGGCATCATGGAGCCTTCCCTCCACCCACTGGCCCAGAAATACAACTGCGACAAGGTGATCGGCAGACGTGTGACGTTCGCCCGCACCCCGGCGCTGTCACCCGCTTCAAGAAGTGCAGCTAAGGCCAGCAATCTGGCCCCAAGAAGAAGGTCAATTAAGGCCCCTGCACTGCTCTTCCTTGGCTGTGGGGGCTGCCTCCTGCCGGAGGCCCAGACCCTGGGGCCTCAGTCAAGTTTTCCTTTCATTGACTGGAGCAGTAAAAGATAAATAAATAAATAAATAAACAATGAAAAACCTGCCCTCATCTTGGCAGGTTTTTGCCTTTGGTTTGCGTGTCTCTAACTAAAAGCTACCGTTCTGTTCTGAATGTGCACCTTAATTTATTCAAATTCATTTATTCATTTATCAGTTTTCTTACACCAGTCTGAAAGTCTAATACATGGCTCTTCAGTGAAGCCTTTTTTGTTCCGTTTAGAAATGTGATGTCTATTTTAGGAACTAGGAAGAAATACAAATTACTTCAATAGAAAGCCTGTATATAACTTTTTTAAAAGAGTGAGAGGCTAAAGATACCTACCAACCAAATGCGATATGTAGATTATGTTTAGATCCTGATTTAAATAAGCCAACTATAAAAAGACATTTTGAGACAATTGGGGAAAACTGAACACAGACTGATTTTTAGATGAATTAAGGAATTATTAATTTTGCTGGGTATGATAATAAAATTATGGTTATGTTATGGTTATAAAATTAATCTGTATGTGATAAGAGATTTTTACCCAAGTATTTACAAGTGAAATGATATAATGTCTTGGATTGTTTTAAAATACTCTAGCAAAAGAAAAAAAAAAAACTAGTGGTGAGAAGGACAAAATATAAGTAAGAGGAACGGAGTGTTGATAACCATTGAAGCTGGGTGATGGGTGCATGGAGGCTCAGGATTCCATTCTCTCTATGTATGTTTGAAACTTTCCATAATAAAAAGGTATGAATTCCCTCACTCACATCTCCCCTGGTGAAGCCATTGAACTCAAAAGAGCAAGATCAAGTGTTAGATCAAATAAAAGTTTTATAATATAAATTGCTTTCTTTAAGTTGCTTTCTTTGTTCTTGAAAGGTTTTTAACAGATAGAAGTTAAAATATTATGGAAAAATAAAAGACCATTGTCACAGTCTGTTAATCCCACATGCTTCCCATGAGAAGGATAAATACTTATATGGCAGTTTTATGGGATCCAGAGCCCAATATAGGAAAATTTCCCAAAGGGCTCTCTAACCCTCCATCCTTTATTTCCTCTTCATGTTGGTTTTTTTTTTTTTTTAAATCAGTGCGGGGGAGAGCAGGTGGGGGAAAAATTGAGGCATGAGATAATCTCTTATTTGACTAGTTAGAACAAAGTAAAGATGGGGGCTGGTGGCCTTTGGTTTGAGATACACTGATGTGATAGAAACATATGTACATTAAGGCCAGGAGGACAATCATTTGAAATTGCCAGGTGAAGCTAGCTTTGCCCTAATAGAGTATCATTTAGAAAGCATCTCTTCAGCAAATGGCTCTTTTGAGAACTAGCACCTGGTTTGCTACTAGACTCCAGGACAGTATAAAAACACTTAACCATGAAATATTTGGTGACTATATAGCCCAAACTGATCCCAAAGCATAAACTAGAGTGCACATCGTCCATTAATTACAAGTGGTACTTGTAAGATCAGGCCCAAGTCTGAACATACCAGTAAGCTGCATGAGCTGCTTCCGTCCCCAGTACATCCACTCCTATCATATGACTTCCTATCATATGCTCAGCCTATACCTAGGACCTCACAGAGAGCTTCCTATGATCAGTGAGCTAAGAGGGAAAGCTTTTAGCCTTTAGAGAATACTCGGCACAGGACACTGGCAGTGGCCAAAAGTATACTATTATACTATATGTGCCATTATATTATATTCAGAACGTCCTTGAAGGACTGTAGAGAAGAAAACTCCTTCTAGTGGGTAGAAGTTCAGGTAACACATCTTGTTGTCCACTTTTCCTATTAGGGAAGCTGACCTGAGATAAGGTCCTACAGTGACACAAAAAGGGTGGCAAATTTCTAGGTGTATGGTCAGGGACTTGGAAGGGGCAAGATAAGAAAATGGATGACAAGGAAGATGGGAGAAAAGGTATGTAGATGGATTCAAGATCCTCTTAAAATTGGTCCAAACTGTAAATGTATTTATGCATCTTGTGAATCTTCAAAATGGAGGAGACTTTCCACAATCTGGAAGACAAGAGGACCTGTTCTCTGGATGTTGGTCAGCCTCCTCTCTTAGTCACCTCAGAACTTGCTCCATGGATTCATAAATTAAATGGGCTCGATGACATGGACTTCCCCTTACCAAGGTTGAATGTGCTTACTGCCATTACAGTTGCCCGAGTGCCAGCAAAGTGACTAACTTTTAGCCACATGCACTTGGGGACAGCCAGGCACCTTGGGGCAGGTTGATCACATCATAAAGTGGTAGTGATTTGACCCCAATGGAATAGACACTTATTCTGATTTTGATTTATTTCCCCTGCTCACCATGTCTCTGGAAGCACCACTGACCAAGGCTTGTTAAGTGCCTTATACAGTTCTGGTATCTCATACTTACCAATAATGTTAATTTAAATGCAAAAAAAAAAAATTGTGAATATGGAATTCCGTTAGTCATAGCTTTCTCTTATTCTTATTCATGAAAGGAAAAGAACATTTCCAATCATACCCAATAAAGACTACATCTGTGAAATTGTAATACGTCTGGATTTCTCAAAAATAGCTGTTTCTTGGTTGTTGTAGAGATGCTGTTCCCGTGCACAGATATTATGTTCCAGGTAGTGGATTCCAGGCACCATAACTATAATTTTTTTTCACAAAAGCATTGTGGCTCTTTTAGGCTATACAGGAAAGATAGTTGTTCTGTTTGCGGGCATCTACTGAAGGAAGGAAGAGCAATAGATCACCATTATGTTGAATGAGACTAAGCAGCCAGGAAATATAATATTATTTAAAACTTTTTAAAGCATTTGGTAAAATAGGCCTTGGAATTTTTTTTTTTTTAAGATTTTATTTATTTGAAAGAGAGAACACGAGAGGGGGGAGAGAGAGAGAGAGAGAGAGAGAGAGGGAGAGAACACAAGAGAGAGAAAGAGAGCACTAAGAGAAGCAGGCTCTCCGCTGAGCGGGGAGCCCCACATGGGGCTCGATCCCAGGACTCCGAGATCATGACCTGAGCCGAAGGCAGACACTTAACTGACTGAGCCCCCCAAGCACCCCTGGAATGGTTTTTTTTTTTTTTTTTTTAGATTTTATTTATTTATTTGACAGAGAGAGACACAGCGAGAGAGGGAACACAAGCAGGGGGAGTGGGAGAGAGAGAGAAGCAGGCTTCCCGCGGAGCAGGGAGCCCGATGCGGGGCTCGATCCCAGGACCCTGGGATCATGACCTGAGCCGAAGGCAGACGCTTAACGACTGAGCCACCCAGGTGCCCCGCCCCTGGAATGTTTTTTATGTAGATAGGAACAAAGGTAGAATCTAAGTCTGCGATTATGAAATACTTAGCAGTAGTTGGCATGTTGGACAGTGTTGTGGCTGAATTAGGGGCAAGTGGAAATTAAGGCAAAATCGTTTCATTAACAGAGTAGAAATATTTAATTACAATATAAGTATTTTTACTAACTTTGTGGCTTTCCTACAAGGTATCTTAGGTACAGAAAGGCTCTCATTTGAATTTTTAAAAATTTTTTTAGTTTTCTTGCTTTAAAAGTGATATAATTACAGAAAGGACACCTTCTGCTTCCAGATGCAAAGGATACCATATTGGTTTGCTAGGGCTGCCGTAGCCGACTGGGTGGCTTAAACAGTAGAGGTTTGTTTTCTCATAGTTCTAGAAGCTGGAAGTCTGAGATCAAGGTTTTGTCAGGATGGGTTTCTTCTGAAACCTCTCTCCTTGGCTTCTAGATGTCCGTCTTCTCTCCAGGGTCTTCTCTGTATATCTGTCGGTGTCAAAATCTCCTCCTTATAAAGATACCAGTCAGATTGGATTAGGGCTCATCCTAATGTCCTCATTTTAACGTAATTACCTCTTCAAAGACTGTCTCCAAATACAGTCATATTCTGAGGTACCAGGGGTCAGGAATTCAGCATACAAATTTGAGGGGGACACAATTCAGCTCATAACAGGTACTTTGAGAATAGATTTATCTGCAAGAAGTGGTCACTGCAGGGCTCCCCTGGTCCATGCTCTCAGTTCGCCTTTATCAGCTCTGTGCACCCGTCCTCCAGCTTCGCCATGCTTTGCTGCTAAAAGCTTACACTTACTTGGTGCTCTCTGAGGATTGCCCTTGGGCACTGGACTCCCACTGCCCCTCCCCCTCCCCCACCCCCACACGCCATTCCACTTCGTCTCACCATGTAGAGGGTTGGAAGTGCCTTGGAGTCTTACAAGTCCACTTGACCTCCCACCCCAGGTGGCCCTTAACCAGTCATTGGCTGGGAGTACAAAAGCCTATGTCTTGGGGCGCCTGCGTGGCTCAGTCGGTTAAGCGGTTAAGCGTCTGCCTTCGGCTCAGGTCATGATCCCAAGGTCCTGGGATTGAGCCTCACATCAGGCTTCCTGCTCAGCTGAGAGCCTGCTTCTCCCTCTCCCTCTGCCCCTGCCCTCCACTCCCACCCCTGCTTGTGCTCTCTATCTCAAATAAATAAAATCTTAAAAAAAAAAAAAAGCCTATGTCTTTAGGACAGAACAAACTCTGAAGCCTAATTGTTGCCCTAGAGGTCCCAGCAGGACCAGGTGTGTCTGAGACATCACACGCAACCTCACTCTTGGTTTCTGCCCCTTTGGGAAGCTACTTCACCATTCTCTCACTGGTTCTCCTGAGAACTTTCCTTAATAATCCACTTCCATGTAGGTCCTTGCCTCAGAGGGGGCTTCTGGAAGAATCCTACCCAAAACCTATTTTAGGTGGCGAAACACAACAAATAATTCGACCTACTATGTCAAGACCAGAAGGAAAGGGGCACAGAAGGAAGAATTCTTGTTTTTTAAAGATCACTGAAACGGAATTTTTGGAAGTAGACACTGGAGATTTAGTCAGAGCTACTAACACAGAAGCCTCCTGCCCTGGGGGTGTGGTGTGTCCTCTAGAAATTCTCCACCAGGTCTCCTGATGGAGATTTTTAAAGGGAATTATGACTCAATGGGTTGACAGTAAAGGAAGGATTTAATTAAAAACAGAGAGGCCCTGAGGTAACATTTGCATTGAGAGAGGTAGAAGTCACAATTTAATTAGAAATTCCCATATTCTCACATTAAAATTTTCTGAAGACAGGGGCGCCTGGGTGGCTCAGTCATTAAGCGCCTGCCTTCGGCTCAGGTCATGATCCCGGGTTCTTGGGATCGAGCCCCGCATCAGGCTCCCTGCTCAGCAGGGGGTCTGCTTCTCCCTCTGCCCTCTTCCCTCTCATGCTCTCTGTCTCTCATTCTCTCTCAAATAAATAAATAAAATCTTTAAAAAAAAAAAAAAAATCCCCGGGCGCCTGGGTGGCTCAGTCGTTAAGCGTCTGCCTTCGGCTCAGGTCATGATGCCAGGGTCCTGGGATTGAGCCCTGCATTGGGCTCTCTGCTCAGCGGGAAGCCTGCTTCTCCCTCTCCCACTCCCCCTGCTTGTGTTCCCTCTCTTGCCGTGTCTTTCTCTGTCAAATAAATAAATAAAATCTTCAAAAAAATTTTTTTTCTGAAGACAGACTTGTCAAAACTTACCAGAAATGAAACATGGCGACAGTTCCTTGACTTAGGTGTCACCTAGTGTGTGGAAGGCACAAAGACCACAGTGATCTGCAGGTTCTGCCATGTGGAAATGACCTTTCAATTAGCAATAATCGCACCTCGGATAAACCTCATTGGCTACGATACTGCCACTGCGCAAAGCTTGGAAATGACCTTTCAAATAAGAAGACCCAATTCATCCATGATTTTTTAAAAAGATTTTATTTATTTATTTATTTATTTATTTATTTATTTATTTGAGAGAGAGAGTGACAGTGTGGGGGAGGAGCAGAGGGGGAGGGACAAGCAGACTCCACACTGAGCCTGGAGCCCAACATGGGGCTCGATCTTATGACCCCGGGATCATGACTTGAGCCAAAATCAAGAGTCAGACGCTTAACCAACTGAGCCACCCAGGCACCCCTCATCCATGATTTTAAAAGATACACTCAGAATAGAAATATGATCAAAAAGAAAAAGAAATATGATCACACATCCCATCCTGAACTTAAAAAAAAACCTATACACTTTACCCATGAATTTTCCACCAGAATAGGTAGTTTCCTACTGACGAAGAAAGGCAACATATTTCTTTTTTTCTTTTTTTAAATTTAAAAAATTTTTTTATTATTAACACATAATGTATTATTTGTTTCAGGGGTACAGGTCTGTGATTCATCAATCTTACACAATTCATAGTGCTCACCATAGCACCTACCCTTCCCAGTGTCCATCACCCAGCCACCCCATCCCCCCAACCCCCCTCCCCTCCAGCAACCCTCAGTTTGTTTCCTGAGATTAAGTGTCTCTTATGGTTTGTCTCCCTCTCTGGTTTCGTCTTGTTTCATTTTTTTCTCTCTTCCCCTATGATCCTCTGCCTTGTTTCTTAAATTCCGCATATCAGTGAGATCATATGATACTTGTCTTTCTCTGTTGACTTATTTTGCTTAGTACAATATCCTCTAGTTCTATCCACGTTGTTGCAAATGGCAAAATTTCTTTTTTTGATGGCTGCATAATATTCCATTGTGTGTGTGTGTGTGTATATATATATACACACACACACACACATATATATATATATATCTCATCTTCTTTATCCATTCATCTGTTGATGGACATCTGGGCTCTTTCCATAGTTTGGCTATCGTGGACATTGCTGCTATAAACATTGGGGTGCAGGTGCCCCTTCGGATCACTACATTTGTATCTTTGGGGTAAATACCCAGTAGTGCAATTGCTGGGTCATAGGGTAGCTCTATTTTCAACTTTTTGAGGAAACTCTATACTGTTTTCCAGAGTGGCTGCACCAGCTTGCATTTCCCCCAACAGTGTAGGACGGTTCCCCTTTCTCCACATCCTCACCAACATCTGTCGTTTCTGACTTGTTAATTTTAGCCATTCTGACTGGTGTGAGGTGGTATCTCATTGTGGTTTTGATTTCCCTGATGCTGAGTGATGTTGAGCAGGTATTTCCCTGATGCCGAGTGATATCGGGCACTTTTCATGTGTCTGTTGGCCATTTGGATGTCTTCTCTGCAGAAATGTCTGCTCCTGTCTTCTGCCCATTTCTTGATTGGATTATTTGTTCTTTGGGTATTGAGTTTGATAAGTTCTTTATAGATTTCAGATACTAGCCCTTTATCTGATATGTCATTTGCAAATATCTTCTGCCATGTGTCGGTTGTCTTTTGGTTTTTTTGACTGTTTATTGTGCAAAAGCTTTTTATCTTGATGAAGTCCCAATAATTCATTTTTGCCTTTGTTTCCCTTGCCCTTGGAGATGTGTCTAGCAAGAAGTTGCTGTTGTCAAGGTGGAAGAGGTTGCTACCTATGTTCTCCTCATTCCTGTCGCACATTTAGGTCTTTCATCCATTTTGGGTCTACTTTTGTGTATGGTGTAAGGAAATGGTCCAGTTTCATTCTTCTACATGTGGCTGTCCAATTTTCCCAACACCATTTGTTGAACAGAATATCTTTTTTCCATTGAATATTCTTTTCTGCTTTGTCGAAGATTAGTTGACCATAGAGTTGAGGGTCCATTTCTGGGTTCTATTCCATTGATCTTTGTGTCTGTTTTTGTGCGAGTACCATACTGTCTTGATGATTACAGCTTTGTAATAGAGCTTGAAGTCCAGAATTGTGATGTCTCCAGCTTTGGTTTTCTTTTTCAACATTCCTTTGGCTATTCGGGGTCTTTTCTGGTTCCATACAAATTTTAGGATTATTTGTTCCATTTCTTTGAAAACAGTGGATGGTATTTTGATAGGGATTGCATTAAAAGCATAGATTGCTCTAATTAGCATAGACATTTTAACAATATTTGTTCTTTGAATCCATGAGCATGGAACGTTTTTCCATTTCTTTGTGTCTTCCTCAATTTCTTTCATGAGTATTCTATAGTTTTCTGAGTACAAGTCCTTTGCCTCTTTGGTTAGATTTATTCCTAGGTATCTTACGGTTTTGGGTGCAATTGTAAATGGGATCCACTCCTTAATTTCTCTTTCTTCTGTCTCATTGTTGGTGTATAGAAATGCAACTGATTTCCATTCATTGATTTTATATCCTGCCACTTTACTGAATTCCTGTATGAGTACTAGCAATTCTGGGGTGGAGTCTTTTGGGTTTTCCACATAAAGTATCATATCATCTGCAAAGAGTGAGAGTTTGACTTCTTTGCTGATTCGGATGCCTTTTATTTCTTTTTGTTGCCTGATTGCTGAGGCTAGGATTTCTAGTACTATGTTGAATAGCAGTGGTGATAACTGACATCCCTGCCATGTCCTGACCTTAGGGGAAAAGCTCTTATTTTTTCTCCATTGAGAATGATATTTATTGTGGGTTTTTTAGAGACGGCTTTTATGATACTGAGTTATGTACCCTCTATCCCTACACTGTGAAGAGTTTTAATCAAGAAAGAATGCTGTGGGGCACCTGAGTGGCTCAGTCAGTTAAGTATCTCCTTTCGGCTCAGGTCATGATCCCAGGGTTCTGGGATCGAGCCCCACACATTGAGCTCCTTGCTCAGCGGGGAGCCTGCTTCTCCCTCTCCCTCTGCCTGCCACTCCCTGTGCTTGTGCTCTCTCTCTTGCTTTCTCAGTCAAATAAATAAATAAAATCTTTAAACATCAAATAGAAAATTGAGAGCAAATAAAAATACTCAGAACTTATCCTCATAGTGTAACTCACAAACAGGAAAAACTACACATACCAATTTAAGAGGACAGGAGTAAGATAAATGCCAGAGACCAGCAGAATTGGTGCTGGAGCCCTTATAGATGTGGCTGTGCAAGAGTGGAGAACGTGGGTGGTCCTACCAGTGGCAGAACATAGGTAATATCAACAAGATTCACCTCTCAAAGGAGAGGAACCCTCCCTGAAGGGAACTACTGAGAGCAGGTCTGAGACTTCTCTGATAGAGAAGTCATAGAAAGTGGCTTGGAAAGTGCCTGAGATCTTTGGAAGGTACTACTTCTAAGGGAGAAAAGGAGCAGCACCCTGAAAGATAGCAGTGGCCCCAGAAGGCCTCAGTAGATGGTGAAGAAAAAGAAAGAAGTAGCTCAGAATAAGGATTGTTCTTAAATAGGTGAGATTTAAGGATCAGAAAAAGCCTGACCAGAAATAAAGGTATCCTTCATTAAAGAAACAACCCTACACCGTGGCAATGGAAGAGGGAACTCTTGAGCTGAACATTAGCAAAAATACTTAAACCTTCCCTCTTTATCATCCAGAAATTCCTCCTTCAAATAAATGGTCCCAAAAAACCCAACACATTCCAAATACAAACCTAAATAAATAAATAAATAAATAAATAAATAAATAAATAAATAAAATCAAGCATACATACAAAGATACAATAAGTGTTAAAAATGAAAATCAATTATGTGTTGTCAGATGAAAACACTCAGAAAAATTCCTATCATACAGCAGAGGAAAATTGCAAAACAATGATCCAACCTGAATTTAGAATACTGTACAAAGCAATTGTAGATATGGCTGGGAGTGGGGGGTGGGGCACGGATCACAAGAAACAGAAATGCAAAAAATACAAAATAGACCAAACCAGAGGATGATGTAAAATGGAGTTGATTAGCTCAGGAAAGAGACTGACAAAGGTAAAATTATCTCAGAAATGAAGATTAAATTACAGGATGTCCAAGGGAGAATAAATTAGCTGAAAATACAGTAAAGGATATAGAGAATATAAGTGAAAAAAGCCAAGAAAATGATTCAAAAATAAGTTTTTTTTTAAAAAGATCAAAAAGTTAAATAAAAAAATGTTTAAAAGTTCAAAAAATAAATAAATAAAAAGATCAGAAAGTGATTGATACAGAATATAGGCAAGGAGGATCAACAGATGTATAATTGGAGTCTGTGAGAAAGAAAAGCAAAACAGTGGAATGGAACTAATTTTTAAAATTCTAATTTAAAAAACGTTTTGAAATTAAATAGGATCCAAGTGTATATATTTTATTATAGTTTAAAAGCACCACATTTGCCTGAAGAAACTGACTCAGGACAGGTAGAATTATCAGACTTTAAAGATTAAAAAAAAATTCTTATGGATTCTGAGCAGAAAGACCAAGTCATTTAACAAGAGGAAAATCAGTACAACATTATGTTCCTGACATAAACATTCAGTACAAGAAGACAGTGGAATAGCATCTACAAAAGGAGAGATATTGTGGGACAGTTTACCTATAATAACAAGGCTATAGGAAAGCAATTTTAAACATGCCTCAACTCAGGCAATATCATTCTCATTAGCTCTTCCTCAAAGGGGAATAGTGTTGCATAGGAGCTCAATTTTTATATGCTATTAAAGTTAAGCTGGTATAAATTCAAGTTAGAACATTAAAGCTTTGAGATGTTAAAGATAGTCCCCATGGTAGCCACAAAGAAAATAGCTATTGAAAATATGCAAAAGAAAACCAGAAAGAAATGAAAACCTACAAAAAATCAATTAAATACAAAAGAAGACAGTAGTGCAGGAAATGGGGGGGAATGCTATAAGGCATATAGAAAATAAAAAGCAAGGGGCGCCTGGGTGGCTCAGTTGGTTAAGCGACTGCCTTCGGCTCAGGTCATGATCCTGGAGTCCCGGGATCGAGTCCTGCATCGGGCTCCCTGTTCGGCAGGGAGTCTGCTTCTCCCTCTGACCCTCCTCCCTCTCATGCTCTCTGTCTCTCATTCTCTCTGTCTCAAATAAATAAATAAAATCTTTAAAAAAAAAAAAAAGAAAGAAAAGAAAAAGCAAAATGGTAGAATTAAATCCCTTCTTGTCAGTAATTAGGTTAAATGTAAATGTATTAAACTCTCCAGAGATTAGTAGAATGGATTTAAAATACATATCCAACTACATACTGTCTACAAGAAACTCACTTTAGATCCAAAGACCCAAATAGGTTGAAAGTGAAAGAACAGAAAAAGATATTCTATACAGATAGTAGCCAAGAAGGAGGGGAAATTGCTAAACTAATACCAGACAAAACAGACTTTAAATCAAGAACAGTTACAAGATGGGATGCCTGGGTGGCTCAGTCAGTTGGGTGTCCAACTCTTGATCTCAGCTCAGGCCTTGATCTAAAGGTTGTGAGTTCAATCCCAGGTTGGGCTCCATGGTTACAAGAAACAAAGAAGGATGTTATGCATTAATAAAAGATTTGATACACCAAGAAAATATAACAATTATACACATTTATGTATGTAATAACAAACCAAGATGTAAAAAGCAAAAACTGAAAAACTGAAGGGAGAAATACAGTTTTACAATAATTGTTGGAGACTGTAATACCCCACTCTTCAATAAACAACCAGAGAGAGAATGAATGAGAGGACTTGAACAACACACATACAAAACCAGTTCTAACTATTGAACATTTTACCCAACAACAAAATACACTTCCTTTTCAAGTGCCCATGGTACATTCCCCAGTATAGACCCTATTTTAAACCACAAATCAATTCTCAATACATTTTGCAAAAATAGATATCCTATGGGACACCTGGGTGGCTCAGTTGGTTAAGTGTCTGCCTTCGGCTCGGGTCATGATCCCAGGGTCCTGGGATGGAGCCCTGCATTGGGCTCCCTGCTCAACAGGGAGCCTGCTTCTCCCTCTGCCTGCAGCTCCCCCTGCTTGTGCTCACTCTGGCATGTGCTCTCTCTCTCTGACAAATAAATAAAATCTTTTAAACAAACAAACAAACAAACAAACTCCAGCTTTCTCATCTGTAAAATGAAACAATAATAGTTCCTACAGTTAAAATATTACTTTGAGGGGGCACCTGGGTGGCTTAGTCAGCTAAGCATCTGACTTCAGCTCAGATCGTGATGCCAGGGTCCTGGGATCAAGTCCGGCATCGGGCTCCTTGCTCCACAGGAAGCCTGCTTCTCCCTCTGCCTGCCATTCCCCCTGCTTGTGCTCTCTCTCTCTGACAAATAAATAAATAAATAAAATCTTTAAAAAGGATAGATATCCTACAAAGCATTTTCTCTGACCTTGACAGGATGAAGTTAGAAATCAAGAACACAAGGAAAATTGGAAAATTCATGAATTTGTGGAAATTAAACAACACATTCTATTTTTTTTATTTTTAAGTCATGTAAAGTCAATCCATGTCTTAAAATCATTGCCTTAAAATAGTGCATCTTTGCATTAGCTTCAGCGTTTATAAGAATTACTTGGTGAGCTTATCAAAATACAGATTTCTGGGCCCCACCTCCAGAGACTCTGATTTGGTAGGTCTGGAGTAGGCCCAGAGAATCTGAACCTAACACGTTCGGACAAGATGCTGCTTCTGTGGACCAGTAGACTATTTTGTGTGACTCTGTCCCAGAACAAGACATATTAGTTAATTTTGTTTTTAAAACAGTTTAAAGCTGGGGCGCCTGGGTGGCTCAGTCGTTAAGCATCTGCCTTCGGCTCAGGTCATGATCCCAGGGTCCTGGGATCGAGGCCCGCATCGGGCTCCCTGCTCCACGGGAAGCCGCTTCTCCCTCTCCCACTCCCCCTGCTGGTGTTCCCTCTCTCGCTGTGTCTCTCTCTGTCAAATAAATAAAATCTTTAAAAAAAAAAAAACAAAAACAGTTTAAAGCTTTGAATAATATTTAAACATTGTTTGATGTGACTATATAAATACGTGTAGATAGACGTACACATGTAACTATCAACGTATAATAAAGTTAGCAATTATAAGAAATGTATAAAAGAGAGAGACTGGTAGCTCAAAGGAAAGAGAATTGGGCTCTGGGTACATAATCGGTGCTCAAAACTAGGTAGAAAAATGCTCTTTTTCCTTCATCTCTTCTGCCTAGGTGGCCTCACCCAAGCACCTAGCCTAGCCTCAAGCATGTTACCATCTGGACTGACTAGCATTACATTTTTGGATAGTTCAACTTGAGACATTTGTGAAACAAGAAGACTTCTCACACTTGAAGGAGTAGAAGTGTCTAATGATCTTGTTACTTTCTGTTTGGTTGTAATAAAAATTGTCCTGACGAATAACACAGGCAAGGGTACAGCCATTTGTCATCCTCAGTCACCTTTGCTCTCAGTTGTGAAGTGGTGAACTGACCATATTTTTTTCCTGGTGACTTTTCCTTATCCTGCCTTTCTCCACAACCAAGCTTTCTCTTGCTTCCAGATTATTTTTTGCCTGTGCCCCCTGCCTAGATAGTCACTGAATATCACCAAAGGTTTGTTCCTCCTCTTTGCTTGGGTGTCCTAAGGCAAAGTCTCCTCAAAAACATTTTAGAAAAAGAAATTTGCTTTTAGAAGAAAAAATTGCTATGCTCCTCATTCTTCCAGATTGTTCAACAATGCAGTAAAAACTGCCTTGTTTGCCATTCCCACAATGTGGGGAAAACTGTCAAGACAAAGAGAGTAACTTCCACATTGCCATAAGGTAATTTCTACCCAGAAGAGAAATAAGTCATGTTCATACCATGTACCTCTGATAGGGCACTTCACCTCGCGATAGTCTTCTCAGCACAGAAGTCTGCTTGAGAGTCTCTCTCCCTCTGCCCCTCCCCCTGCTTGCACACTCCCTCTCTCCAAAATAAATAAATAAATCTTTTTTTAAAAGCCCTTTACCCTGTTAGTACAGTTAGCATTATTCCATAGGCTCACATAATTTTCATTTTCGTCTGAGATTTACAAGGATAAAATTTATACAGATACTAGTTTTGTTTTAATTGAAATATAGCTGACACACAATGCTACATTGGTTTCAGGTGTACAACATAGTGATTGGACAAGTCTGTACATTGTGCTCTGCTCACCACAAGCGGAGTTCCCACCTGTCCCCATACAACGCTATTACAATATCATTGACTATATTCCCTATGCTGTACCTTTCATTCCTGTGACTCATTCATTCCCTAACTGGAAGCCTGTGTCTCCCACTCATATTGCTCCACCCCCACCCACCCCCCTCTGATAACCACCAGTTTGTTCTCTGTGTTTATGGGTCTGATTCTGCTTTTTTGTTTGTTCATTTGTTTTGTTTTTTAGATTCCCCATGTAAGTGAAATCATATGGTATTTGTCTTTCTCTGTCTGACTTATTTAACTTAGCATTATACTTTCTAGGTCCACCCAGTTTGTCACAAATGGCAAGATCTTGTTGTTTTATTTAATGGCTGAATAATATTCCACTGTACCTGTATGCCACAACTTCTTTATCCATTCATCTCTTGATGAACACTTAGGTTGCTTCCATATAAAGGCATTATTTATTTAAATTATAATTCAACTTAATTGTACACCTGTGTTTACATTTAGAATTCTTACATATTAGTGTAAATAATAATAAACTATATGCCTCATAAGGCAATTTTAAGGAATTTAGGTGATTCTTTTAATCTAGTCTTTTTATTGAAATCAGATCCAGAGTCTTACATAAATTAAACTGTTTGCACGTTTACTTCTCACACAGGTAAAATCTAGAAGTCACAGCCATCATTTAAACCCCAGACTCGGGCGTCTGGGTGGCTCAGTCAGTTGAGTGACTGCCTTTGGCTCAGGTCATGATCCTCGAGTCCCAGGATGGAGTCCTGTGTCGTGCTCCCTGCTCAGTGGGGTGTCTGCTTCTCCCTCTGACCCTCCCCTCTCTTGTGCTATCTCACTTTCTCTTTCTCAAATAAATAAATAAAACCTTAAAAAAAAAAAACAACAACAGACTCCCCAAACAAGTTATCAAAGGGTTTACCTTGATTAAGTGTATTAAATTAATATTGATGAAATTTCGGTTTCCTTGATTTCATTTACTTTCTGAATATCAGTTAAAATTCTTAGTACAGGGGCACCTGGCTGGCTCAGTCAGTAGAGCATGTGACTCCTGATCTCAGGGTTGTGAATTCAAACCTCACATTGGGTTCAGAGCCTACTTAAAAAAAAAGTCTTTGTACAAAAGAGTTTTTTAAAACCTTTTTTATGACTGGTAATTGTTGACCTGCTATCAACTTGCACATCTGCATTCTGTATCTACAACCCAGCAGTGACATGAACCAACAGCCAAAGGCAGATTTCCTTTTATCAAGCACTCTTCAGACAAAGGAATTAGATGAATACTATTTAAAATGTTTCCAACAACCAGTGGCGCCTGGGTGGCTCAGTTGGTTTAGCAGCTGCCTTCTGCTAAGGTCATGACCCTGGGGTCGTGGGATCAAGTCCCAGCTCAGCTCTGTGCTCAGCCAGGAGTCTGCTTCTCCCTTTCCCTCTGCTTGTGTGCTCTCTGTGCCAAATAAATAAATGAAATCTTTTAATAAAATAAAATGTTTTCAATAACTTAGTTGTTTACATAGTTTACATGAAGTTCTAAATTTTTATTAGAGTGTGATGTTTACCTTTTAACCAAAGTTTTAGAACTCATTCTAGTCCAATTTACTTTTTTCACTTGCCCGGCACTTTTTTTTTTTTTCCTCAAATAGAGATTTAAGATTAAGATTCAGAGTACTAAAGACTAATTTCTTCAAACTACTTACTGTACTTCTTTAATAGATCAATACAAATTCAATCGGCAGCACTGAATTTGAAGGGCTTATGCCCTTTACTTTCCATGCATCTATGAAAGTGGACTGGCCTCCCTTCTTCAATGGTAATTTCCCAACTTCTTCAAAGGTAACCTCCAGAGGAGCCGACTGTCCTTTGCCCTGGTGGTGTGCTCACCCTAAACGCTTCCCTACTTCCCTTGCTTCAAAATCAGAAAAACCGCTCTCTCCTGGGGACCCTGAGACGCCTTGGAGGCCCCTCCTCATTTCTCTGTTCATACAAGGGACAAAAGCAGCACTTAAAAGGCTAATTCCCTATCCGCCATGAATGGTTGTCAAGACAACATCCAGTGAAAAGAGGTAAATTTCAGAATAAGTGGTGAATAATGACACTTACATGAATTTATTTTTTTTTTTTAAGATTTTATTTATTTATTTGACAGAGAGAGAGCACAAGCAGGGGGAGTGGCAGGCAGAGGGAGAAGCAGGCTCCTCGCCGAGCAAGGCGCCGGATATGGGGCTCGATCCCAGGATCCTGGGACCATGACCTGAGCCACCCAGGCGCCCCCACTTACATGAATTTAAAAGCACATAAAAACATTAGTATAGTGAGAGAAAGCAGATTAGTACTTGCCGGGAGATGGAATTGTGGGGGCGAGAAACCAGTACGGATTATAAATTTATCCCACGATGGCAGTTCCTCAGCGAGGCCTTCCAGCAGCCGAGAGCCTGAGCCAGGGTCTGGGAGTCCCCGCGGCCCCTCTCCCCTCACCTCTCAACCCATCTCAGGCCCCAGGCAAAGGGGCGTGGGCAACTTACGCTAAAAATTTTAGAGACCTGATGCTGGAGAGGGGGTGGCCCTAGGGCGGGACTTTCTGGGAATCGCTAAAGCCCCAAGGCTAGTTGGTGACGGCTGGGCCCTCGGTGGTGGGGACCAAACGGAGACCTAGAGCAGAGTCCGGAGGAGGTCAGAAGTCACTCATGCCACCCCAGGCCTGTGTCACTTTGCTGGGGTGAAGCAGTCTCCGGGACCTGAGGAGTGGGGGAAGGGAGCTGGGCATCAGGAACGCCATTACCATTTCTAGGTGACCTGATGGAATCTAGAGCTTTACTGTTAGTAATTTGATTCAGTTTACAGCAAAGAGATGGACTCTGCAGAACTCAGCGGCTGAACTGGATTTCGGGTTGAAGCCTCGTATGTTTAGGGACAGACTACAAGCGCAAAACCATCTGAGTTTAGATCTAGTTCTAATCTCTGCGATGGGCTTTCTTTTTAACTCCAGCGAATGATTTAACCTCTCTGAGCTTCAGTTTTCGCACCGTAGGGCGACAATTACAACATCCACCTCACAGGACCGTTGTGAGGACGAACGGGCTAATGTCGGGAAACGACTGGAACAACATCCGGAGGCGCCTCGCAGGTAACGCGATCAGCCGCAGTCCCGGGAGAGGTCGAGAGCGCACAGGTGGCGGGATGGGTGCCCTGGGCTCCGCCCCGGAGGGCGTGGCCGACCAGAGGCGCGAATCTGCGAGCCCGGCGCATCCGGCCGGGCCCTATATGAAGCCAGGCCGTGCGCCCGGCCCCTCAGTGCCGGTTCAGCCAGGCCCACGACAGCACCCTCTCCGTCCACGCGCTCGAGCCGCTGATGGTGAGTCTGCCCCTTCAAACGCAGGGGCAAAAGTCCGGGTGCTGGGGTGGGGGGCGGGGTTCCGAAACTCTTCAGGTGGACAGTCGGGAGCCCTAGCCCCTCATGGCGACTTGGGGGTCGAAACATTCGAAATGGTTCATTTCTTTGGGGATGTGTTTTCTGAGCGCTCCACCCCCACCCCCACCCCCGCGTGGCTGCCCTGCCCAAGGGGGTGCCCTCCTCCAGACGGACGCGGCCTGCCGAGGAGACACTGTCAGGGCCGGGCCTGCTGGTCGCTGTCCCTGAAGTCTCGAGGGCATGGCCGCTCCCCGCCTGGTGCCCCGGAGGCCCCAGACCAGCGGCCTGGTCCTGGGCGACTGCAAACATCGTGGAAGAGATGGCAGGATGGGCAGAACGCGAGGCCGATGAGGCAGAGGGACCTGGGCGGGTTCGGTTGAAAGTTAGCTAGCATCTGGAGAAAGAGGCATAGAGCCGGGGGGACTGATTCCTTCTTTCTCTGTTTCCTTTCCCACCATCCTTCCTTCTTTCCTTTTTTTTCCTTTTCGGAAAATCTTTTTTTATTTTCTCCAGTTTTATTGAAGTATATTGACAAACTCGAATCTATTCAAAGTGTACAACATGATGATTTGATGTGTGTATACGTTGTGAAATGGTCACTGCAATCAAGGTGATTAACACATCTATCACCTCACGTGGTCACCTTTTTGTGTAGGTGAGAATCCTTAAGACCTACTATTTTAGCAAACTTCAACTCTACAATACAGCATTATTGAGCAGTCACCATGCTGTACATTAGATCTTCAGAACTTCATCACCTTATAACTACAAGTTTGTACCCTTTGACCAACCTCTCCCATTTCCCCACACCCCACCCCCTAACAACCACCATTCTACTCTCTGATTCTGAGTTCAGACTTTTCTTTTTTATATTCCACATAAAAGCGATACAGTATTTGTCTTTCTCTGTCTGACCTATTTCACGTAGCATGATGCCCTTCAGGTTCACCCATGTTGTCACAAATGACAGAATTTCCATCTTTTTAATGACTGAATAATATTTCATTGTATATATTATACCCCACATTGTCTTTGTTTATCCATTCGCCCTGTCAACAGACACTTAGGTTGTTTCCACATCTTGGGTATTGTGAATAATGCTGCAATGAACACGGATGTGCAGATATCTCTGAGATCCTGATTATATTTCTTTCAGATAAATACATAGAAGAGGATGGTAGTTCTACTATTTATTTTTTGAGGAACTTCCATACCGTTTTCCATAATGACTGTACCAAGTTTACGAATTCCAACCCAGGACACAGGGTTCCCTTTTCTCCACATCCTCCCCCAACTGTGTTATCTTTTGTCTTTTTGATAATAGCTATTCTAACAGTTAATGAGGTGCTGTCTCATTGTGGCTTATATTTGCATTTCCCTGATGATTAGTGATGATTAACAAACACCTTTTCCTATATCTGTCAGCCATCTGTATATCTTCTTTGGAAAAATGTCTATTCAGGTCTTTTGTCCATTTTTCAATGGTATTGTTTGGTATTTTGCTATTGAGTTGTATGACTTTCTCATATATTTAGATATTAACCTCTTGTCAGGCAGATGGCTTGCAAATATTTTCTCCCATTCCACAGGTTGCTTTTTACTTTATTGATAATTTCCTTTGCTGTACAGAAGCTTATCAGTTTGATGTAGTCCCACTTGTTTATTTTTGCCTTTGTTGCTTGAGCTTTTGGTATCACATCCAAAAAATTGTTGCCAAGACCAATGTTAAAAAGCTTTTTCACTATGCTTTCTTCTAAGTAGTTTTAGGGTTTCAAGTTTTACATTTAAATCTTTAATCCATTTTTTAAAAGATTTTATGTATTTATTTCAGACAGAGAGAGAGCCAGTGCAAGCACAAGCCGGGGGGAGGGGCAGAGCGAGAAGTAGGCTCCCTGCTCAGCCGGGAGCCCAATGCAGGTCTCAATCCCAGGGTCCTGGGATCATGACCTGAGCTGAAGGCAGACGCTTAACCGACTGAGCCACCCAGGCGCCCCAGTCTTTAATCCATTTTAAGAAAATTTTGCGAGTGGTGTAAGAAAGGGGTCTAGTGTCATTCTTTTGCACATGCATATCCAGTTTTCCCACCATTATGGAAGAAACTATCCTTTCCCCATTGTGTGTTCTTGGCACCCTTGTCAAAGATTAGTTGACCTATACGTGTGGGCTTATCTCTGTGCACTCAGTTCTGTTGCATTGGTCTATGTGTCTGTTTTCATGGCAGTGCCATATTATTTTGATTACTAAAGCTTTGTAACATAATTTGAAATCAGGAATGGTGATCCCTCCAGCTATGTTCTTCTTTCTCAAGATTGCTTTTGTTATTTTGCATCTTTTGTAGTTCGATTTGAATTTTAGGACTGTTTTTTCTATTTTTGGGAAAAATGACATTGGAATTTTGTTAGGGATTACTTTGAATCTGTAGATCATTTTGGATAGTGTGGACATTATAACAATCCTCTCGATCCAAGAACAAGCGACAGCTTTCTGTTTGTGTCTTCTGTGTCTTCCTTCAGTGTCTTACAGTTTTCAGAGTACAAGTTTTTCACCCTCAGTTAAATTTATTCCCAAGAATTTTATTGGTTTTGGTGTTTTTGTAAATGGGATTGTTTTTTAATTTTTTTCCCAATAGTTTGCTGCTGGTGTATAGAAACACAACTGATTTTGTGTATTGATTTTGTATCCTGCAACTTGACTGAATTTGTTTATTACTTCTAGCAGTTTTTTTTGGTGGAGTCTTTAGGGTTTTCTATATATAAGATCATATCATCTGTACACAAAGAAAATTTTACTTCTTCCTTTCTGATTTTGGTGCCATTTATTTATTTCTCTTGCCTAATTGCTCTGGGTAAGACCTCCAGTACCACGATGAATAGGAGTGGTGAGAAGAGCACCCTTGTCTTGTTCTTGGTCTTAGAGGAAAAGCTTTCAAACTTTTATCATTCAGTATGATGTTAACTGTGGGCTTGGCATATATGGCCTTTATTATGTTGTGTTTATTCCTTCTTATTTCAGACTCAGGAAGACCAACTGAGAAGCAACTGCAGGCTTTTAGACAAGAGATGATGGTGGGGTAGACTAGGAAAGGATCAGCAGAGATGGAGAGGAAGGGTATATGGAATTGGGATTTGGGCTAGGTAAGACCCCTGAACTTCTAACTTTTTTTCAGGATCCCACAACGGAAGATCTAGTTCAGTTATCCAGCAACAGCAAAGAGACTTCCACAGACTCTTTCCTTCGAACAATTGAGGAAATTGAGGAGTTTCTCAAGGATGTGTCTGAGACATATAAGGCAAGAACCTCAGCTGCACCAGAACTGCAGCTTGATATACCTCAGACTGCTCCTGGTGAGGACAACCAACGGGAGTCAACCCAGAAGGTGATGACTCCTTTGACATCCACAATGATGATTTCTGCATGTTCTAACATTCCTGGGACAGACCTTATTCAGAACTCAACAATACCCACTGTTAAAGCCCTTAATATCCCCTCTGAAGACCTAAGTGAAACTTTTTCCATGAACCAGAAGATGACCTTCTTTGATGAGAGAAAACCCACAACAATGTCCTGGTTGACAGATACTACTGATGACCCCAAAACACTCACTGAATGCCAAAAAATAACTATCACTGCAAACAAGATAGCAATCCACGATGAAGGTAGCCAGATGAAGATGATGACCAGTGATGACCAGATCCTCTATGAAAGACAGGTGATAACTCTTAAAGAGGGCCATATGACTGTTAGTGGTAACCAGACCTTCACTGAAGGCCATACAATGACTTCCAGTGGTGACCATAGCCTGAATTGGAACCAAAGGACAACGCTGTGTGAAGAGCAGATAAAGACCCTCAGTGGTAACCAGGCCCTCTATCTCCATCACCAGAAGACCTTCAGTGGGGGCCAGATGGAGACCTACAGTGGTGACCAGACCCTCTATGGAGGCCAGATGATCCTCAGTGGGGACCAGACCCCATATGGGGGCCAGATGAAGACACTTCATGATGACCAGACCCTTTATGGAGGACAGATGACCTTTGGTGGGGACCAGATCCTCTATGGGGACCATGATGACCAGACCTTCTATGGAGGCCAGATGACAACTCTTAAAGGGGGCTATACAATGACCTTCACTGGTGACCAGACCTTCCCTGGGGGCCAGATGACAACATACATTGGTGACCAGACCTGCTATGGAGGTCAGATGATGACTCTTAAGGGGGATCATATGACAACCTTCGCTGATGACCACACTCTCTATGGAGGCCATATGTTGCCACATCAATCATCATCACTGCCATACCCGGGGTTCCTGTACTTTTCAAGTTCCCATTTGATCCATGGACAATCCCTAGAAAAGCAGAAGTGCAACATCAAGACCCAGAGTCGTCAATTCCAGAAGAATCCTGACACTTTGAAGACCTACACTTGCACATACCAGGACTGTGGGAAATCATATACTAAGCCTTCCCACCTCCGCATCCATGAGCGCAAACATACTGGTGAGTGAGGGCTGAGGGATAGGGATGTACCTTTATAAAACTTTGGGATCATTTGAGATTGTTGACACCTCTAAGTCTGGGACTTCAGAAGACTAGAAAAGGTTGGCCTATTTGAAAGGGTGTATAAAGCAGTCCCAGAAACAGACTACATAGTTCTGGGCCAAAGCCAATCTGGCTGCAGCCTTTTGTGTTGTTACCTGTGCTGGGATGATGGGAATAAGTGGAAGGATTTGTTTGCCCTCATATGGTTGGTTTTGACCCTACCTCTATTGGGACTGACACTTCATGGACCTCTCCTAAGTCCCAACAGATACCCACCCTTAACCTTATTCCCCCACTGACTTTCCTGCTGACCCTTGCTTTTCCTATTTCTCTTTTTCTCTTCCTTTCACTCCTTCACAGTTTTTCTCTTGTCTTTCCAGCTCACGCTGCCTTCCTTGTCTTCCTCTTTCACTTACCACCTCTAGTCTCCTCTCCTCTGGCTTTCTCTCTCTCCCACTCAAACATGCTCAAACCCTTTATCTTCTCTATTCACTTTCCGTCTCCCTGTCCCATGCTATCCGGAAGCATGACAAATCTCTCTCTTTTTCTGGTCCAGGGGAGAAGCCATACAAATGCAATGTGAAGGGATGCACATGGAAATTCCCCCGTTCAGATGAGCTCAACAGACACAAGAGAAAGCATAGCGGGGAGCGACCCTACCTGTGTACTAAATGCAACAGGAATTTTGCACGATCTGATCACCTGAAGCAGCATCAAAGAATCCATAGATAATACTTGCCCATGACTACGAACTCATCAGGACATGAGGAAATGAGTTCAGCTGAAAAATTCTCTCTACCAAGTCTTTGTATAGAAAGAGCTTAACATTATTTGTAAGCTTTTAAGGTTTTCATTTATTTTTTTCTGAAACATACAAAGAATACATGTATGCATTTCAATAGAATCAGAAGCACTTTTCATTCACTCCCCACTGCAAGGGTAACTTTTGATCCTGTGCTATCAGTCCTTCTAGATGTTGCTCTGTGCATTTACCTCTATGTGTACCTATAAAAATGTATATATGTAGATGATTGAAATTTGTACATAGTTTCAGTGTGTAAAGAATGTAGCATTCTGTATCTGAGCCCATGTTTCTCTGGGTCTCCATTTCTATGCAGTTAAGAGGAAGGAGACACTTGGTCACTTCTAGTGTAAAATGGTCGAAAATTAAATGAAATTCATTTGGATGAGTACTAGATCTCTTCAGAAGTTGAACTTCCTGTCATGACTGTTTCTTCTCTCAGGCAAAATGTCTCTTTCCCACCCTACCTTCTCCATGTGCTGTCAGGATACAGGGAGTGATAGCATTGGAACAGGAGTGGTCATGTGATGCCAGGGGAAGGATCTATCCTTGCCACTGAGCTTTGGGCCCTTTTGCTCATTGCTTCTGCAGTGGGGGGTGACCTGCCGTCTGTTTGTCTTTGCATGGGCATGATTTGATAACAGCTTCAGAGAAGCTCCGCCATCTTTCCCTGCTGACTAGGTCCTTCTCCAGCTCTTAAAATTTCTCCCCTCTTAGGGCTTGAATCCTGTCCAAACCCCAGCTTATATAATATCCTCCTGGCAAAAAAAGTCTGGGTAAAGCCATCCCACTCCTCCTTTCCAAAAAGGGCACTGTGAAAAGCTCTTTCTACCTGGAGCCCTAAAAGGGAAGTGGACCATAAAACCCCCAGGCCTTCAATTGGCTCTGCAGCATTTGAGGTGCTTTTGACCCACACACTTTCACCTCACCCTCAGATACTAGATCCCTGAGTCTTTAAAGGACACAGACAGCATTTAAAAGATTCTATCTTAATGTTGTATTTGGTATTATACAAAATAATCTATGTAAATTAAAAGTATAGGGCACCTGGGTGGCTCAGTTGGTTAAGCCACTGCCTTCAGCTCAGATCATGATCCTGGAGTCCCGGGATCGAGTCCCGCATCAGGCTCCCTGCTCAGCGGGGAAACTGCTTCGCCCTCTGACCCTCCCCCCTCTCATGCTCTCTCTCTCTATCTCATTCTCTCTCTCAAATAAATACATAAAATCTTTTAAAAAAAAAAGTGAACATCTGTGAGATTCCATCACCCAGTGGTATGCAGTCAGGTGTCAAGATGGCCAATTAGGACAATGAGCCAGACTGAAAGTAACCATCAAGCCTTTACTTACTTCCTGCTACAGAGAAAGCAGGATGCAAAGAGAAGAGGTGTCAGCTCTCCCATGTTCCATCTTTCCCCATGAAACAGCACCAGGCAAGGGTTAAGGGACATGCAGTGCGGATGGGGAAAATTCTCTCACTGCCCTAAACCAAAAGATTCTCCTAACTTTTCATGGGGGGATAATAGAAGGAGGAAGAAGGGAAAGTGCTAGGATTGGAAAAGTATTAAGTCAGTTAGGAAAAAAACAGTACCTCAGCAGTTCCCCAGTAAAGAGCCTTCTGAATGGAGGTGCCCAGGCTGGGAATGCAGATACGCCTGTGAGCAGGGCTGGCCTGTGTAGTGACTTCTTGACATTAACTCACTTCAGAAAATTGTAGTGCACCTGCTGTGCACCAAGTCTGGTGTGGGGAGGGCAGCTTTTTCCCATGAGGACTGGTAGGCAAGGTCTTGTAATTACCTATGGTTGGGCTTGAAAGATCACAAACAGAGTTTTGGTCTGGAAGTGGACTCCTCAGCTCCACCCCTTGATCCTTCAGGGCCTGAGTGAGAAGCACAGGCTACTCCGTGATGGACTCAAATGAGCCGGACATTGCAATAAGTCTGGTTAATCAGCCTGAGGGCCATGATCAAAGTCACTCTAAGTAGAATATCAGGCCTGCCCAGAAGAGTGAATATAGCCATGAGCCCCAACAGCTGCCAAGCCAGAAAAAGATACATAGCTCATTAGCATCTACCCTAGAAAGCCAGGAGGCCTTCTATCTAAGCCACCTAATGGACTGTTCTATTTTGCCAGGTTCATTGATCCAAGTTGTTGGCAATTACACAGACCCTCCCGGGCTGATCAGCAGGAAGCCAAGGACTATGAGGTTAGCCAACGGTACTTGGGCCAAGGAGTTGAGGCTGGGATAGTGTTAGTAATAATCTCAACGAGGAGCAAGGACAGATAGTGTACAACCATTTCTAATTGGAGGACAATGAGAATAACCACACAACCTCTATAGGGCAGGAGTGAGTGGAGGGAAGAAGGCCACCACCACTGTAGCCAAAATAGCTCTGATGGAAGATCCTGCACTTCTCTCCCAGATGTTCTGGTTGCCTCCTTCTCTGACAGGAGTGAGTTTACATTTAGGGAGATATTTTGCTCCTGTAGAATCCAGTTGTGGCAATGTATCATGTCCACATTAATTAGGTTGGTGCACTTGAGGTACCAGAAAGACCCTAAGAGACCAATAATTGCCTCTCAAAGAGTGTGTACCTTTCAGCCAACTGCAGGAGTTTATACTCAGAGCTTTGCTGATACCTGTAACTCAAAGGTAAATGTAGATCTGTGGGGACCAGAGGAAGGTCAACCAGGTGGCCTATTGGAGAGCCTCCAGGTATTTTGTTAAAGGCCCCACTCTAAGGTAGCCGTCTTTCTGGTAACCCAGTAGAGGGATGCCACCAAGATCCCTACACTGATGATGTGAGAGCACCGTTAGTGTTTGTCAGGGCAGTCATCTCTGGAATGAGATAGTGTCTAAGAATTTCACTGGGTACTAGGTCATTGTGCCTTGTCTGTGTTAATGAGCCACTTGTGTTATTACATGGTGGTCGATAGGGCAATGCAGTTCTTGGGTGGTGCCCTTGTGTGGGCCCACTAGGAGGATGTTATCAATATAACAAAGGCTAGTGCTCCTTCCAGGAGCAGGACTTTTTCCAGGTCACATTGGTGGCAGAGAGCTGGAGAATTTAGGTAGCCTTGTAATAAGACATTAAAGGTGTATTGCAATGCATTGCACTTAAAGGTGAATTTGATCCTGATCATCTGGGTAGAGAAGGGATGCTAGGAAAAACATTTTCAATATCAATTGCTACATACCAGGTTTCTTCAGCTTGGGCAGTAGCCTCTGTGACAATCATGATACCAGGTACTTCCAGAACTATGGCACTGAGCTTCCTCTAATCAGTGATGAGTCTCCAGATACCCTAGGCTTTGTGCACAGGCCAAACTGATCTACTGAATGAAGACATCATCTCATGGAACTTTGGCTTCCTTGAGATGGGCAATGTGGATGGTTATTTCTTTTTCTCCCTCAAGCAGCCAGTATTGTTCTGGATAGACAGTGGTACTAGGCGCTGGTAGGTAATAGGGTAGGTTCATCCACATGCCCCACTAAAATGCAGCAGTTCTTATTAGGGATTTGGGGCAAAGACAAATCATCTATAGACATAGGCAATACTTCTATACCAATAATACATTCACTAGCGGGAGCCATAGCCAGGAAGTTTGTAGGGACCCTAAAAGACCCACCCATAGCTAGGCATGGGCAAGGGTCCCAGTGGTAGAGCTTTATCTGTTTCCCCCTCATCCTGGAGCTAGGATTTCAGGGATCACAATCCCCTGTGCACCAGCAACCAAAGACCCAAGAAGTGCAACTCTCCCCCACTTCCCCGTTGAAACTTGACCTTGGCATAAGGCCTCTGATCCCCCATGGGAACAGAGGAGACTTGGCCTGTCCCAAAGTCTTGTTTTTGAATGCCAAGAGGTCCAGGTAAGATAAGTGGTACTCCCCGAATCATCTCCAGGCTCACTGGGAGGGGACTGCTAATCAGGTACCCCACAGGCCCTGATTTCCTTGCCCTATCAATTTCCTCCTTTGAGACTTAACAAAGTAACCAAATTCAGAAATCTTTCTGGAAAGGCCTTGCCCGGGCTGCCCAGGAGAGGGTGCTAGGTTGTTACTCTTAATGCCACTCTTTCTCCTTGGTCAGTTTCCTTTCTTGCCCGTGGCTGCCTTTTCCACGTCCAGGAACTTGTCAGTAAGCCTTGAACTGGATCATGGGTGAACTGACCTGATCTCATGAAGCGGTTTAACTAGGCTGGTGACCAGTGCCAGCAGGGGTAGCATGAACAAACTTGGAAATTTGAGTCTGGCTAACAATCTGACCGTCATTCTCAGTCCCTCGTGGTAGACCCAAGGGACCACAAAGATGGTTTGCAGGGACGTTGGGGCCTCTGCAAGTGTGGTGGAACAAGGAACTTGTCACTGGTGGGACAAACCTGTTGCAGCCACAGAGAACCCATTGAGGAAGGAGGTCTCGGATGTTTGCCCACAGTCAGGGCACTTCCAAAGAAGAGTCTGTAGCAATGCGCCCCACAAGGCCCCTCTCTCACCATCTCTCTAGCAAGATGATCTTTTTCATTGTGGAGGCAGACTCACCAGGTCTCTAGGTCTCTTTGGGCCACAGGAAAAAGGCCTCTACACTCTTTCACGGAAGGCATGAGTCTCAATAACACACTACATTGCAGGATGTCCCTTGGCATCAGCAACCTGCTTAGAGCCGATAGTTACTGGGCGCAGTTCAGCATGTGGGTTCTCTGACAGTTTTGGTCCCATTTCTGCAGGACCATGAGCAGTAGCTAGGGAACGGATTCCCTAGCTTTCCTAGAATTCCCTTTGTTGGATTTCTCATTTGACCCACTGGGCAAGCCCAGCCAGGGAGTGGAGTGCTAAAAGGGGCCAATGATTCCCCTTAGAACTGAAAAGTTTCTGTAAATAATCTGCTAGCACCCCCCAAGTCCTATTGGTATGGCTGTGGAGGTGCCCCGTGGGGCCCTCAGGTGTTCTATTCTTCAAGAATGGCTTTGTGGGGTGCCTGGGTGGCTCAGACAGTTAAGCGTCTGCCTTCGGCTCAGGTCATGATCCCAGGGTCCTGGGATCGCGTCCCGCATCGGGCTCCCTGCTCCTTGGGAGCCTGCTTCTCCCTCTGCTTCTCTCTCTCTTTCTCTCATGAATAAATAAATAAAATCTTTAAAAAAAAAAAAAAAAGAATGGCTTTGTGCTCAGTGGGCCCCCTGTCTTGCTGCATCAATTTGTTGAGTTGCCAGGTGCCAAGATGGTTAATTAGGACAATGAGCCAAACTGAAGGTAAAAATCAAGGCTTTATTTACTTACTTTGACAGTGCAAGCAAGAGGTGAAAAGGAGAGGTGCTGGCTCCCTAAAGCCCCCAAGTAAAGTCACTTGGATATAGACAGAGGAGTTCCCCCACTGCTGAGGAGCCCCGAACTGAAAGGCTCTTGCCTTTTTATGGACCTGCGGAATCTGGGGGAGGAAGGGATGGAGGGCTCCGAGTGGGAAAGTACTGATTCAGATCACCAAGGCCCCCATAAAGAAGCCTCTGAATGGAGGCCACTGGGCTAGAAATACATAGCACATGGACATGTGTGGCCCGTTATCAACACACTGGGGTGGGAAAGGAAGAGACCAAAGAGCTATGAGAGTCTACTTGGATCTTATGTTTAGTGCATTTGCTGGAAATGGTACTTTACCTCTGTGGTCTTCCTCCTAAAAACACATCATTTACCTCTAGCCAAATCATGCGAAAAAACAAATCCTCAACCAAGGAACGTTCTACAAAATATCTCACTAGTGTTCTTCAAAACTGTCAAGGTTGCCAAAAAAAAAGAAAAAAGACAGTGTAGGGACGCCTGGGTGGCTCAGTCGGTTAAGCATCTGCCTTCGGCTCAGGTCATGATCTCAGGGTCCTGGGACCGAGTCCCCCATCAGGCTCCTTTGCTCGGCGAGGAGCCTGCTTCTCCCTCTGCCTGCCGCTCCCCCTGCTTGTGCTCTCTCTTTCTCACAATCTCTGTCAAATAAATAAATAAACAAATAAAACAACTTTCTTAAGATTATAGCATTGTTTCATGGCAAATGGGCTGAATGTCCTGCAATAGAAGATGGATGAAACAAATATGGTACATCTACGCAACGGAATTCTACGTATCCATTTAAAAGATTCTAGTAGTTCTCTATTTGCTTACACCAAACAGTCTCTAAGATGTACTGATAAGTGAAGACAGCAGGAGACCCAACAGTGTGAATAATCCGCTATTTATGTATTACAGATAGGTCTGGAAGGCACATAACCAAAAGTAGCATCACTTCCAAGGAGCGGCTCAAGAGCAGTAGGACTTTTCACTAACTAATATGTTCTACCTTTTGAATTTTGTACTACACGTACATATTATCTATTTAAAATGTTTTTAATGAACCAGGCAAAGGAAAAGGAGGATGGAAAGGAAAAAGAAAACTGAAAGTCAGAGGCCCTGATTATCTTTTTTTTAATTTAATTTTATTTATTTATTTGAGAGAGAGAATGAGATAGAGAGAGCATGAGAGGGGGGAGGGTCAGAGAGAGAAGCAGACTCCCTGCTGAGCAGGGAGCCCAATGTGGGACTTGATCCCAGGACTCCAGGATCATGACCTGAGCCGAAGGCAGTCGCTTAACCAACTGAGCCACCCAGGCGCCCAGAGGCCCTGATTATCTTTTATCAACACTTAATACAAGTAAAAGTCTGATTCATCACATGAGGTGTGAGTCAGGCAAGGGAGAATTGAGTGAATGAAGAACATCTGAAAGCCAAAAGAAAAAGACTTATTGGAAAAACCACTCATTTCTTGCTACGTCATATGTAAGAGTGGAATAGATGTGCCAGTGTTTTCTCAAAGCCTGTTAACATGTCATCCCCCCTCTCCCTCCCCCACCTGACCTCTCACACCATTTCTGTACCCACTCAGGGCTCCATTCTGCAGGTGGCTTCCATCCCCATTGCCCCAGAACCTAGGATTCTCTTTAAAAACTGTCTCTCCAGTCTGTGGAAGGTGGCTGAATTCTACACCAGCCCAGACAGAGCAAGGGTGTTCTCCTTTGGACCCAGGCCGGACCCAGGGAAGTTGCCTTTTGAGGGCATTAGCTGCAGCCCCAGAACCTCAAGCCAGGCAGCTCCCAGCACCTGCTTGACAAAAGCAGGATCATCATCAAATGCATCCAGTGCGGGATTAGTTGCCAGCACAGCCAACCAGCAGCGATTGTGGCTGGGAGGAGGTGACCTATAGCATGAAGTCAGAAATTCTTTTCAGCTTACATACCTTATCCAACCACTTCTCAATCATCTGCTTGCCTATGCAGGCCCCTATCCTCCACTTTCCCAAAATGCAGTTGCCTACTCTTCAGCCCAAAATAACCCACCCATTCTTCACCCAGGGCAACCAAGATGGGCTTTTCAAATGCTATTGTAATCATCTCTTTTGGAGTCAGCCTTTCCTGCATTTAGCCCAGAGCTCCAGGAGGAGTTAAGATCGAGTTGACCACTTGGCCACTGTATCCCCATCACCGAGACTCCTGGGCCCCCAGTAGACACCCAGTAAAATTTTTGATGAATGAAAGAGAATGAATACAATGCAAGTTCTAACACTGTGCAAGGACAATATTCCAAAGACTTTTGGAAAGCCTTCCCCCATCTTATTTTTTTATTTCCCATCCTTCCCCCAAGCTCCCTCCCAAACTAGCCCACTGTACTCTTATGAAATTCTTCCATAATCTGGGAACTCCCCTACATCCTCCACCTCCTCCAAGAAGCTATCTCTTCTGCTTGCCTTCACATCCTGCCACATCTCTACCTTGTGAAGATATCCCAACCCATCCACCTACCTTAGGATTCATTCTCCCATCCACCTACCTTAGGATTCATTCTCCCATCCCATCTACCTTAGGATCCCACTACAGTGCTATTTAAAAAACATAATTCTCCCAGATATTTGCAAATTATATTATCTAATAAAGGATTAATATCCAAAATATATAAAGAACTTACAACTCAACAGGAGAAAAACAAATAATGATTTAAAAATGGGCAGAGAAACGAAATAGACATTTTTCTAAAGAAGATACACAAATGGCCAACAGACACATAAAAACACACACAAGCTGGCATAATGTATAGACTTGTCAATTCACTCTGTTGTACACCTGAAACTAATGTAACATTGTGTGTAAACTATACTACAATTAAAAAAAAAAAAAGAATGAGGGGTGCCTGGGTGGCTCAGTCAGTTAAGCGTCGGACTCTTGGTTTTGGCTCAGGTCATGATCTCAGGGTGGTGAGATCAAGCCCCATGTTGGGCTCCACATTGACCATGGAGCCTGCTTGGGATTTTCTCTCTCCCATTCCCTCTGCCCCTACCACTCCCACCCTCATTCATACTCTCTCTCTAAAAAAAAAAAAAAAAAAGATTGGGGGTACCTGGGTGGCTCAAGATCCAGAGATGTGTCCCTTTGAGTCTTTGACTAAGTACTGATCAAGCATGAGAAGAAATTACTCAAGACTAAGAAAAAAAAAACACTGAAAAGTAGGCAGAACAATTCCTGGATCACACACAAGATGGGAAATAGTCTGTTTTCGGGTCCTGGAATCGAGCCCCACATCAGGCTCTCTGCTCAGCAGGGAGTCTGCTTCTCCCTCTCACCCTCCCTCTGTGCTCTCCCTCTCTATCAAATAAATAAAATCTTTAAAAAAAAAAAAAAAAAAAAAAAGAAATAGTCTGTTTTCACCAACTAGAATGCAAAAACATAAGATACAGACCAGGAAGAATCCTCAGAATGTTGCCTTAGTAGTGGGGTTAAATTAGCCCCAGGAAAAATGCAGTTCTGGGACTGTTCTAAAAAAGCTTAAACTGTAAGTCTCATATAAATAAAAATTCCCTAAGGAAAAAAAGTAAGGCTCAAAGAGATCCAACTAACTCTAAGAAAGTAAAATGCATGCCAGAAATAAAAACTAACAATATGTAAAGGAATAAAACAAAATCCAGCAACCAACAATGTACATTCACAATTGTCTGGCATCCAGTACAAAATTATCAGCTATTCAAAGAAGCAGGTAAATAAGGACAATTATCAAAGAGAAAAACCAACCATTACAGACTCAGAAATGACAAACATGTTGGAACCAGCATCTGAGGACATTAAAACAGCTATTTTAACTATGCTTCATATGTTCGAGGGAGAGAAAAATATGAGCATGATAATGAGAGAAATAGAAAATTTTAAAAAGATCCAGATGGAATTTCTAGAGATGAAAAGTACAGTATCTGAAAAACTGAGAGCAGATTACACTGCAGAAGAAAAGATCAGTTAGCACAAAGACATCTAAAATGAGAAAGGAAAGACTAAAAAAAATGGACTGAGCATCAGTGGCCTGTGGGACGATAGCAAACAGTCTATAACATGGGCAGATTCTGTGTCAAGAGGAGAAGGGGAGGGGGACAAAAAACTGACAAAACATGGCCAAAAAATTCCAAATTTTATTAAGACTAAAACCTTTAGATGGAAGACACTCAGTGAGCCCCAAACAGAATAAACAAAGTTCAAAACCACATAAAACAAATCACTATATGGTTTAAGAACATATACATATGGTAAAAACAAAGAAAGACAAACAAATTCACCAAAATTCAGGACAGTGGTTACCTCTGCGGAGGATGAGGAATGTGGTCAGAGGGGAGCACAAAGGCTTCAAATCTATTAGTGTGTGCTTTTTTTGAAGTGGCATAAAGGACAAATAAATTATTACTTTAAGTTGTATATAAGCTTTTTTGCACATGATAGACATCAACAATAAAAATATAGAAAAATAACTTCATCCATTCTCCCTCCATGTCACTTAGAACACAAGCTATAAACCTGGGAGTTATCCTTGACCACTCCCTCCCCAACCAAATCCAGCTATCACCAAGGTTGATTTTATCTCTTAAATCTTTCTGCTACTTTCCACCTACACTGCCACACCCTGTCCGAGCCATCTTCCGCTCTCACCTGGAACACTCCCTTTCTCTTAAGCAGAAGAAATCATTCTTAAACAGGACTAGTTCTCTTTTCAGCTTGAAGGTGTCAATCTTGCCCCACTTGCTATCTGATGCAGAGATAAGTAAATTGCCCCGAGGCCACATGGCCAGGAAATGACGGGAGGCAGGATTCAAAATCTAATCTTACTTGGGAGCCCACAAGGTCTTTACCCCACCCACTATCCTGCCTGGTGTTGAACAAGGTAATACTGGAAAAGGCTTAGCCATGGCCTGCCATAAGGTAACCTGTAACCTTTTTCTCTTCCAATAACTTCCTCACCTCCTTATCTGCCTCCTAGTTAGTCCTTACCTCTGAGCTCAAACCTATTTCCCGAGGGAATGCCTTCCTAAGCCCCTTGTGCTATTACAGGCAAGCCCCTGTTATTTGTCCTCACTGCACTCTGTACATGTCTCTCATCCCTTCTCCACTAGATCGTGACCTCCACAAGGACAGCGGCCCATGTTGCTCCCCCACTGTGGTGTATGTGGCACATCCCTGCCCACTCTGGCTCCTCCCAGTTCCATTCCTTGGTGAAAGTGATGGGTCACCAACAGACCTCTCTTTTATGTTCTAACAAGCAATCTGACCTTCTGACCCTACCAGCAGGGATGTGTGTGAGCCACAGGGGATGGAGAACAGCCCTGGCCCATTGAGTTTGAGATGTCCTGCTTCACAGAAGGGACCCAGTGCCCAGGTGGGAAGGAAAGAAACTTAAGGCACTCATTGGGTCACAATCGAGTACCCCCTGCCCTTATTTATCATATCCACTCCTCTCACTCAGAGTTTGGGTGGAAGGCACCTGAATGCCTGGCCCAGGTACACTGGGGCCACTAGGGGTACAGACCAAGGTGGCCATGCAGGAGGGGGTGCAGGTGGGGATGGGGGTGACAGGCGTCACATCTGTGGGACTTCCACAATGCCCAGAATAAATTTGAGCCCCCAGAGGTTTGGCTCCTCTCTTTGGCAAAACTGAGTGCTTTCAGAATGTTTAACTGTGGTTTTAATGCCCCACAGCAAGGCACTGTCATGCTCTGTGTCCTTAGTGTCCAACATAGGACATGACCAAGGGTAGACATCCAGGAAATGGAGGTCTGGCTAACCCACATGAGTCCTTCAGGTTTGACTCAGTCACCTCCTTGAGAAGTCTTTCTCCCCTGACACACCTTTCCATTGTCCCTGTGCCCCCCACCATGAGTCCCCACAGCAGCGATGCTCTTTTTAGTGGGCTCAAAGAACATTTGTCAAATGAATGGAAGCTTGCTGGTTGACTCTTCTCTGAGCAGCTGTGTTGGTCCAGGAATCTGGAATTCTTTTCTCTTCATTAACCTGCCCAGTTTATTCCAACATTTAAGGGATTACTAGATGTTACATATACTCACTGAGCTCAATGGTGACCTCCCCCAGAAAGCCTTTCTGACCATCCCGTTTAGGTGCTTCTGCTCTCTGTGGCCACCACGCCTAGGTGGACTTGTCAGCCCCTAGACCAAGATGATCCCTTGGCCACAGGAACCAGACCTGATTCATCTCTCTGTGGCCTTCACCTGGCAGGGCTTGGCAACACCTGCAGAAGGTATCATCTCTAGGATAGAGAGATTCTGGTTGGGATCCCAGCTCTGCCACCTGAGTTTGGGCAAGTTCCTTTCTGTTAGTTTGCTGGTGAGTGGAATGGTTGGCTGAGAAGTCCAGGAATGAGATTCAAAACTATCTGAGTACCCAGGATAGTCATTATGCTCTCTACCCTATAGAAGGAAAAAGGGCAGGACAGGGCCTTTAAAACCTGGTATTTGGTAGTCCAGGTACCTGGGCTCAGTTAGGGGAGGAAAGGAAGTTACAATAGGCTTTGTCCTTCTCTGCCCCAGTCTAATGACCTCCACCCCCAGATCACCTAGAAAACAGCGCCTAAAACAAGAACTAAGTACTGATGTTTTATTTGAGAGGTGCAAACCCAGGGCACTGAGTGAGAAAAGGGAAGCAAGGCAAGGAAGAACTGACGGTAATGTAAAGTGATAGCAGTTGGGTCCTGCTTCATGACAAGCCTTGAAGAAACACAGCAGGTGTGTCCAATGGCTACCTGGGTGATTTCCCCATTGGTGGAACTGTTTGGAGAAACAGTACCTTGCAGCAATTGAGGAAAACGAGGGAAGAAGGTATTTATCTGCCCGATTCTCTCCCATCTCCCATTAGTCAAATGTTATCTCAGGAGCATTTACTCCCCCACACTTCTGGGTTGCTAATAGCAACTTGAGATGCCAGATTCCATGCCCTGCAGTGGGGCATTCCAACCAAGTCTGGAAGCTAGAGGAGAGTCAATCTCTGGGCATGTGGCTGATGAGTGCCAGGGAGAATTTGATTCAGTACATAAGATGTGTCCAAAACAGTCCAATACTGTTTTTCTCATTTACCAAATGAGGAAACATGGCATAGTGATCAAACACTTTTTCCAAGGTCACATGGCTAGTAAGTGGTAAATTCAGGATTTAAACATAGTTTGGCTCTGGAAACTATAGAAGACCAAGATAAGGAAGTTGGATTTTATGTAGCAGGCAAAGGAGAGTCACTAAAGAGTTTCAAGCTGGGGAGTGACACAAGATAAAGAGCTTTTTGATAAAGCTCTCAATCTCTACTTTCCTCCAGTTTCCCATGCGGCCAACCTTGGCAAAAGTAGGTGGCCCCAGAGAGGTGAGGGCATGCAAGACAGTTTTGAGGAGTCTCTGACCGGGTCCAGAGCTCATACAGGCTTTAACACCACCTCATAAACTTTCTCTGTCTTCATCTAAGCCTGTACCTACTGAAGACAAGCTGGTCAGAGGCAGGCAAGATCTGGGTAGAGAAGCCAAGATGAGGAGAAGAGGAGATTGGCCTAAAGACCAGGAACAGGAGGACCAGCCATCTGTCCATTGTTGGCCTGTGGGTCTGGGGATCCTGGTGCCCGTTGATGAATCCTCTGGTGTTGCCTGAGATGATCAGATCTCATGAATTGTCGGCCGCATTGATCACATCTATGTGGTCGATATCTGGTGTGTATCCGCGTATGTCGTCCAAGCTCATCAGAACGGAAGAAAGACCATATACAGCCTTCCCACATGCATTTATAGGGCCTCTCACCTGTGGGGAGGTGACAAGGAACAGAAGAAATTAAGTAGAAGAATATGCCAGCACGTGCATAGGAAGGGGTCTGACTCTATTGAGGAAGAGCCATCAAGGTTGAGAAACCAAAGGAAAACCAAGGGAAAGTAGTGAGGAGGCAACACAATCAGCAGCCCCATGATTTTGGCATGGTCACACTGGATGGGGGGAAAGCAAATTGGTGGGGCCAATATAGCTTGACCCCAAGCTTGAAGGACGACAAGCTAATCCCAAGCCATTACAAACCAATGGTCTAGCACAGATCTAAAGCCCAGAGACTCCTCTACCCCACCCAACCCTACCCCACCTATCTGACACCTCATTCACCTGTGTGTTTGCGTTGGTGACTCACAAGGTGGGAGCGCTTAGTATAAGCTTTTCCGCAGCTTTCATATTGGCAGCAGTAAGGCCTTGAAACCGGGGATCTCCTCCTGAGAGCCCTTTCCTGGGCCCTGGAGTTCCACTCCGCTCTCTGTGGAGCATGCATGGGCTGCTTGGGTAAGGGGTCTTCCTGGGAGCCTGGCTGGCTGAGAGAGTCCTGGGATTCTAAAGCCAGAAATGATGGGGACCCAGCTGGGTTCATCCTAAAATCATGGGGTTCTCTAGGGGGCAACATCTGAGTCAAAGAAGGGAGCATTGCCTGGGCCTCAATAGAAGGCATGGTTGGGGCCAATAACATTTTAGGTGTTAAAGAGTCTCTATTAGAACGTACTGTTGGGGGACCAGAATAAGGCATTGTTGGCACATTGATGTGGGATGTCATTGAGATTCCACTGGGAGCTGAGAGTGGCGGCCCACTGGGGGCCATTCTTAGATTCCTAGCAAAGGTCATAGCCACCCCTGGAGTACTGGGCTCTCCTAAGGGCATCATCTGGGGCCCCTTGAAAATCATTATTCCTGGCTGGGAGGGAGGCAGTCCCTCACAGTAAATCATCTGGGAAGGAGTGCAAGTCACTTGGGAGCAGTAGCTTACACCACACTCAGGCAGTGACATACTGAACTGTGGCCCCATTTCACTTGCATTCTGCCTGGGTGCCTCAGCTAAGGCCAAGGGGATCCTCTCCAGCTCTGTGTACTGAAGGAAGTGTTGAATGCCTGATGCGCCATCATTCCAAGAGGTGTGCCCTCCACTGCGTCTAGGAGGTGGAGCTGTGTCCAAGATGGACATTGACTTCTCAGTATCCTTGAAGAGAGAGAAGTGAAATTCACCCTAGTTCAAATTCTCCAGTTCCACATGTCCCTCCTTCCCATCTCCAGACTCCACCCTAATCCAGCCTCCAATATCTCTTGCCTGAATTATCCTGCCACCCGACCATTCTCCAGTTTGGACTTTCTAAGCTGCAAGTCTAGCTGATAAGGAGGAGCACAGTGGAAGCCTAAATGTGACTCATGCCATTTTTCCTCCTTGTCATGATTTTGTTTATTTCATAAAAAGCAACGAAGAGAGCAAATAAAATATTCCACAACCTACACCTTCAGCAAAACTCTGAGAAAACCTTCAAAGATTATCTTTAAGTGTGAGGGTGAGAACATCCAAAATCTGCCTAAGTGCAGAAAGCCACAAGAGTAAGAAGACTTGAGGGTTCAGATGGGTCATGGCTTTAGCAAAATTTAGAAACACCTGCAAATATTTACTTACAGAAGAGGGTCTCAGCTGAGTTGGAACTGCTGTGGACAAGTCTGAGATCAAACACTGGAGGAGGCGACGAAAAGAGGCAGGCTTTTTTTTTTTTTTTGGAAGATTTTATTGATTTATTTGACAGAGAGAGACACAGCGAGAGAGGGAACACGAGCAGGGGGAGTGGGAGAGGGAGAAGCAGGCTTCCTGCTGAGCAGGGAGCCTGACGCAGGCTCGATGGGGGGCTCAATCCCAGGACACTGGGATCATGACCGGAGCTGAAGGCAGACGCTTAATGAACTGAGCCACCCAGGTGCCCCAAGAGGCAGACTTTTAACAAGGGTAGGAGATTGGCTTGGAAGTCAAGAGGCAGTATTCCTGGATGACTGACTGGTGTGAAGGGAAGTAAAGAAGAGACTGGTGGTAGAACCTCTTGAAACAGGACAAGATCCAAGAATCATATTTTTTAAAGTTGTCCATCACTGTAGCATTAGAGAGAGCTCTTGAGCTAAAAACTGGGGCCCCTTGAAAATCATTATTCCTGGCTCCACTGCTCCATAACCTCCCATCTACTCCTCCACTGTGACAGTCCAGAAAAGACCAATCCATTCAACTATGAAAACCAAAACATAAGTAAAAAATACAGTATCCATAAAAGATACTAAAATACCAACAGAAACTGAAGATTGCAATCTCAGGGAAAAAAAAAAAATGGGGGCGCCTGGGTGGCTCAGTCGGTTAAGCATCTGCCTTCAGCTCAGGTCATGATCCTGGGGTCCTGGGATGGAACCTACTTCTCCTTCTCCCTCTGCCCCTCCCCCTGCTCATGTTTGCACGAACTCTCTTGCTCTTTCTCTCTCTCAAATAAATAAATAAAATCTTAAAAAAAATCACCAGAAAAAAATGTTGCCACAGATCAAGGAAAAATGAGCAACATTCACATTCTCACACACACACACACACACACACGAAAAGAAACTTAAGAAAGCAATTTCAGCTTTTACACCAATTACAGAAACCCCACAGAGCAGAAATAAAGGAATTCAAAGAAGTTACGTCTAGATAATAAGCTACAAGTTATATTAGAGGGGAGGGGGGGACAATGATAAGCATCGGAGGGGCTTCTGTGGTGGTGGCAATGTTTCATAGATCTTCACTTTGTGCTCATCCATTAGGCCGTACACTTATATTCACATCTCTGTTTGAGTGTTATTTTTCATTAAAATAGTTTCAAAATAATATTGTGAGAAATCAGGATTCTCAGCAAGTGAAAAACTCTATTATAAAAATCAGAGTAAAAGTCAATTAAAAATAATGGTGAATTTAAATAGGAAATATTCTATACATTTTTCCCTCCTAAGAGGGAATTCACAGCTATAAATGCTTATAATAATAAAAAAAAAAATCTCAAACCAACAACCTAGCTTTACACCTTAACTAGAAAAAGAAGAACGAACTAACCCCAAAGCTAGCAGAAGGAAGGAACTATTAGAAAAATATCAATGAGGGGCGCCTGGGTGGCTTAGTCGTTAAGCGTCTGCCTTTGGCTCAGGTCATGATCCCAGGGTCCTGGGATCGAGCCCCGCATCAGGCTTCCGGCTTCCGGCTTCTGGCTTCCGGCTCCGCAGGAAGCGTGCTTCTCTCTCTCCCACTCTCCCTGCTTGTGTTTCTGCTCTCGCTAACTCTCTCTCTGTAAAATAAATAAATAAAATCTTTAAAAAGAAAGAAAGAAAAATATCAATGAAACCAAGAGTTGGTTCTTTGGAGAGATTAACAAAATTGCCAAACCTTTAGCTAAATTGATCAAGAAAAATATGAAAGTGAGGACATTACTACCAACTTTACAGAAATGAAAAAGATTATGAGAGTACTATGAATAATTTCATGCCAACAATTTGGATAACTAAATGAAATGGATAAATTCCTAAAAAGACAAAAACCTACCAACACTGAATCATGAAGAAATAGAAAAATCTATATAGACCCATAACTAGTAAAGAGACTGAATCAGTAATCAAAAGCCTCTAGGACAAAGAAAAACCCTGAACTTGATGGCTTCATGGTGAATTCTAAACATTTAAAGAAGGATATCAATGCTTCTCAAATTTTTCCAAAAAATTGAAGAAGAGGGAATACTTGCTACCTCATTCTCACACTGCCTTGATACCAAAGCCAGACAAAGACATCACAAGTAAAATAAACAAGCCAACATTTTTCATGAATATAGATGCAAAAAAATCCTCAAAAAAAATTTAGCAAACCAAATCCACCAGCATATTTTTTTCCACCAGCATATTAATCAGATTATACAACATGACAAAGTGGAATTTATTCCAGAAACACAAGGCTGATTCAGCATCTGAAAATCAAAGTAAAATAAAGGCGGGGGGGGGGGGGCAGAAAAAGCATTTGAAACAATCCAATACCTTTTCATGATTAAGAAAAAAAAAAAACTCTCAAAAAAACCCTTCTCAAAAAACTATCCAATTTGATAAAAGACATTTCATTTATGAAAAACCCACAACTTACATCATATTCATGATGAAAGACTGAAGGCTCTTTAAGATCAAGAAGATAAGGATGCCTGCTTTTACCATTTTTACTCAACATTGTATTGGAAGTTCTAACCAGAGCAGTTAGATGAGAAAAACAAAAGGCATCTGTATTGGAAAAAATAGTAAATTATCTGTTCCCAGATGATATGATCTTACATGTAGAAAGCCCTAAGGATTACACACACACACACACACACACATACACACACCTGTTAGAACTAATAAATTCAGCAAAAGTAGTAAGATTCATTTTTTTAAAAATATTTATTTATCTATCTATCTATCTATCTATCATCTATCTATCTATCTATCTATCTATCTATCTATCTATCTATCTATCTATCTAT